>NC_143014.1:167834598-168155175 GCF_055824585.1 Amblyomma mixtum | reverse complement strand
ATGCCGCGTACAATACATCAAAGGCGAGTAGATAATTTATAATACATTTTCAAAAACTACCTCTCCCGAGCCTCGCGGCGACCAGCGGCGGTGAACTTCCGCCCGAATCCGTACTCATTACGTCGGTTTGTACTCTTTACGTCACAAGTGCTGGGCTATGATTGGTTCGCGTTGCCAACGTGAAATTACGCATTTAACAAACTAGAAGCTCTAGATACTTCACACTCTTACTCTTTTCGGAAACATTTCGCATTTCAGCAAGCAGAGTTGTCGTTTATATGCATGTTTACGCAGTTATTGTGTGTTCGGTGTCAGAAATTAGTACTGCACTTCCGGTTTACATTGTTGTCCTCTGCTCGTACCGCTTGTGTCACTCCGCTGGCGTCGCCGTCGAATCGAATATCGAGGTGCGGTTCAGTCACCGCGCTACTGATTTCTTTCGTGACCTCCGTCGCATGCTCATTCGAAATGAATCGGCCGTGCTGTGTCATTGATTGCAAAGCCAGGGACCGGCAAGATATTGCCCTTCGGCACTGTCTGCCGAAAGATGGAAGTGAGCGAGCTGTCGTCGTCGTCAGGATTCAGCGCCCGATTTCTGAACGGCGTGTCCTTAAAAACTTGGCCAACGCGCCGCACCGATCGTCGCTTGCGAACTGCCGCCCCACTACAAGCAGGGACACACGAAGCAGTGAGCATCGCTGCGCCACTCTACCCAAGCTTCGCTCACAACCGGTGTCGCAGTCGCACTTCGCCGCCGTGCAGCAATGCCTGAGCGCTGCTTGGGATGGTGTACAAATATCACAAGGCAAGATCGCCTTGTTATCCGAAATACTTCTCGAGCAGCGACAAAGCATGCCTGCTTATGTTGCGAGCTTTCGGCAACGGCACCGCTCGCGGGCGCTCCGGGCGACGAGCTCTGCTGCTGCCTGGCTGCCGTGGTCGTCGCTAGGCCTATTGCCTCTTTGGCATCGAAGCTGCAGCGGCCGGCGCTTCGGAAGTCGCCTGAGCTATAATAAAAGGCTTACTCTACACATCGCTTTGCAGTCAACAGCATCATCTCACAATAAAATAATAGTATGGTCACTTTCCGCGACTCCTTCAGCAGCGAAGCGAGCGGGCGCCAGGCGAGCCGGACCCCACGTCGGGCCAGCGGCAGCTGCGAGACGGTTGTGGCAAGAAATTTGCTCGTATCACAGTCGTTACCTTTATCAGCAGCTCAGTATTGGTCAGCGATCCTCAAAAATGACACATTTTTCACATTTCTTATCCCAGGGTTTATTATTTACGTCAAAAACACACTTTAGCTCGTTTTTATGACGCCGGCAGACGGGATCCAGGCTGGCCGGCCGGCCGGCATGCTCGGCATACATCACGTTCGCACAAGAAAATGCAAAACAGCCATGATACCAGAGAGGATGCTTCCTAGATTCGAGCAACGAAAATATGTGTGTGCAAAAGTGGATCTTTCGGCAACGACACCGCCTGCGGCAACGCCGCGCGACGAACTGCGCGCTGGTCCCAGGCTGCCCTAGTCGTCGCTAGGCCTATCTGGTTTCGCATTGAAACCGCAGCTGACGGCGCTTCGGAAGTCGCCTGCGCTATAATAAAAGGCCTACTATTCACATCGCTTTACTGCGAACTCGTCCCATAATAAAAGATATGTTCGATTTCCACAATGCCTTCAGCAACGGAGCTAGCAGACGGTAGGCGAACCGCACCAAGTAGCAGCGGGAAAGCGAGCGAGCGAGCGAAAGAGCGCGTCAACCGGAAGTAAACAAACCGATCTCGTCGATGACGTATTTGTGGGCGGAGCATGGTCCCGGCCTGTAATCTTTATTTTTTTATGGTCCGCTCCGGTGTACGAGTTGAGAGGGAAAAGGCTGGTGGTCATTTTTAATAGCCATTATCTCTGGTTCCACACAAGGTAGATCAAAAATTTTTGCGGTAGGATGATGGATCGTTCAATGTCTATCAATACTTCGACTTCTCTTTGCCTGCATGGACACCGTTTCAGGGACCCTTTAAGGGGAAAGTTAGGAGGGCGGATGAAGTTAAGAAGTTTGCGGGGATACGGTGGCCGCAGCTGGCAAAGGACAGGGTTAATTGGAGAGATATGAGAGAGGCCTTTGCCCTGCAGTGGACGTAGACAGGCTGATGATGATGATGTGAAATTGGTCATTCTCTACTTTACATTCATAGATCACTGGGAGTCCTCATACTACTCCTGGCGCAGTGGTGCAGCGGTTAAGTAGTGCGCCACTGCCCTGCGATGCAGGTGCCGCCAACGGTGGCGCTTGTGCGATCCAGGTTGCTCTTCCCGAGCAACTTCTCGCGACCAATCGCTAACTTAACTGCCGCCTGCCATGGTGGGCGATTTGTATACAATTCGATGGGCAGGTTTTTGTGACGCCACAAGGTAACGTGACCTAGTTGGTCCACCTAGGTTGGTTCTTCAGGGATTTCTCGCACATGCCATCATCAGCCTTCATTCGCACTTTCCTTTTCCTCCTCTTCCCTTTCCCCTGTGTGGAGTAGCAGGCCAGGGCCATGTTACCACCGGCCGACCTCTCCACCTTTCCCTCATTAAAATTCCTTTCTCTCTCTCTCTCTCGCACACAACGCCGACGACAATGATGGCGCAGGATTTTCTGCAGAATGGGAGCCTTAACGCTGTCGCGTCAAAGGCTCAGTAAAGCCTGCCTATTTATATATGGCAAGTGTTGGGGGTTTTATGCTCTTCATTGCCTTATGATGTGTTTCCGACTGTTGTGTTTCCATTCGCGTGCCCCAAATGGAGACTTCTCTAACATGCTATTTCCCAGCGGGAAGGGGGCATATAGTTTATGAGAGTTAGTATTTGATGCATTTGCCTATAGGAGAGTAATTGCCTATTTTTGATAAGAAAGTATGCCATTAGTATGGCTATTAGAATTTTCTCTAGGGATGCGCGCAAACGGTCACATAACAGAGGACGAGCGCGCGCCCTTCCCGAAGACGATGAAGGAGGCGCAAGGCGCGTGTGCTCTTGCGCCCGTAGTGGCCGCGGTTCCTGGCGTGGCGGCCTGCTACCCTATTCTGCCTTCTACATGAGCCAGCCGCCGTCCCACACCAGTGGCTCAGGCCAGAAGGCAGCCGAGGTTCCCGTGCTAAGACAGCGCTCCGCTAGCAAGCGTCCAACAGCTCGTGGACCCGGGAGCATGCGCAGAAGTGCTAGCACTGCAAACATCCAGGAGGAGCGGCCAGCGAACACCGCGGAGCCGCCAAAGCAGACCCGCCCTGGCGTCGTCGTGACGAAACGGCGTTCTCCAAGCAAGCGTCCAACAGCTCGTGGACCCGGGAATATGCGTAGAAGTCTGAGCACCACAGCCATCCAGGAGGAGCGGCCAGCGAACACCGCAGAGCCGCCAAAGCGGACCCGCCCTGGCGTCGTCGTGACGAAACGGCGTTCTCCAAGCAAGCGCCCCACAACTCAGGGACCCGGGAATCTTTACAGGAGTGTCAGCACAACAAATATTAAAGTAAGCAGGCCGGCGAACAATTCAGAGCAGCCCAAGCGGCCCCTCCCTGGTGCTGTAAGGCCAGCACCATTCAGCAAGGAGAAGCGGAACGTGGCAGGTTCTGCTGTCAACCTTGCCACCGGAGTCAGAAGCAGTGCACGGCCCAAAGCACCTGTCGCGACGACGGCGCTGGCTCCACCGGCAGCCGGCAAGCGGAAGCCCTGGGACCTCCAGGGACGGATCCGTGACCTCGAGGAGAAGATGAAATGCTTGCCAGGAGAAAATGGGCAGGTCATCCTCCAGAGGACCATCAGGCCGGAAGAGCTCGAGAGGCTGACCGCTGAGCTAAGTGCGGAGCGCGCTAAGAATGCCGATCTCTCTGCGACAGTATCGGAACTGCAGTTAGCGTTAGCAGGGCTTCGTTGCGAGCGCACAGCCCTCATGGCTGCGCAAGAATCCTTAGAGGCCGATAAAGTGCGGCTCGAGTCGATGGTCGCCCACCTCAGCGCAAAGGTGGCGGCGCAAGAGGAACAACTACACTTGTCGGAGCAGGACCGTCGGGCACTGCACAACAGCCTTCAAGAACTAAAAGGAAAGATCCGCGTGTTCTGCCGTCTGCGACCCCTCTTACCCACCGAGAACGCTCCGAAGCCAACTTTCCTGACGCTGCCAGATGAACGGACTGTCCAGGTGCTCCGTACAGAATCTAAGGCACAGCGGGAGTCGGTGCTGACCTTCAGCTTCGATCGGGTGTTCCCGGGCGCGGCCAGCCAGGCGACGGTTTACGCAGAGGTCTCCCAGCTGGTGCAGAGTGCACTGGATGGTTATAATGTGTGCATATTTGCCTATGGCCAAACAGGCGCCGGGAAGACCTACAGCATGGAGGGGGACGGTGACGGCGAGCACAGGGGCATCATTCCGCGCGCTCTCCACCAGGTCTTCGAGACGTCCCAGAAGCAGCCCCACTGGACGTATACTATGGTGGCAAGCTTCGTGGAGATCTACAACGAGACCCTGCACGACCTCCTGGTGCCTCCATCCCAGGCAGACAAGGCTCCGCCTCTGCAGCTTAAGATGACCAGCAAGGACGGGCCTATCACAGTGGCCAACCTGACCGAGGTGTCAGTCAAGTCAACCCAGCATATTGGCCAGTTGCTGCAGTGTACGCGGAAGAACCGGGCCGTGGCCGCCACCAAGTGCAACGAGCAGTCGTCCCGGTCTCACTCGGTCTTCCGTCTGGACATCACAGGCCACAACGCATACACAGGAATCGGCTGTCGAGGCCGGCTGAACATGGTAGACTTAGCCGGCAGCGAGCGGCTATCGGAGTCGCAGCCGGCGGGGGCGCGCCTGCGGGAGGCCCAGAATATCAACCGCTCCCTATCTAACTTACGCAACGTTATTGTTGCACTTTCCAGCCGGTCTAGCCACGTGCCGTATCGGAACTCCAAACTGACGCACCTCCTTATGGACAGCTTGGGCGGCAACAGTAAAACGCTCATGTTGCTGAACATTTCGCCTCGAGAGGAGAACTTGGGGGAGACAATCAATTCGCTGCGTTTCGCCACAACGGTCAATGAGTGCCAAATCCGAATCACGAGCAAGAATCACTTTTAATCGTAAAGTATAAAATGCTGCTGTGTCTTGCGCTTCGTCTCAGGGATGCCACAGCGACAGACGCGGGCAGAAATCGGTTTCCGCGTGTTCGTTCTCGATTTCTTGAAGACAAGAGGGTACCAGCATGCCGACATCGTCACGGCCCACCGCTGGAAGCGAGCAGCGGCGATCGTTGGAATGCCGCTTGTCGGGCACAGGACTGTCTGTATTGACTTGTGGTCCGTGACCAATATGAACAATGTATACGGAGTGAAATTTCTTTACTCCAAAAATGATCGCTAGCGCTTCTTTTTCGAGCTGGTTATAGCTAAGCTTCGCTGCGGACAACGTTGGCGAAGCGTAAGCGACTGGCCGAGCTCTGCCATCCTCAAAAACGTACTGTGTCGCGTCGCGTGGCAGCTTTAGTTTCCTTTAGGAGTCGTAATGTGCGAGAGTAGGTGGTGATAACAAGGCTTTATAACTTGACCAAAAGCTTCTCAACAAAGCGCGTCCCAGTTCCATGCTACGTTTTCTTGCAGCAGTCTGTGAAACGGTAGCACAACCGTTGCCGAGTGAGGAACAAACTTGCTGTAATAGCTCATGACGCCCATGAACGAGACGCAGCTGGTGCTTTGTCCGCGGTTCTGTAGCATGAAACACTGCGTCGACTTTATTCGATGATGGGGAGACGCCGTCAGCCCTTATATTGTGGCCCAGGTAGTGGAGTCCTTTCAGAACAAATGACCCCTTTTCTTTTTTGGCTCTGTCGTACGTCACAGTATAGAAGACTCTCTAATACACCCTCAAGATTGGTTGAATGGTCTTCGGTCGTCTTTCTCATGACGAGAATGTCGTCCAGGTAGCAGCAAACGCGCCTTTCAGCATTGTGTCCATGATATTTTGGAAAATACCTGGCGCGGAATAAATTTCAAAAGGTAGTCTGTTGACGAAAAAATCCTGACGGCACTTCAGTCTGCTTACGTGGAGGAATGTGAAAGTATGTGTTTTGAGGCATGGAAAGGGCGCCGTAGCTCTCACATCTCGATACCTCGGTGGACACATCAACCGCGCCTTAAAGCATGCAACTAAAGGGGCATATGTCACCGGTCCGAACCGCTGTCGCAACCTAGCCTCCGACTAAAACATGTAAGCTATATGCGAAGAGAAATGCTATGACACCACCCGGAACGCTGTACGACGAACGGTTGCTCAAAATTTTGATGCGAATGTAATCGGCAAGGCTGCCATCACACTGTGGTCAGCCGGTGATGCTATCGTTGGGACTTCATCCAGCTCGAGAACTGTCCCGCCGAGCTATACTCCGGCAAGGACAGGTTGTTTTCTTACAGAGAAATCCTGCAGCACTACAGGCTTGCAAGACTCAAATTCAGATAAAACGCTCTCCAAACGACAGGCCAAAGCCTGGCGTAAACTTCAAACACCGTGCTTCAAACTTTCATCTGTCCAAATCCCCAATTGTATAGCTTGTATTCGGGAGGACGTCCTTCTCTGCTCAGACAAACGCAACTCTTAAGTGCTGCAAGGCGAAAGCCTTTCCTGGCGCACTGTTTGATTTTTTTTATTTTTTAATTTTCCATATTTTATTCTTTATTTTGTTGTTTTTTAAATTTTTGTTTATTTTCTTAATTTTATTTTTATTTCTTTTATGTTATTTATGAAACCCATGCATTCACTAGATGTGCCTTTATTCATACTGAAACAATAAATACCATGAAAGAAAAAAAAGAGCCTTCGTGGCGGAGTGGTAGCGTCTCCACTTCAAATGCCAAAGGCCCTGGTTCGATTCCCAGCCTCGACATAGGTTTTTAAGGCGAAAGCCTTTAATGGCTCATACTGTCGTGACCAAGACGTGTTAGGAACTTCGTCCGCGTTTCAGATTGGTCGAAATAGTCGTGAGGTCACTGCGCGCGAATTCTGACAGGTGTCCACCGAAATATATGAGACAGTTACTGCGCAATTTCCTTTCCGCAAATACAATTTTCGACTGGTGTCCGCCGAGATATGTGAGACAGTTACTGCGTAATTTCCTTTCCTCAAATACAATTTTAATTTTCTTCATTACGGCCCCTCTTCCTCTTTCTTCTTTCACTCCACTTCCTCCCTTCCCGTACGGTGCGGTTCAGGTGTCCACCGAGATGACAGAAAATTACAGCGCCATTTTCTTTCCTCAAAAAGCGTTGCGTTCAAAGAGCAACGAATCGCGCCGAACGGGTGGTGGGGTTCCGTGGACTCCCTGGCAACGCTACAACACGTCGTCGTGTTCCACTCCTAAAGGCAAAGATTAAGCGTCATTAATTGCCAGTTAATTAATGCACCAACAGAATGTGAATTGAACAATCGCGTAGCAGAATGCAGCACTCAGGCTTTCGCCTTTCACCACTTTAGCCGCTAAAGTTCCTCGTAATTTTTTTTGTAAGTAGTAACGCCGAAACGCGGACACACTTGCTAACACAACTTGGTCACGACAGTATGAGGCATTAAAGGCTTTTGCCTTGAAATTGCGATAGCAATGCCGATCTAAGTCACATGATCTGGAACTGGCCGCAGTTCCTAGGTTCTAATGCTCAGACCCGACCCAAGGGCACAGATCAAGCTCCTTCAGCTGGCTGAAGACGCGGCCGCTGCCCAAGGGATAGCGGCCGTCGTTTAAGCGGGGGGCGGCTTCGAGTCACTCCTTTGTATCTGCTGGTAATAAAGTTTCACCACCACCACACCTTCATGGATTAGAGGGTGGGGATGGGGGAAACTTGGTATGATGTCACATTGCATCGTTGTCGCGTGACTTGCTGTGACGTCACATTAAATCGTTGTGACGTGACTAGGTGTATGACGTCACTTACGTCGTTGTCACCATACCTGATATGACGCCAGATTGCACCGTTGTCACGTGACTTAATATGACGTCACACTTATATGATGTCTCACTAATTGTACTAATTAGTATTGCCATTGCCTAATCACATTAATTATCATTAATTAGGCATGTTAATTAGCACGTGTTGATTAGTGTTACTTATGTGACGTCATCATTGTCACGTGACACATCGGCTTGTGACATCACATAATGCCATTTCATGCAGACACGACCTTGAGATTGCGCCATCAAATGCTTTCACATTAAAACAGGCCCTTGTGCGCATATTCAACGTTACGTGTTGTTTCGATGATTCTGACGTAACCGCTTCCTGATAGGCGCGGTTCAGGTCGATCTTGGAAAAATGTACACCCCCAGCAAGCGCTCCACACAAGTCATCGACCTTTGGTAAAGGGTACCATGTGACGTGAGGGCAAGGATTCACTATCGTCTTATAATCGCCGCAGAGGCGTATGCTTCCATCCTTCTTGATTACAGGTACCACAGGCGTTGCATAAATTGCAGTGGCGACAGTGTTATGATGCCCATTTTTTTTTTTCATCTTTGGCAACTGGGACTCGACAGCTTTTTGCAAAGCGAACGGAACATTTCTTGCTTTCAGAAATTTAGGCCTGTGATTTGGTTTGAAGTTATGGGGTTAAAATGGGGGAGATAAACACGTATTCCCCGTTTAAGCGCGGCTGACACAGTTCAAAACCGCGCTTACCCCACCCCGTGGTCGCGTACGCTACTGAGCGCACGCCGACCACGGCGGGCCTTGCTCCACGGGAACAAAGGAACGACACACTGGCTGACACAAACAAGGCATTTATTGCTATAGCAACAATAACGCCAGCTAGCAACAAAATACGCTGAGGAATCTAGGATGTCCGACTCACCAGCACGGCTACGAGCGAACGTCCGCCCACGGTAGGGCAAAGGGAACTCCGAGGTCGAGCGGGACGGGCTCGGCGGGAGTAAGTTCCGACCGAGGGGCGCCCGTCGACGAAGAGCGAAGCTGCGAGCGAAACGTCTGCTCGCTTCCCGATCCCAGAGAGAAGAGACCCCGTCGCTCGCCGCGAGCGCGCAGCAAAACGCCATCCGTGGCGCTGGTGTCGCTGCGACGCGAGCGCCCTCCCTTGTTAGTTACAGTAACCGAACCGAGAGGAGTGCTTTTCGGGGGGGCAGCTAACAACAGTGGGGTGCGTTGAGGGAAAGCGAACGCAGGGGACGAAGGCGTCCCCACAAAGTATAGTTCTGCACTTTCTTCTGTAATGGCGCCCAGCTCATCTTTGAAAAGGGAGTCACACTTCGCGATCAGGGCGTGCAGCCTTTCTTCTGAGCGACCAGAAATGGAAACATCTGACCTTGGCTTACGGTGACTGCTGCACATCTTGTTCCAGTCCAGTCGATTTGAGTGAAGATCTCCGTGTGTGCGTGTGTGCGTGTGTGCGCGTGCGTGTGAGTGCGCGTGCGCGTTGCTGTCAGTAAACACTCCTTGTCGGCGTTTTCAGTAAACACACATTTGTTCACTCGTTTCCTTGGCATCTTGATTTCGATTCTTTGGCTTTTTTTTCCAGCCCTAGGCGGCGACCAGGTGACCAACGTAATCAACGTAGACTTCAATCGAAACCTCCTTCTCCTGTGTGATGTCTTCCGCGCGGCCGAGTGTCCAAGGGCGTCGTAATGGCTTCTCGGCTTTCGCCTGCTGCTTGGGAGGGTGATCCTGCTGTCGCTTTGCCGAGGCATAAGCTCTAGCTCGCTGTTGCTTCGTCCTTACGTGCGTGGAGCGGTGTAAAATTGACCCACGATCCTCTTTTTCGCCTCTAGCAAACGACTCCTTCTTCCTTTCATCGAAGCGGGCAACCTCTTTTTGTCGTGTGTTATGCAGCGTCTATCTTGGTTTTCGTCTTTCTTGAGTGCGTTTCTCATTTCTGAGCGCTGCTCTTCTACCACAAGCAGTCGGTCCTCAACGCTCATCGTAGAGCACAAATTTTAGCTAGTGGAGAGAGAGAGAGAGAATAAACTTTATTTATATTCTTTGAAAAGGAAGGCTCTCTTCTGGCGCAGGCGGGCTACTGTCGCTTGGTGGCTGGCGACCTTGATCTCTTGGATCTCGGCGACCTGGTCAGCTCTCTCTGTGAGCAACTTTTGCTGCCAGAGGTCCGAGCTGCGCAGTGCGGTCTCCCACTGCTCCTCTGTGGTTATTCCGCTTAAAGGGTTTTTACTGCAGGTACTCTCCGCAGTTTTTACATTCTGCAGAGTATATCAGTGGAAATGCCATCTGGAAACATTCACATATGCATTGCGGCGGTAGTCGAGCTGATTAAGTCGTCATACACACTTCCCACTGAGTAAACAGCAGTCGCGGTCCGAATTCCGGTGAGACCTTATATTCTTTCTAGAGTATTTTATTTTCGTGGTTTTTCTTGTTTTTTACACGAACGAAAAAATCGCGGGCGCGGCGACGCGAATATTCGGGCGTTTAATGTGTTATTGCATTAAAAAAATAAAATAAACATGGGAGCACGCCTCAAGGCGCAAAGCAGTTATCTCGATCCAAAAATGCTTGGAACCCTCAAGCGCCGCCAAGCTGCCCGCACGCGCGATGTATAGAGCGGCCGGCAAAGCCACGGCGCAACCTGTTCGTGGCAGCATAGCGGTGACCAGCTTGTGGCGATCACAGTAATTTACAATTTTTTCGTCCATGTTGCGTCACTGCACCAGTAGTGCTATGAGGGCTGCCTCAAACCGGAACGTGGGACGCGGTGGCGGCCGCTGCGACTGCGTTCGCAAAGGCAGCGGGCGGGCCTACGCCTTCTCACACGTAAGCAGTCTTCAGTGTCTCTGCAAACTTTTTTTTCTGTAAAATTAAAACGCGAACGATATTTGACGTCGCATGTGCGCAGAAAAAGAAAAGCTAGGCTAAGCTCCTGTCAGCATTCACATTTCTTACGAGCCACGCGGTCCCAACACGCCAGCACAGGACATTTAACGCTCCCGCTCAGCGACCACGAGGCGCCCCGCATCCTAACTTTCTCCTACGAGCGTCCCCCTTGACAATCCACGATGCTGCGCCTTACGGCAGCGGAGTCGTAAGGAGAAGCATCTTCAAGCAACACGCCTGGACTTGTCGCAAGAGGCCAGACAGCGAGGCGCCGTTTCCTCCTCTCCCGGACGCCACCGCGCGCGGCAAAATTTGAAGCGGTTGGCCGCGCGGTCGCTGGTTGGTCCTTTCGGACTGCTGTCGAGTGCTGCCTTTGGATTGGCCAGTTCTGAGGGGCCACCGTTCCTCAGGCTATAAAAGCCCCACCGCTGCAGCTTGGGGAGAGAGATGACCGAGAGGCGCCGACGATACGAGACTCGTCGGCGAGGCCCTCCCAACTCTGCAGATCCGCCGAACCTCCTACGTATCAATAATCCAGTTATCTCATTCTTGTATCCTTAAGTCTTAAAATAAACCTGTTTTCTTAATTCGAAAAGAATCCGGCCACTGCTTGCTAACACTCCGCTTAACTTACGAACGCTGTCGTGTGGTACAACGAGGTTGTTTGGCCGCGGTATAGCTAGCCGCTGCAGCGCCCACCATCACCGTATGCGCGATTCCGGAACCCTGCAGGCCGTGACTCTGTCATCGCATTCGTCAGCAGCGATGCCCAGCCGGCTGCACTGGGCCATGGACGGCGGCTGCAGGGCAGCCCGGTCAGCTTCGCTCAAGACGAGCACGGACAGCAACACGAGGCTGTGGATGCAGCTCGCGCTGGCAGCTGCTTGGGCAGAACCGTCGTGTGGCCACCAGGATAACCGCCCCAGGAGCTCACTGGCTGGTGGTGCTGCATCCTTGTGTCGCCGTAGAGGAGTGTAGACTTCAGAATGGAGTCGTGGGCACACTTAAGTGCGTTTTCGGCTGCCCCAATGGCCAGCTCCCTCACTGCTACAGGCATCTGCTCCGGCTGGTACGACAAGGCAATAACGCTCACCGGCGTGAATGCAGTTGTCGTGCGGGTCTCAGTCAGGGCACGACCCATGAGGTCCCTGCTGGCCATGGCAGTCCAGTCTTGACAGCGTGATTCTATAGATGGGCGTGGGCTTGGCGTACAGGGCACGCTGCAGGTTTCGGATAGGCAGGAAGCATAAGCTCGCAGGAAGCTCGCGAAGTGCCCGCGGAACCTAGTTAGTTACTTAGTTATATTGATTTTAATGGCGCAAAAGCAACTGAGGCTATGATGCGCCAAAAACAAGGTTAGAGATTTTATTAAAGGTGGCCCGCGAAACCGTAGGGCCCTCACTCCCAGCGCAAAGGCGTCGAGCTTGGCGAAGATGATCCCCGTAGAACAAAGCAATGCCCGTGCGCGCGCGTATATCCACGTCAACCGGAAGCGACGGCGACTCCACTGCCGCCACTGCGGCGGTCGCGGGACTAACTCCTTGCCGTGCGGCGCCAAAAGTGCATGAAATGCAACTAAGTGTTACGAGGACTGACGGAAACACGGTCTGTTTGTTGAGTGTGTTTTAAATGAACTTCGATTTTATTAACGCGAGATTTTTCGTCGTCATCGTTCGTTAATAAAAGCAAAGTTCATTTAAAATTAAAACACACTCAACACACAGACCATGTTTCCGTCAGTCCTCGTAACACTTAATTACCAAGCGCAGCTCTCCATTCACGAATTAACCATTCCTTGCGGCACCTGGTGGTGCAGGCATGTAACGAAGAGTGGAGGTCCAACTGCAGACGCCCCTCGCCAGCCTAATGGAAACCCGCTAGCTGTTAGCATAGCGCTCATGGAGCCGCAAGAAACGAAAAAAGACAGCGGGAAGCGCGTGTAAATACAGTGACACGTCGTTTCGTAAATCTCGTTCGTGCTGTAACGATCGACGCCGGAGGATTTGATGCGTTGCGAATCTCCGCGGATCGGGGTAGAGTCACGCCGACAATACTATTTTCGCCATTTGTGATGAAACGATTTCATCTTTCCTGGTACCTAATATCTGCTCCTCAGGTTCCTAAGGCGCGGGACTTCTGCGCAGCTCTTGTGCTCGTATTCGCCTATGCTATCAGTTAACTTGAAGCACTAATCCTGGTCACGGCACCAGTTAACTTGAAACACTGATCCTGTTCACGCACCAATTAAGTTTCTGCTGTAAAATGTCGGAATGGCCGGTTGGTCTGGTCGAATGCTGGGCACTTCACGTCTTCTCCACTCGTCCGGCGACACGTTGCCGGTTGGGGCAGCCACTCCAAACTTCTTGATAGACAAAGAGACGGGAACACAAATAAAGGCAACAGGAGAAAAAGGCGGTTAAAAGAAAGGCTGTATAAAAGCGGCCGAGACTGGGACTCGGCGCGCTTCCCCGCTCTTTGTTCGCAGCGGGTTTTAATACCTTCGATAGTTGGGTGGAGCTCTAGTAAATCTGCTCTCGCCCAATTTCGACCAATACCGCTGCCATGGCACTGTAGATACAAGTGGGCGGAACCCAGTGCTCGCCAGAGCCCGACTCTAGAGGTGCCAGTAAAGTCCACTGCTTAGTTAGACAGTCGGGGGTTTCAGAAGTCGCCGACCTTACTGACCCCCACCCACTTGAGAGCTCTCATCTCTTTTCAATGGGAAACGGTCCTCGGCCCCTTGCGACCCCGACAAGGCTGTTCGCAGTCTTGCTCCCCGAATCCCCGCGGCCTTGGACAGCGTACGAAGCGCGCGACCCGCTGTCACCATTCTTAACCCCTCCAGACTTCCGACGGACACGGTAGTTACCGCCGAGAGGGGGGGAAAGGAGCTACTGGCGCCGTAGGCTTCTAGCTTAACACTATTGCAACGTCGGCACGCATAAACAACTGCGACAGCTGGGAGCAGAGCGCATTCCAATCTCGTGGTACTGAGTTAAAGTCACAACTAAACGTGTGTAGGGGAACAGTCTATGACTCTTGGCTTTTTCGCCGCCTCTTTTCAAGCTGGAACCGCATGGAGCGTTTTTCGCGAGCGAAAAACGCGACGCGCGGCAAACGCCCGCGTTGCCGCCGACGCGCGAGCACCCGTACGAGAAAAATGAAGCAGCGCTGTCGCGCCGCGTTTTTTCGGGTTGCCAGACCACACAACTGCCAACGAGGTGAATTTTCTGTTACCGCATACATAATATGCCCTTTAATTTACAGGACACTACAATAAAAACAATCTTCATGTAATTATACCTCGTTAAAGGTTGTCTTGTACATGTTGGCCGAACACTACGCGCGAACGAACATGATGCGTGAATGCACGTGGCTCTTTGGACGTGCTCAACCACGGCCAGCTCCTCAGAGGAAAGAGCAAAGTTCCCCCAAAAAGGTGCCGCCGAGATGCGCGGAGAGCAGAGCCATCTGTTGGCAAACCGAAAAACCAAAATGACACCTGCCTGCACGCTGATTGGTGGACGCTGGCCGTGACGTCAGTGGACGCGCAGCGCGAGGCGTTTTTTTCTACAAGCGTAGAACCACGCGGCGGCGCGATTTCATGTTGGATTATGCTGGGCACGCGTCAGAATAACGCGCGCGTCCCACCATCCGCGCGGCAATCGCGCCCAAAAACGCGCTATGCGGTTCCAGCTTAAGCAGAGATACCCTCTGGAAGGCATGCGTTGCTCGCTCGCAGGGAGCTGCCGCGTTGGCATGAAGGAGTTCCTTCTAGATTTGATGTGTCCCCACATGCATCAACTACTGTACTGGTAGAATCGGAGAGCTGAGCTCCTGCCAGTTGCTTTTTTTTAATTCTTATTATTCGTAGAAAAACTGTCAAATCAGCGGCGACAACGCCCACTTGTAATGCGCTCATTTGGTCAAATGTTTACATGCTGTTGATATCAACTACAGAAGCAGAAACAAACCGCTGTTCTGCTGCTCAGCGTCCCGTTGACCACATCTCTCCGCTGGCGTCCGTTGTTTCGTACCCCACCGCTGCCAACCAGTTTGTTCTTACACGTACACATGTCGTATCCAGAATTAGCCTGCCCTTTAATCAAGCAGGGTTCATTTGGATGAGCCCAGATTTTAAACTAACAATCTTGAGCGCCCTTTATGCACCTTTCATCAGCCTTGCACAGAGTTTAGTTCTAGTTTATATTTTATATGTGATACATCCTAAAGTAAATATAAAGTAAGCTTCACACAGTAAGGAAAGGGTTTGAAGAAAATTTATGACGGATTTTACAGCTATATCCACTCATTACCCTCTCAGCTGCCATCATATGGCAGCGTACATATGTTTGCGAAGTGATACTGCATACAGATTGTGGGGTTTTCTAATTGGGGAAAGCTAGTATAGACTCGTGTAATGGCCGCACCCCGAACTTTTGGAAAAAAATCGCGAAAAACAACTTATATTAATTTTTTTAACACGTACCTAAATAGATCTACTGGCTACAGCTTGCGTCAGACTTCTGTTGTGGTAAACAGGCTTCGAACTACCTACGGAACACAATCAATTGAGCACCAAATCATGTTGTGTAATTCTCATCCGTTTGTAATAGATGCTGCTAAAAATAGTTCCACGCCCAGGGGTTTTAAGCGCATCTGTTCGTCTTTACCTTTTGTGTAACGTTGTGTCCTAGACGACAAAATGCTTACTTCTGGTTCCGTTTGATGTACTGTTATGTTTTCGGTTCGAACAACCCTTCTGTATTGCATTTCTGTATCAATTTTGCGTATGATTTAGTGCATATTATTTTTCTTATCTGTATATCTTATCTGTATATATTTACAAGAACTGTTTATGATGCGTCTGTTGTGTGAAGGACGGCAAAGATAACCTTTTTTTGTTGTATAATACAATACCGCTCCTGCTGCTGTAGCCAGGCGAGGACAAGACCCAGTCGGGAGGTTTTTGCACCTCCTTTTCTCTTGCCTCGTGGGCAATACCTGTATGTTGCCCGAAGGAGAAATAAACAAAAAATATATTTAAAAATTACCCGCGTAAAAGCCGCACCAAGAATTTCAGGAAGTTTGGCAGTGTCATTTACTGTGCGGTGCAAGAAATCCAGAACGTTTTGTGGTTACTGCCACCGGGTGGGGCGCAAAAATCAAGCGCTGCGGACGTAGGGACCAGCCAAGAAGAGCCAAAGCCCCTTTCAGCCACAGCCGTCTGTTGGCACTTTTCGTTTTACTCCCGCCACCTCGCACGCCCAAGGCCTATCACGTGCAATCTCGAAATCGGAACGCATCGCTTCCCTGATTTGCCGCGGTTTCGTTCAAGACCGTGGAAAAAAGTTTCAAGGTGGCAGGCATATCCAACAAGCTGAACGGCACGGAGGATGATTTCATCTGGAACAAGGACGAGCCTGAGGTTCCGGCGAGTTCGGAGGAGGAGGACGACGACGAGGAATGATGTTTTGGACACGGACGAGCCCGAAATCCCGACGATTTCGGCGGAGGACGAGGAGTGTCTTGGCAATAATAAATGCAGGTACCACCGCAAATATTTATTTTGTTGTCTTTTTCTCCGTGTAATGGCCGGACCCCCGATTTTCACCCCAGATCACGGAAAAAAACGTGCGGCCATTACACGAGTCTATACGGTAAATATGTTCTCCCCGTTTAACCGCGGCTGACACAGTTCAAAACCGCTGGACCCCACCCCGTGGTCGCGTACGCTACCGAACGCACGCCGACCACGGCGGGCCTTGCTCTGAGGGAACAAAGGAACGACACACTGGCTGACACAGACAGGCATTTATTGCTCCAACAAAATACGCTGAGGAATCGAGGACGTCCGATTCACCAGCACGGTTACGAGCGAATGTTCGCCCACGGTAGGGCAGAGGGAAACTCCGAGGCAGGACAGGACGAGATGCGAGGGAACGTTCCTCCCCACGAGGCTTCGCGCCAGCCGGCGAAGAGCGGAGCCTCACGCCGAACGTCAACGCGCTTCCCCGCTCCCGTGCAGAAGAGGACCGTCTCTCCCCCGCACGCGCGCAGCAAACACGCCATCCGTGGCGCTCGTGGCGCTGCGACGCCAGTGCCCTCCCCACTTAGTTAAAGTAACAGAACCAAGGAGGGTGCATTGCGGGGGAGCGAACCACTGAGGACGAGTTGAGGGTGCACTGTGGGGAAGCGAACCACAGGGGACGAGAAAAGCACGTCCTCACAAGTTATGTCAAAGAAAACTGATGCACACAACCTTCCTTGTGTAGCATGCCTTACAAATCAGCGGTGCACGTTTTCCTTGATTCCTGGCAATTAACTGTAAAGAATGATTCGCAGCTGCACTACAGGCTCTGAACCACGAAACAGCTGTCAAGTGGAGTTCGTCTGGACAGGGCCCATCCACAAGAAAGCCAACACATGCATCAGTTTTTCGTGTAATTCATGCCACATGATTGGAGATAATACCATTTCGCAGAGCAGCTACTTTTAATGAAACCCAATTACCTTCTTAAAGTTGTTTTCTGTGTTTAGCGTGTGATGCGTTGTATGGATGTAATAAGCTCTCACTGGACACAGAAGTGAAAACCGAACTGCTAGCGCTCCTAATTTGCATCCGGCCTAAATACGTTAATCGACCATAAGTTTTTTGATATATGAGCCACTCTAAAGTATGTTGTGTGTCACAGACTCAATTTGTCTCCTGCCACTCTCTGTGTGCTATGTATTTCGCACACATGCCTCAGGATGTCTTCCAGCCTTCTGCATAAGCCTTTTAGCTTTCTGTCTAGGCAGCTCCAGCGAAGTAGTTGGGCATGGATGGCCGTTTCAACTGCATTGTTGAAAAAAAAAACAACCGTGATCCGAACAGTGAAAATTGTTAGCAGTAAATGAAAGAGCTCTAGGCTTTACAGAAAATGCATAAAAATAAAATTGTCTGTGAAGAACGCCTCGGCAAAGAATCAAGGCGTGTAACCAGTCAGCTTTTATGGTTAATAAAAATTAAAAGCGCGTATACTTATCCGATAGCTGCACAAAGAGGTTGCAAAATATGAGCTCCTGAAGGCCTCACTCAGGAACGAGTTTATGGTGTGCGATAGCTGGGATGGACAAACAAACAAACAAACAAACAAACAAACAAACAAACAAAGGCTGGCATGTTACGGTATGGGCCCACGTACACGATACGCTGTCTGACCTCCGCCACCTACGCTTTCTCAACCTTCCTATCAAGGGTTGCCTTTTCGGCGTTAGCGTTAGCACGCGCGAACTCACGACACCGACAGTGGCAACCGACACGATCGATCAGGCATAAATTCTGTCGGACTAATTTATCTCTGTGTAATAGCGTTACACACATTCACACCCAAAATTATTTTGCTGCCCCTTCTTGCCACAAGCAGCTACTTATTCTCAACTGAGAACACAACAAGCCATTGACTAGAATTGTTGTATTGCTGACTGCTCCCAAGAGGTTAGCGGCAAGAAACGCAGCACATAAGAAAGCGCGGTGACCGGAGTCACCTCCGGCGAGCACTGCGCTGCGCTGATTTCCTGCTGTCTAACGGCAAAGTCACCAAGGTTGATCCATTACCTGTAGTAGTGGATAAACACGGTGCCAACAAGCATCCGTTCGTCAGAGACATCGGCGACACAGGAACACTTCGCTTTCTCCACAGTGGATTCCTTACAGACGTTCGTCAGCTAGAGCGCGAATTTGCGAGGATCGCCAGCCACAAACAAGTTCGGTATGATAGTCTCTGGTGCCCTTGGAGCATGCCAAAATTATCTGCTAAGCGTCAAAGACGCATTTATCTTCCCAAAAAACAGCGCGAATTTCGGCACAAGCAACAACAATACATAAGCGACGGCCTATATGCATGATTTTTTTTTCCTTTATATGCGTGCATATACGCTCGCCCTATGTGGACGGACGGACGGACGGACGGACGGACGGATGAACGGATGGACGGATGGACGGATGGACGGATGGACGGACGGACGGATGGACGGATGGACGGATGGACGGATGGACGGATGGATGGATGGATGGATGGATGGATGGATGGATGGATGGATGGATGGATGGATGGATGGATGGATGGATGGATGGATGGATGGATGGATGGATGGATGGATGGATGGATGGATGGGGAGATGGAAACGGGGTAGAGGCAGTCGCCACCATGCATGACTTTTTTACTTTATATTTCTTTGAGCATTTTAATGTTTTTATGGTTTATTGCTGTTTAATGTCCCAAAGCGACTCAGACTATGAGGGACGCCGTAGTGAAGGGTTCCGGATATTTCCACCACCTGGGGTTCTCTAACGTGCACAGACACCGAACAGTACACGGAACTCTAGAATTTCGCCTCCTTCCAAATTCGACCGCCACGGGGCCAGGATCGAACCCACGTCTTTCGGCTTAGCAGTGTTACGTTTCGCCTTCGTCGTGGGAAAGAGAACGGCATGGCTGCAGCGGAACGCTGACTGGCCCCGAGACGCGCGTTGGGTGAGCGCCTGGATTGCCACGGAAGCCGCGTCCGTCTGCCCGGTTGAGCGAGCGTCTCCCTTACACCGCGTGCGAACGCACGTTCGAACGCATGAACTGCGCGGGAACGCCGCTCGTGGACATTCCGGCGTCTGCGCTACGTGGATGGCATCGTTCCCCCTCTCCCAGCGCGTGACGGCGGTGTGATCCCTCGGGTGTGTGTGTGTGTGCGTGTGTGATTGGTGCCACAGAGAACTTCCTTCCTCGGCAGGCCCGGCCCCCATCCAGGGAACCTAGGGAAAGGGAACTCTTTAAAACCTCGGCAGCGGTACGGCCGAGGGGCTTTTCATCAGATGGTCTCATCCTGTGCTCTCCTCATGCAGCGTTCCAGCAGTGAGCGTCTCGTTACCGAGCTCCCTTGTAAATAACGTAAAAATCCCTTGTAAAAATCATCAATCGAAGATTCATTCACATGACCATTACTTATCTCTGAACCCCAGGGCACTTTCTTCCTCCATGCCCTAGGGCCTCAGGGAGAGTGACTATGCCTTCATCGACATCCGGATAGATACCGCCACATTCTGGTATAACGTGTTCAATTGTTTCTGCAGATTTACCGCACACTGCACATGTGTCACCTTCTTGGTTAAATTTCTTTATGCAGCTTCGCGTTCTAAGACACCCTGATTTAGCATCAAATAGTAGGGCGCTGCCTCTTGAGTTACCATAGAATGATTCCTTCCTTATCTGCCTTTTCCAATTTATACATTTTTCCGCACATTGCTTCTTTTCCATTGAATTAATCCAATTTTTACTTTCGGTGTTTTTTAACTGTCGTGTAAAATTCTTTATTTCTCCGTCCTTGTGCCCTGCATATAGTCCTTTTTCAAAAACCCACTGTCAAACAGCGCTCTTTATATAAACGTATTTAATTACCTTAGTTGCCCACCTAATATTGCGCAGCTTCCTCAGGCGTTCTTCACCCCCCCCCCCCCCCCTCCACACACACACACATATATATATATCGGTTGCGAGAGCATGAGGTACTTGACTGCTTCAAGAAGTAGTGTATAGCAAAGTATACGCTTCGTGAAAGAAACATATTTATTTGACTCGAAGTTTCGATCGGAAGACCGATTTTTTATCGAGATGCGTATACTTCGGTATATATATATATATATATTAAGCAAACAAGAGAAGGGAAATGAGGGGCTCGTTATAAATATGACAGAAGCCAACAGCCACCGAAACCAAGGCGCACAGGGGATTTTTTTTAATTTCTTTATTTATTTTGTGGTGTTGATCAATTTAGAATATTACTGAATATGTTATCGCTTAAAGCTAATTGATTAGAAAAGCAGAAGAAAAAACAACCACTGCCGCCGGTGGGATCCGAACCCACGACCTCCGAATTACGCGTCCGGTGCTCTACCTCTGAGCTACGGCGACGGCTGTCAAATCTTCTGCTTTCGGGGGTATTTATGTTTACAAGTAACCTAACCTTGAGAGTGTTCATCAGCGCCACCCACGTTCATAAGCGGCGGACGTAGAACGTCCTGAATTACCGCAGGTGTGACGTAGAACGTCATCGAACGGAGAGGGTGGAAGCTGCGTGAGAACCCTCTTATGCTTATGCTCCCTCTTATGCTCCGTTCGATGACGTTCTACGTCACACCTGCGGTAATTCAGGACGTTCTACGTCCGCCGCTTATGAACGTGGGTGGCGCTGATGAACACTCTCAAGGTTAGGTTACTTGTAAACATAAATACCCCCGAAAGCAGAAGATTTGACAGCCGTCGCCGTAGCTCAGAGGTAGAGCACCGGACACGTAATTCGGAGGTCGTGGGTTCGGATCCCACCGGCGGCATGTGGTTGTTTTTTCTTCTGCTTTTCTAATCAATTAGCTTTAAGCGATAACATATTCAGTAATATTCTAAATTGATCAACACCACAAAATAAATAAAGAAATTAAAAAAAAATCCCCTGTGCGCCTTGGTTTCGGTGGCTGTTGGCTTCTGTCATATATATATATATATATATATATATATATATATATATATATATATATATATATATATATATATATGCGAAATTGAGGAACGCTTGTTTTAAGTAAACATTTATTGGGACTCCCAATAAATGCTTACTTAAAAGAAGCATTTCTCAATTTCGCATCTTACCTCTCTCTAGCAAACAAGCACGTTTATCTTATTGTGCTATATATATATATATATATATATATATATATATATATATATATATTACTCTGAGCTTCCCATGCTTCGAACGATGTCCAGCCTATGTCAGAGTAAGCCCCCGTATCGTTATTCCTTTCCAAATACCTCTCAGCTCTTCATTCCTTCTGTACCCCCCTTAATGCCCTACGTTTCATTATCGCGGCATCTCTTCGCCCTTTCGCCTTAATAGTGTGTTTGTGCTTTTCCATGCATATCTGTTCTTCGTTTACTCATACCCGAAGGCATTTATTAAAACTTCCTGTTGGGCGAGTTGGTAGTTCATCTTGAAGTAGAAATGTTATAGCGCAAACAAAGACACGGACAAGAGAGACAAAACACACACACAAGCGCTAACTGTCAACTGGATTTATTCGTCGGAAGCCACGCCTTTTACAGGCCGAAGGATCGTGACAGAAAAGGTGACAAAAAATGACAAAAAAAAACGAAAACAAGGGTTGTGTCAGATCCATCAAATCGCGAGCGCATGCGCGGGTAGGCAAGGGCATCACACTTCCGTTTATCTTCCATCTAATTAACAGGTAGCTGCAATAAAATGGTCAATCTCAGCCTGGAACAGAGATAAAGAAGGTTCGCTGATACACTCGCTGCCAGAAACTTGGCAGCGAGTGTATCAGCCAACCTTCTTTATCTTTAGCATGCGCTCGCGATTTAATGGCTCTGACACAACCCTTGTTTTTGTTTTTTTGTCATTTTTTTGTCATCTTTTCTGTCACGATCCTTCGGCCTATAAAAGGTGTGGCTTCCGACGAATAAATCCAGTTGACAGTTAGCGCTTGTGTGTGTGTTTCGCCTCTCTTGTCCGTGTCTTTGTTTGCGCTATAACATTTCTACGAAGGCATTTGTATTCTGCCAGTCTGGGTATTTCATGATCTTGTATTTTATGCACCTGATCAATGAAATCGTTGAAAATCATGAGACCTGATTTAACCGCGCTAAAAGTGAAGCCTAGAGCATCTCCTTCGTCTCCGACCTCCAAACCTTATTGGCTATCTGCTAGTGGTACAGTAACGTCCGCATGGGAGACGCTACTCTGCGACCTTTCCGCCTATCTGTACGACAGATTATAGCCTAAGTTACTTTCTTTTAGCCTTCTTTCCATATTTATTACCATGGGCGTCCGGAAGGGGGGGAGGAGGGCAAGGGGGGAGGTTGCCCCCCCCCCCCCCCCCCGAAATTACGGATGCTATTCATGCACTAGCAGGAAACAACTACACAGCTTGATTAGCACGCTTAAGTGATAGTAACTTTTAGCATTTTGCTTATTTACTTTAATTCTTTGTTCATTAATAAAATCCAATGTATGTTCTCCAAGCCTAGCACTAAATTTCTGTTTCTAATTTTTGTTTCATGTGCGCAGTTTAGACCACAAATAGTTCCTTTTTGATGCTAACCCACCGCCTCCCCACTCCCGGCCATCGCGTGCCCCCCCCCCCGGAAAAAGTTCTGCGGACGCCCTTGTTTATTACGTAAAACATCAACAGCAACCAGACTTCGCAGCAGCGCCCCCCGAAGTTGAGTTTGCTCGCGAATATTGTGTAGCTTCTTTCTATTTTTTTTTTATGGGATGCACCTTTGGTTTATGGTTTATGGGGTTCATTGTACCAAAACGACCAAGGCTATGAGGGTTGCCGTAGTAGAGGGCTCCGGATGATTTCGACCATCTGGGTTTCTTCAACGTGCCCTGACATCGCACACTACATGGGCGTCTAGAATTTCGCATCCGTCGAAATCTGATCGCCGCGGCCGGAGCCCGCCGCGGCGGCTCAGTGGTTATGGTCCTCGGCTGCTGACCCGAATGACGCGGGTTCGATCCCGGCTGCAGCGGCCGCATTCTTGATGGAGGCGAAGTTCTAGGGCCCGTGTACTGTGCGATGTCAGTGCACGTTAAAGAACCCCAGGTGGTCGAAATTTCCGGAGCCCTTCCTAACGGCGTTCCTCATAGCCTGAGTTGCTTTGGGATGTTAGACCCCCATAAACCAAACCAGAGTCCTTCAATAAAAAAAAAAACAGTGAAGGACTATGACCAAACTAAACACAAACCAGTATTCCGTGAAACCGGGAGTGGGCATCATTTACCTTTACATGACGCGGGAAGCAACGAGTCATCCGCGTTCCGACTCGATGGCGCCGCCGCTGCATGCAGTTGTTTTTTGCGCTGTTACGGGATGGCGTATCGTCAACAAGTCGGTTCCTGCGAGTTTCTCAAGCGACAATGATCGCTCGTTGGAGCAAGTTATCTGAAGTGAGACGCAGAGGCAGTGGAGACACGGGAGACGCACTTTGTCGGACAAGCTGTGTTCGCCCGCTGACTCTGCATGCGGGGGTCCCCGAGGTTTTTCAGTGATGACATTTTAATAGGTTTGCCTCTGGAAGGAGCTTTGGGTGAAACTGTATACTGTGTTAGTCTTTTATGAGTCTGTAAATATGCCGAAGCGTGGGAAAGTGAGAGTGTTTGCTAAGCTAGTAGAGAGTGAAATTGCTTTTGTAGTATTGGATGGGCAAGACTTACGTTCTTTCCCAAATTTCGATTTGCTGTGTCATCCTTCCCTCAAGCTGTGATTTAGCGAGCCTTTGAGAAGTTACCTAATTGGATGTTTTCCCCACTGAGGGTGGGAACATATAGGGATTAAAAAAGGGTGTTTTGGTGGAACCAGGGGCTGGTTTCGTCAGGTCTATCTGCGAGACAGTCATATGTAAATAGTTTACCCTTGTTGTTCTTCCGTTCTGTTTTACCTATATTTATGCGAAGCATATTACTAGAGCTACACTACAGCCCGTCGAGCGCGGCGGTGGAGCTACCATTGACCTTTAGCGTGACCACGTGACACCACGCGACAACATGACGTCACAGCAGAGGAGAGATGGGCTGCCGGCTCGCGCGGTCGGCCGCGGCGGTGGAGGCTCCACATCAGAGGCGCGGCGGCTGACCATGTGACAACATGACGTCACAGCAGAGGAGAGATGGGCTGCTGGCTCGCGCGGTCGGCCGCGGCGGTGGAGGCTCCACATCAGAGGCGCTGCAGCTGACCACGTGACGCTACAGCAGCGGTATAAAGCTGAGCTTGCCTCGCTCTGAGTATCTGTTCTCGCTTCGGCGAGCGCGGCTTCGGCCGCTTATCTGTGTTTTGAGCAGCGTCCGCTCCGGCGGACGCAGTTGTTGCTGCGACGCGCGTCTTTTCTTTCCTTTTTCTCTTTCCTCTGCTCTTTTAACTCTCCTCTATCTGCACGTGGCAGCGGTGGTGGCTTGGCTCGAGCCAGTAGGCAGGCCCGTGCAATTTCATTTTCATCCTTCACTCAGTCGCAACAACAACACAGCTCTCCGGGCACTTACGAGGCGGCCAGGTGTTGGGATGCCGCCTACAAGCAGGGCTGATTTGAACGAGAAGCGAAAGCTTCAGCGTGCCACAGAGAGCGATGAAGAGCGGGATGAACGTCAACCAAGGAAAGCCATGTATTACCAAGCCTAGCCATCAATATGCTTCGCATCTGACTAGGCTTAACCTTAGCTAATCCTCAGCCATTTTTTTAGTCTACATAAACAGTAAACTCTTCAGAAGTTGACTTTGAGTAATGTGATCGAGCAGGCCGAACTTGGAAGACGTTCAACATCCCTTTGCTGTCATCTAGATTCTTTCCCTCTTAAAGTATCAATAAAAGAGAGAGAAAGAAGGATCACAACTTACATCAAACGATGAAAGAGGGCCATGTCTCCTGCCTTAACGGCAAGAAAAACTCGACGCATCTGGTCAGCTGGCATCACTCTTTCTTTGTCAAAGGATATCAGAGGTTGTTCGGTTTGTGAAAAAAATTAAACACAACTGAGTAACCTTCCAGAATATGCATGCTTCTGGCAGCCGCTTCTTCGCCCTGTTTTAACACTTCTGCGATAATAGTAGAGGATAGTATGCAGCATACACTGTCTATCTTTAGAGTAGCTTGGCACAATAACATAATGCATTTAAAATGCAGTGTACAAGAGCATTTTTTCCACTCTCCTGGTTTTTTGCTTTGCATGAGATCAGCGCCTCCTCAGCGGCTGCAGACGAAACATGCTGACGCGAATTGGGAGACTGTTCTTTTTGCCGCGTTCAGTCACCTCATTTCCCAACGGTGAAGTGACTTCTGGTTCATTTTATCAGCGGCAGCTGCATACGATAGGCCTTCTCGTGAAAAAAAAAAAATTCTGGGCGCATCCGTGGCACGGATGTGGGGAGGGGTGCTCTTCAGTTGTCCTGTACTACCAAAGCTCGGCATCGCGCTCGTGTGGGGAAGCAGGCGTAGCGCGGTGATTGTCTTCAGTGAGCGGCTTATTGGGCGCACTGATTTAGCCGCTTTTAGATGCTTCACAAAACACTTTGCGGAGCTAATTGGTTAATCATGTTTCCAAAGACGAGAAGTTCAGCGCTATTTTTCACGGACAGACACAAAAATGCACATGACGGGACGGGCGCTGTGAAAAACAGTCGAAGCGTTTTTAGGCTTCGACTGCGTCTGGGTGCTGAATGCGGAACTTGGTTAGGCCCTTCGGGCAAACATCAAACGTCATCTGGAGTCTGTCAGCGTTTCCAGCCTTGGGATGCGCCAGACACAGGAGCTCTTCCGAGGAACGCTAGTTTGCCCGAGCTTGTCGGTCAGTCACTGGAAAAAAATTTTCCAGTGACTCTAGTATGGATGGATGGATGGATGGATGGATGGATGGACGGACGGACGGACGGACGGACGGACGGACGGACGGACGGACTGATGGATGGATGGATGGATGGATGGATGGATGGATAGAAGCGCCCCCCTTGAAACGGTGGGGTGGCAATTGCCACCATACTCAACTTTTATTTCTTTATTTTTGTTCAACTGTGTTGTTAATCCTCATTAAGATTCGCCATCTTCTTTCACTACGGTTTCCTACACTTCTAACCTTATGTCACATCTCTGCTTTTCAGCCAGCAATCCTCCAATCGCTTTTTGCTGACTTCCACTGCAGATTTGTTTACATGACCATTGTTATCTTTAAACCCTAGGGCCCCAGGAAGAGTGACTGTGCCTGCATCGACATCTGGATGGATACCACCACATTTGAGTGCGAGGCGTTCAAGTGTTTCCACAGATCTACCACACACTGCACATGTGTCATCAACTTCGTTGATTTTTTTTTGTAGCTGCGGTTTCTAAGACACCCTGGCCTAGCTTCAAAGAGTAGGGCACTGCCTCTTGAGTTATCATAGAAAAAATTTTTCCTGATCGACCTTTTCCAGTATCGATATAGTTCTACACTATGCTTTTTTTTTTCATTGAATTAATCCATTTTTTAACTTCCGCGTTTTTAACCTGTTGTTTAATGCTCTTTCTTTCTCCGTCCTCCTGACCGGCATACTTACTGGTTAGTTTTCTAGTTCTTTTCCGCCACTGTGAGTCAACGCTCTTTTTGTATAAGTATTGAAATACCTTAGCTGCCCACCTGTTATCGTCGAATTTCCTCAGGCGTTCTTCATATAGTATTTTACTCAGCTTCCCGTGCTTCGAACGATGCCCAGCCCATATCCCCTTGTACTGCCTCGTTTGTGGTTTTGCCGCGGGCACCTAGTGCTAATCTTCCAACAGCTCTCTGATTTACGCCTAATCTCGACTGAACTTCTACCCTTAAACACAGAACCGCATTGCCGAAAGTAAGTCCCGGCACCATTACTCCTTTCCAATTACCTCTTAGTACTTCATATTTGTTGTACCCCCATAATGCTCTATGTTTAATTATTCCGGCGTTTCTTGGTCCTTTTGCGTAAGAGCCTGTTCATGCTTTTCCGTGTATATCTGCCCTTCGTTTAGCCATATCCCGAGGTATTTGTATTCGGCCACTTTGGGTATTTCGTGGCCTTGTATTTTAAGCACCTGATCAGTTGTATCGTTAAAAATCATCACACCTGATTTAGTTGCGCTAAAACTGAATCCTAGAGCGTCTCCTTCGTCTCCACAGCAATTAACCTAAGTTTGTAAATCTTCCTGGCTATCTGCTAACAGTACAATATCGTCCGCATACATTAAACCCGGGAGTCACTGCTCTACTACATTTCCGCCTAATCTGTACGACAGATTATAACATAGATTACTTTCTTCTAGCCTTCTTTCCATATATATCACGTAAAGCATGAACAGCAGCGGTGATAGAGGACAACCTTGCCTTAATCCTTTGTGCACCCCCACAGTTGTGGTACTTTTTTTCCCTTCCCATGTAATTTCAACTTCATTATCTCGGTAGATTTCCTGTAGAAAAACAATTACCTGATGACCGATACCTAAATCATTTAATATGCTCCACAGGAGTTCCCTGTTCACGTTATCGTATGCACCGCTTATGTCCGGAAAGGCTAAATACAGAGGTCTGTTTTCCGCCTTAGCTATTTCTATGCATTGGGTAAGCACGAACAGGCTATCGTCTAAGCGCCTACCCCTTCTGAACCCATTCTGAAGTTCTCCGAGTATCCGATTACCTTCTACCCATGACTGCATTTCTAATTTCACCGCCTGCATTCCCAGCCTGTACATAACAGATGTTATCGTAATCGGACGGAAGGATTTTATGTTCATCTTATCCCCTTTCCCTTTATAAA
This sequence comes from Amblyomma mixtum, assembly GCF_055824585.1. Taxonomy (NCBI): domain Eukaryota; kingdom Metazoa; phylum Arthropoda; class Arachnida; order Ixodida; family Ixodidae; genus Amblyomma; species Amblyomma mixtum. The sequence goes on along the minus strand of NC_143014.1, from coordinate 168,126,961 downwards.
TCAAATTCATTTCAATCTGTCTCCAGCTGTGCGGAATTTGCTTATTTGTTATGACTGCCTCCAATGCTTTTATCAGCGCTTCCTTGCTTCTTGGGCCAAGTTCATTAATCAGCTTAATTGGAATTTCGTCTATCCCTGCGGATGTGGTTTTAGGAATATTTGCTTCCGCCTTTTCCCAGTTAAGGCTAGTCAGTTCTAAGCTGTTCTCTATTGTGCTGTCCCGTGTTGCCGCCTCACTTGGGGAGATTACCCCATTGTCGTTGTTAAAAGACGCAGCTATAAAAGACTTAATGTAGTTCACAGCATCGTCTCCCTCTAAACATTTTCCCTCAGCATCTATAATCTGTTCCTGCGTTCTTTGATTTGTTTTCCCAACCAGCTTATATGATTCCAGAATTTTCTTGGCCCCCCTTTATTTGCCTCGCGAACTTCAGCCAGCCATTTATCAGAGGACTGCTTCATTTTAGCTTGGACTAGGACCTGAACTTGCTGTTTCTTTTGTCGATAAGATTCCCATTTTCCCCCTATTTCCTCTTCAGATAACTGCGCCCTCTTTGCTTCTCTGTGTTCCCTTGAAGCCACCCGTCGTTGTTCGATGGCTTCCTTAATTTCCATATTCCACCAGCTTCGTGGCTTCCTCTTTCCTCTCCAGCGGTTTACTCCTTTCACTTGTTTCATTTTTGTAGCGATGAGCAGTTCTGATTATAATCCCACTTTTCCATGGGGCGTTTCTCGATTACTTCTTCTATATGGGCTGATATTAGCGCTATTTGTTCATCGTTTAATTTTGCGTTGCCTTTTTGACTTCGCTGCATTTCTCTTTTGACTGCGGCTCCCAACTGTAGACTAATACGTTTATGATCACTTCCTAGGCTGTACTTCCCCTCTTCGTCTATTTCCATTATTGCGAGCTTGCTATAGATGCCCTGCGACATTAGACAGTAGTCAATGGTTGTCTGCCTGTTACGGGATTCCCACGTGATTTGTCCCTCACATTTAGTTTCTCTATTGACAATAACTAGGTTGTGCCGCTCACAGACACAATAGGCTCACAATAGGCTGCATACTCGCATGGATGGATGGATGAATGGATGGATAGGAGCGCCCCCTTTGAAACGGGGTGGTGGCAATTGCCATGCTCAGCTTTTCTTTCTTGATTATTTTTTTGTTTACTGTGTTGGCAATTCTCATTAAGAATCGCCATCATCTTTACCTACAGTTTCCTACAATTCTAACCTTATGCCACATCTCTGCTTTTCAGCCACCAATCCTCCAATCGCTTTTTGCTAACTTCCACTGCAGATTTGTTTACATGACCATTGTTATCTTTAAACCCTAGGGCCTCAGGAAGAGTGACTGCGCCTACATCGACATCCGGATGGATACTATCACATACTAACATACCATCACGCATGGATGGATGGATGGATGGATGGATGGATGGATGGATAGGAGCGTCCCCTTTGAAACGGGGTGGTGGCAATTGCCACCATGCTCAGCTTTTCTTTATTTATTATTTTTTTTGTTTACTGTGTTGGCAATTCTCATTAAGATTCTCCATCACGCATACTCAGCCCATTGGCGCCATCTGGTGGTTGAAACGGGAAGTATTTTTACCAACAAACCAACGCTTCTCTTTAGGACTAGAAGCAGCTTACTCGTCACTCTAAATAAAAAATAAAGCAAATTTATCGCTCATATGTTTTTTTTACAAGCAAGAAGGGACGAAGTGACAGACCGGTGGCCCATTTGTGACCAGTGAACGTACTGAAACAGGCAGTAACAACGACGAATTCAGTCTGAGTAGGCACTATACTGAGGCGATGGGTCCTGCTTCGAAGGGCTCCGCCATTTTGGAAACGATGTTTTAGGGCACGCAAATGTCACGCACGCTAAACTCGGGAAATAGCGTATGCTACACCAGCGTGCGTTAACCCTTTGAAGGTTTTTGCCGTATATGTACGGCGGCGGTTTTCTGTCCCGCAAGGTCTTTGCCGTACGGGTACGGTTTCGATCTTCCGTTTGAAATTTTGCGCCAAAAGAACAATGCGTGTTCACTGGGGGGTGCTGCCACCTCTTAGGACTTACAAGAAGTGTTTGAATTTTGTGCTGCCTTCTTACGGAGATAAGCAGAACTTATGTCTAGCTTTAGCGCGGCGGCACAGACTGCGGCAACACCCCTTTTGTAGTTTTGGTTTCGCCGCGTGATCGCAGCGGAGTCGCGCGAAATTTGAGTTTTCTTTTTGTCAGCACTATATTGCAGGGGCTGCCGAAGTTGATTTCTATCTTTATTTCTATCTCTTAGCTTGCTTATCACCGTTGCTATTCTATTCTATTGAACATTTTCCAGTTGTGAGTGATGCTGTCACCAAAGTACTGTTCCTAATTTTATTTTACTATTTATTCTCGATTATATAGTCTTGTAGATTCAAGATCCGCAATAAAGTAATTTGACCACCTGGGAAAGTTTTCTTCAAAATGATTCGACCCTCAAAGGGTTAAGGCTCGTAAGAACTAGCATTTGGCGCGTGGGCACATTACAGCACGCTACCCCATATGACCGTATGCATATTTTATACTCGCACTACATTCCGCAGCGTCAGAACGTTGCCTGTGCATTCATCGCAGGTTGGTAGTGCTGCAAGGAACTACTGGGATGGAGTAAAAGCTCCGCCTTATGGGTATGACGCGGTAGCGTTTCAATGAGCTATTGTCCATATATGTGAAAATGGCCATACTCTACATTCACAGATCGCTGGGAGCCCTTATACCACTCGTGGCGCAGTGGTGCAGCGGTTAAGCGATGCGTCACTGCCCCGGCAGGTGGCTGTTTAAAACACAGCCACCAGTGGGGCTTGCGAGACCAAGGTTGCTCTTCCCGAGCAACCGCTCGCGACCAATCATTAATTTAACTGTTACTTGCCACGGTGGGCAGTTTGCTCACAATCTGGTGGAAAGGTGTGATGACGTCACGAGGCCATGTACCCTAGGTGGTCCACCTGACACCTGGGTTGCTCCTCTGGGGATTTTTCGTGGATTTTCGCTCACGGCCAACGACACCGACGCAGATGATGACGCCGGCTTTTCTCCGACATGGGACCTTAACGCTATAACGTGTTAAAACAAGGAGTTTGAGAGCACTTGGCACAGATCACATGCCGCACGCTGCGAGTGCGTATCAATCAATCTCTGCCTTCATACAGTGACGCAGGGCCAACAGCAGTGCTCTCACAGCATTATATTTTCTTCCTCGGAGGACACCACGGTTCGCTTGGCCAACGCAGCGGCGCCGGTCATTACGGGCTCCACACCGGACGCTCTCTCGTCTTGTGTAGGAAGTAGCTCATGGTCTTCGGCCGGCCGTGGGTCTGCTCGGGGCAATATCCGCTGGCGGGGCCCGTGACACGCAGCGCCCAGGCCCACGGCGTGGGCAGCCGGTCCACGGTGAGCGGCGGCAGCTGCAGAATGAGCAGGCTCGCCGTCTGGGCCACCACCGACACGGGCTCTTCCTCGGCGCCCAGCATGACGACGCGGGACTCGCTGCCCAGCCTCAGCGAGCCCAGTATGAGCAGGCCCTGCGGCGGCCACCGCAGCACGAACACGTGCACCGCCTGGTCCCGGCCCTGCGTGTACCTGCGACGACGACGTGTAAAAAGATCGAGGGGGCGTAAGCTGACCTTACTCGCGACACACCCACCGCAAGTTTCGGCGGTTAGCGAATGCCGATGAGATGCCCCAAACTCGCGAATCGGCCATGTGTCGAAAACTCTGCGTGTTCGTCGTGCAACCGGGAACGTACCACTCCTTGTGCACAGTGCGGAGCCATCTACGAAGTCCATTTCTCTGATGCTACATTACACAAGAACTGTACATTAATCAGCAGGAGACATGGTATCAAGAACTTACATATCTGAGTAAACGCCAGAAAACACATCTGCACTGAACACGGAAATATGCTGAACCTTTGCGGGCGCTTGCTTCCGACCAAAGAATTTACTGACTGCTCGAAAGGTCCTGCGGATGAATGCATGCTGTTCCACTCCATGTCCGGGGTCTTTCTGCAACCGTATCGGGAACTGCGCGGAAGCTACGACGAACTATCGCTCTCCTTTTCGTGACCGTCGCGTCACTGCGAAGCTCAGAGTGAGCACCCACCAGACGTGCGGGGCTGCCGTGTCGTTCTGGCAGGTCCACGCTGCTGAACCGTAGACAGCCTTCCCGTTCACACCGAGCCAGCGACCCAGCTGCTGCAGCCTCTCCTGGTAGATGAGCTCCAGTCTCCCGTCCCGGGTCGGCCCCACGTTGATGAGAATGTTTCCGCCACAACTGCACGCGCGAAAGCTGCTTTTGGCAAACGACGCCGACGCGGCAAGGACTTACGGCAACTAGCCGAACATAATGCCACCGCTGCCTCCGCGCTTCCCGTCCCGGCGCTCCATAAACCACGGTGCCGTTTTAGTTTCGGTCGACGGACCCAGCCACACTGACAATTAATGCTCAACCGGACTGCTGACATGATTTCTCTCCTTATTTCAATGCTACACTCGTCTGCGCTAGCATCACAACACGCCTGAGCAGACAGGAGAAGTATGTTGGGCGTTTTTGTTTTCGTTTTGACAAATTGGTATAGTAGCTACTTTCGCTGGACGAAACAGTGGCACAACTTTCCGCGTCCACCGACGGAACGTTCTTTCCGCCGCAGTGCCTCGGTGGCGGAGGCTGTTCATCTCTCAGCACGACTTTGGCGATATAACCTAACCGGTAAAGTCGTTGCCATTGTGATTCTTTGAATAACGCATCGTTTAGGCAAAATATTTGGAAAATTCTCACACACAGTGCCGATACTTCACGGCGCTAAAGCCCTTAAAGGGGCTGCGAAACACTCCTTGGGGGAATACCAGCTATACTTCAGGTGCATTCTTTATGTCACATAGATGCTGACTTAAAAAGAATTACAGGAATCGATGCACAGGAACGGGAGTTCTTCAATGAAGAAATCTCAAAATACAAGCAAACAAAACGCTGCCCTCAACTCGATTTTGGCGGGGCTTCCCACTCCTATATTTCGCTCTCCCAATGACGGCACATGGCGTGACCAATCAAAACAGCCTGCCAGAGCACGTCGCGGAAGTTTGCACTCCACGGTTGCCTGCCCTCTGTAACTCATTCTTGCTGAGTCTGGCAGCGTCGTTTCCATGCCAGAGCCCCTGGTGGTGTATTTTTATTTTACTTGCTTTGCAGGGATTTTATCTAAGACAAACAAGTTGTTTTTGTTGATCTAATATAAAACGCAGACAGGTCAAAAAATATTTCTCTATTTATTCACACAATTTTCAGTATATTTACTGTTTGTGCAATCATTAAGCTCGCGCCAGGTGATGTCATATCCGCTGCTGAAACCCGCCACTGTGTGGGGACACCATCAGAGCCATGAATTTGTTTTTGGGAGGATATTAAAATATTAAAAAAACGGAATATACGCGGTATTACCGACACTAATAGCACCATTGTAACTTACTGTATGGGATCAACAGGCAAAATAGTCAACTAAGGTAGTGTTTCTGGGCCCCTTTAAATGAGTAAAGCCTTTATTTAATACGAATGACGATGGAAACCTGCATGACCTACGTCATTAAAAGAGTTAAGGAAGGAAAGGCCTGCCAACGAGCCCGGCTTTGTGGGCAAAGTCCCGCTAAGGGAGAGCAATACGAAATGCGCGTAAGCCTCGGGCTGCGGTGCGGCGCAATGCAGTGCGACTTGCCCTGTTTCGAGCCCATGCGTACGAAACACAGAGGCTGGCGTGGAGTGGACCTTCTGGGTTCGACACGCGTTGTGTGCTGCGCTACCTGTGGAAACCTTGCCGACACGAACCGCAGGAAGAAAGACCTCGGTCCTTGTCTTTTTTTGCGCTCAGAATATGTACGGTCAGTAGCAACTAGCCCAAATTTCGGCTTTGCTGAAGTTCTTTCTCTCTTTCGCTCTCTCTATTCGAGCACACCACATGGCAGCCCGTTTCCCGAAAAATAAACAGAAGAATGCCGCCTTTGCGTTTCCGTCTCTCCTCGCGCCATTTCTCTACCGTCGTCAAGCCGTACCATTTCGCTATTACCACCACGTCTTGACCGCCCATCAGTCACCCAAGCGTCATTAAAGACTTAAAAAACGACATCATCAGATTGGAATGAGCGTCCTCGCATAGGCTCGTATTTTTTTCACACAAGTGCACTGTAATTTCGGGACCCTTTAGACAACTCCCTTTGATCGAAATCAACCCGCAGCACAGCATTACGGCGACCCAGAATTTAGCTCTGGGAAGAAAATGCATCGTTTTTTTTTTATAAATTGTCTGCACTGGTTGATCCTGCACATCGCCTTGTTTTGATGGTTCCTCTGAGTAAGTTCTCCATCTATGTTTAATAATAGGTCTTCTTCAACGGATTCTGTTCCAATGGAGCAGTCGCTTTAATCAATGACATTTTAAAAAAAGTTCTAACGACTGTGGTTAGGACTGCGGTCTAACGACTGCCGTTGTAAGGGAAGGAATGGAAAACATAACATACAGAAAGATAGCCAATTTTCTGCAAATTTAGCTCTTTACCACCGGTTCCGTGTATGATCTCGTACCCACTTGAGTGGTATGTTTAAATTCTCGGCCTGCAACCACCACCATTTACGCTTGCCCTGTCTTTTTTACCCACGTTTCTTCCGCCAGAGAGGCGACGTGACGTGAAAGCCACACCCATAAGCCAAGCTGAGTGAAAAGAATTTCCCCACGTAAAGCAACTCGCCCCAAAATGGCGACCGCGGAGATGGCGGCCGTTGATGCCGGCAGCGCGGCGCATGCCGAAGGGTGTCACCACCCTGCACGGCGGCGCTGGCATGGAGGCATAGAGGCACCCTAGCCGCTCCAGGCGCGCGGCGCGGCGCCATCCCCGCTGAGCCTGTCCTCAGGCGGCGAGTTTCGCAGTAGCTGCTGCAGAGGGAGCGTGCTACACCTATCTTTCTGCGCTTGCCACACTCTCCGTCATCCTGCCACGGTAACCACCGTCCTGGTTCTTCCCGTGGCAACCACCCTTCATTTGCGCATTCCTCCGCTCTCTTCATGCCCTCCTCTTTTCACGGCAACCTCTCTCCAGGTGGCTTTTGTGGCAACCACGAGAGCGGAGAAGCGCTGAACCAGGATTCTGGCTAAGCAGTTGGGCGCTCTCGCCGTACTCTCCTTCCATTATAACCCTCCTCCTCCTCTTTCCCCGGTAACAATGCTCCGGTTGTGCAATCCTCTGCTCTTGTCATTCCTTCTTCTTTCCAAAGTAACCCTCCTCCTCTTTCTTCCATGGTAACCACCTTTCGGTTACGAAATCTTGCACTATTGCTATGCTCTGTCCTCTTTCCACGGTAACCACACCCCGGTTGTGCATGCTTCCGCTATCGCCATACCCTGGTCCTTCCAAAGTAAACCTCCTCCTCTTTCTTCCATGGTAACCACCTTCCGGTTGCGAAATCTTGCACTATTGCTCTGCTATCCGCCCACAGCAACTATCCTCCTTCCACGGAAACCAACCCCCGGTGGTGAGTGCGCCAACTCCGAGTGCGCCGTAGCCTAGCTCCTACTATTCTCCGCTTCCTTCTACAGTAACGGCTTTAGGGGTGGTTTCCGTGGCAACCACCCTTCGGTTGCGCATTCCTCCGCTCTTCCCATACATTTTTCCTCCTTCCAAAGCAATCACCTCAAGGTGATCCCCCTGTCAACCACCCTCCGGTTACGCCGGCTGATACTACTACTACTACTGCTACTACAACGACGCTAAACCCAGGAAGCGCGCTAAAGGCGCGCTTCCTGGGTCGCAATGGACAGTGCCGCACCTGATGGACTCCACAAGCGTGGTGATGAGCTCTTGTATGGAAAAGATGTCGGCCAGAGCAGCGTTCCTCCTGTAGCCCCACGACTGGCGGTCCAGAGTCATGCAGTTCTCCCACTTGTGTGGCTGCAGAACACCTGAATGTTTCAAAGAGGAGAAAGAAGAAGCAAGCACGCGGTATGAGGCTCATAACACTTTAGGGTTAAGTCCTTCAAGTTGTACAGGGGGTGGGGGTGACTAAGCAACTTATCTAGTTTTTTGTAGCAGCGTGTCTCCTACGTGGTCCTTTTTTCACCATTTAAAGCCCGCGAAATTACACATACATACATACATACATACATACATACATACATACATACATACATACATACATACATACATACATACATACGGAATTTTATTTGTATATTTATTTTATTTTGTGGTTTGATCAATTTAGAATATTACTGAATATGTTATCGCTTAAAGATAATTGATTAGAAAAGCAGAAGAAAAAACAACCACATTGCCGGTGGGAACCGAACCCACGACCTCCGAATTACGCGTCCGGTGCTCTACCAACTGAGCTACGGAGAAGGCTGTCAGATCTTCTGCTTTAGGGGGTATTTATGTTTACAAGTGACCTAACATTGAGAGTGTTCATCAGCGCCACCCACGTTCGTAGGCAGCGGACGTAGTATGTCCTGTGTTACCGCTGGTGTGACGTGGAACGTCATCGAACGGCGAGGGTGGAAGCTGTGTGGGAACCCTCTTATGCTTCCTTGGCATCAAAGCTTCCAGAACCGAGTCCCTCGTTAAGCAATTAAGCAGACAAGGTCAGAAGATCTGACAGCCGTCGCAGTAGCTCAGTTGGTAGAGCACCGGACGCGTAATTCGGAGCTCGTGGGTTCGGTTCCCACCGGTGGCGTGCGGTTTTTTCTTCTGCTTTTATAATCAATTATCTTTATCGGGGGAATTATGTTTATATATACCGCGTGTTCCGTATTTATCTGTCCCTGTTACGAAAAATTCCGCTGCGCAATCTACTGAACTATATGGGCTCAAAACGCCGACTTCAAGGTACCTTATGATGGTCTTCGTCTTTCGATAAGTAATTTAACATCTAAAATTGCCTGCATTTTCGGGAATCGGCGAAAAACTGCATTCAGCTGCGGCAGAACTTTTCGTCCAAGCGAGCAAAGAAGCCACTTTGACAGGTTTCGCCATCTGGCGAGTGGTGAGGCAACCGATGTCACGGCTTGGGGCTGGAATGCGCACCTCGCGCGGTTTCTTGGGATGTGCGTGTCGTCTGCTCCTTGAAATTAACACCGCTCGCCAGATGGCGCAGTCTGTCAGACTGGCTTCTTTTCTCGCCTGGACGAAAAGTCCTGCCGCAGCCGAATGCAGTTTTTTGCCGATTCCTGAAAATGTAGGCAAGTTTAGATGTTAAGTTACATATCGAAAGACGAAGACTATCATAAGCTACCTTGTAGTCGGCGTTTCAGCCCATACAGTCCAGTAGTTTGCGCAGGAGAATTTTTTCTAACACGGACAGATAAATACGGAACAGGCGGTATATATATATATATATATATATATATATATATATATATATATATATATATATATATATATATATATATATATATATATATTGTTACGGAGATGTTACGGCGGTAAGTCTATATTGGCGGCTGCTCTGAGATGGCCAGCACTCAGCTCAGACACCGAGGGCCCAGCTACCAACTGTCAACGTCGTCGTCGTTCAGCGCACCGCCACTTCTTCGTCCACTTATTGAGTAACCAGTTCATCGGTAACACTATCCCCCTCGGCTGAAGGCAACGTCCCGGTGCGTGTTAGGCGTGCGATGTCGATGATGGCGATGTCGATGATGTCGATATATATATATAACTGTGACTTCGCTCTTGCGGTACCGTATTGTACACAACGCTGCCAAACGCCGTTTGAAGGAACGAAGCGTGCCTGCCCATCGTTTTGAAGTGAGCGGCTGACGCCACTATCAGCCCAGCCGTGAAAGTACATGAGCACATTCAGTACATGGAACGGGCGGTCGTGGTCTGCGCTCAATGACAAGCCCGCTACCGAAAGCCAGTTCAGGCGGAGATTTTATTCAGCCATCATAGACAAAAAACAAAAATAAAGGAAGGGAAGGCAATGTAGTCGGGTAGTTAAGATATCTCTGTTCTTTTTATTCATATCATTGTGCACCTCGTCGAACTGAGCGGCGACTTCCGGCTCGGGCACGGTTAGCGCAGTGTGATTTCATCCCAAACGCGCCACAGTTTGCGCTCGAGCCAAACCGATTTCTTCCAGAAAATTTTTTGCGCTTTCTCGCACTGTCGAAAGTACTTTCCGACAATATATTTGGGGGAAAAAATGTTACGGTTATGCGGCCAGACTCGTGCAAACTAGGTCGGATTAAAAATTTATGAAATATTAGTCCTTTTTTTCTACACGTGAAATTTTTCTTGAATAATGTAAACGCATTGCAATTTAGTATCAGAAAAAACTGCAGCAACAATTTTTTTTTACATTCCTAGTTCTTTCTTCTAGCTGGGGAAGAACGATTTTTACAGTTTGTGGTTATGATTTTTTTGTGGCGCAAAGACATCTGTGGCCAAAGAGCGCCATGGTGCAAGGTGTTTTCGTCTTCTCAAGGTGAGATCAAAGACCCATTTCCCAAGCATTTCACCCCAACGAAGCCGAAGACCAGGCCAAGGGAAAGTTTGTACCGATTGTATCACCGGTGGGTGCCCGGCGACACTGGGGATCGAACCTCGCACCTCCCGCATGCACAATTAAATTTTACACTTTTGTCAAAAAACGCACACCACATTCTTGAGCAATATGACATGCTTCATCAGCTTTCTTGGGCATGTATTACTTGGCAAAAATGTTTGAGCTCGAATAGAACAGAATAAATTAATTAAAAAAATTATGGGGTCACCTAAGCAATTCTTATGATCTGTAAATGCGAGAGCATTTATACCTGCCGCCGAGTGCGTCCCTTAGTGGTTGTCGGAGGCTTGGGATGTGAACGTTGTTTCGCTGCAGCAGCTCGCTTCGCACATTTCGCTGCGTTGCGATGGTCTCGTACTCCGTCGGCAGTGAACTGCCGTCTCCGGCCACGCTTTGCTGTCTCGGTTGATGATGCAGACGGGAGTGATTCAACTTCGAATGATGAAGGTTCCATAAGCCGTGTTTACATGTTCCTAGCGTATCTCGCGGAGCCGACACGCCACTGTGTACAGTCAGGCCGGAATGAAACGCGAAAAGAGCATGTCAAGAAAACAAAATATTTTACCTGCCTACTTTCAGCTGAAGTGCACAACTAGCCTGATTCATGTGTCTGGGTAAAGGGCCTACTGAAATGCATAATCGAAAATAGGTTGTAAAGGAATATCTCGCCGCAATGCAGAAATGTATGACATATGCGTGTTCGCGTTTCATTCCGGCCTGACTGTACATGTAGTACATACGACATCAAGTCTGTCGGGACGGTGACCCCTCGCCTGGTGTTCCTGTATGAACACTAACCTCGCCCAGTGTACGCGAGGGAGGAGTCCAGCCGCCCCTGAAGCACCTAGATAAGCTGATCTAGGGACTTTATAGCTTCCCCCATCTTGAGTCTGCTTTGTTATCCAGCTGAGAGGGTACTGTATATAGCCACTGCAGGGAGGAGGAGGGACGCCTCCAAACTTGTTTCCATTCACCGCGAAAGTCATATTTCCTTTCTCGACCTACCCCTGCCTTGTGATGGCCTATTGTTCCAAGAGGGTTGATGACGTCATTCGCGGGCCGCGTTTCTGCCCCGGCTTTCTGGAGATGGCGGGGCTTCCGCACAACGAGCGAAGTAATGCTCTCGCTTTAAAATCGTAAGTTGTAAAAAAGTGCGTTTGCCGCGTATTCTACCCGCCGCGGTGGCTCAGTGGTTATGGCGCTCGTCTACTGAGCCGAAATACCCGGGTTCGAACCCGACCACGGCAGCCGCGTTCCGATGGAGGCGGAACGCAAAAGGCGCCCGTGAGCTGTGCGATGTCAGTGCACGTTAGCGATCCCCAGGTGGTGGCTCATTACATAGATAATATAATTGTTATCAGGGTCGTTTTGCTTTAGGCGGAAAATTTTTTATGCGAAGCATACTACTTTAGCTACCACTTCAGCCCTTCACCGTGGTTATGCGTCTCCAAATCACGTGATACATGACGTCACACCACGTGACACGATGACGTCACGACAGTAGAGAAACGGGGGCCCACCTGGCGCCGTCGCTGTGGTTGTGCGCCTCCAAATCATGTGATACATGACGACACACCACGTGACACGATGACGTCACGACAGTGGAGAAACGGGGGCCCACCTCGCGCCATCGCTGTGGTTGTGCGCCTCCAAATCACGTGATACATGACGTCACGATAGTGGAGAAACGGGGGCCCACCTCGCGCCGTCGCTGTGGTTGTGCGCCTCCAAATCACGTGACACGATGATGCCACACCACGTGACACGATGACGTCACGGCAGTGGAGAAACGGGGGCCCACCTCGCGCCGTCGCTGTGGTTGTGCGTCTCCAAATCACGTGATACATGACGTCACACCACGTGACACGATGACGTCACGACAGTGGAGAAACGGGGGCCCACCTCGCGCCGTCGCTGTGGTTGTGCGCCTCCAAATCACGTGATACATGACGTCACACCACGTGACACGATGACGTCACGACAGTGGAGAAACGGGGGCCCACCTCGCGCCGTCGCTGTGATTGTGCGCCTCCAAATTACGCGACACGATGATGCTTCGCATTCTCCAGGCTTAACCAAGTTAAGCCTCAGCCATTTTTTTAAGTCGATCGCACCCATTGCTGTTGAGAGTTGTCCTGTAATGCCACTGCACTACACAGCACAGCGCTGCTAAAAATCCTAACCTGCCCTGTAGTTTCACATTCAGGAGTTCACGCAACCATACCACGCCAATTTTTTTCTTTATTGCCTGACTTTGGCGAAACAGCACATCGTGCAAACCACAAAATTTACAAGCACGACACGCACATGACATGGACAGAATCAGCCTGCCAACCATACCACGCCCACTCGCCCGGAGCCCACATATTTCGCCGGGCTCTCGAAATGTTTAACAGTGTGTTTTTCGGGCAACCCAGCTGCGATTTCCAGCATTTTTTGTTTAAATTCTATGCTCAATTACGTGAAACACCCTATATATACATAGGTATATATAATGGTGTACATAGGTACATACAGGTATATGATGCTTCAGCTAAGATTTTAGATAATTTTTCCAAATACTTTTTCAGTTAGAACAGTGCTTTTTTTCGGCACAGCGATGTAAGCGGTGAAGTACTACACATCAGAATACAGGTCAGACGACGTGCGAGCTAGCAGGTTGGTTAACTGATATTGAATAGTTAACTTGTGAAATATTACTGATACGCTCCTTGTTATTGAGAGGCGTGTAGCCCACCGTACGTAATATCCATATCAGTTTTTAGAATTTCGAAAATGCGATTACCATCGGCGCTGTGACCTAAAAAATTTTGGCTATTTCGATGAGTACCATGCACTGGAGAGGTTGCTTTTCCTGCAAGCTTCTCGTGAGCGCATGTATTTTGGCGCGATGTAGGCAAAATTTGTTAGGCCACAGGGCCGAGGGTAACCGCGTTTTCGAAAGTCTAAAAACTGACATGGATATTACTTACGGTGGGCTACACGCCTCTCAATAATCAAGGAGCCTATTAATAATAGTTAAAAAGTTAACTATTCAACTATTGACCAACCGGCTAGTTAGCACATCTTAGTTGCATTCTGAAGTACTTTACCGCTGACAATGCGTGCCGAAAAAAACACTCTTCTAACTCAAAATTCTATGTTTAGGAATTGTGTAAAGCCTTACGTGAAACACCGTGTGTGTGTGTGTGTGCGCGTGCGTGCGTGCGTGTCGTAGACGCACGTGCGTAAAAAAAAAACATTGTGAACGCTACGACCGGGGTACGGCCTATCCTGTTGAGGTTTCCGGCGCCTCTCGCGGTGCGCCCAGTTTTGTACAGACGAACTCGCTATCAGCAGGCTCGATCGGCAGGAAATTTGGGTGTCTCCAAGGTTTCGCGCGCATGATTCAGTACGGGAAAAATGAGGAAAGAAAGAAACGTTTACCACAATTTGTGAATTGCTCCGCTTCTTGCTGATCTGCAGCTTTCTAAGTGGAGCTACAGTGGTTTCCATAAAACGAATCAGAAAATAGTTTCTTGATATTAAGAAGTCAAACAACTGCTCCTGGATGCGCTGAGAGGCTGCGAAGGTTTTGTGAGCTTCGTTGTCGCGAAATAAACCAGTACACCTTCAAACCTTGGCGCAAGATTGATAAGCACTTCGCATATATATGAACGACAGACACACACTTCTCCGGTGCGACAGAGTTGCTCAAGATCCTACAGTCATAACAGACGACACATTGTCACTGGCCCCGGGTGCATCTCAATTACCTGGGTTGTAACGGTCGTCGCACGTGAAGTAGCCGCCGTGCTTGCATTGGCAGCCTTGGCACCAGCGGTCGTTGGTTACGACCGTGTCCTTCACGGGGCTGCGCAACACAAGAAAGCGGAAATCACGCCTGCCCGCGAATGAACAGCGTGAACACGGCAGTGGCAACTGTACCTGTCGTTGTAGAGCCAGGCCAGGAACTCCCGGCTCTTCCAATATTCTGCGGGGGCTGGGTCGCCGTCAGACCAGACGATCTCGGGCCTGTACCGCTCCACCAGTTCGCGAAGTTCTACGAGTGTTTTTCCCTGTACAGAGAGCAGGAATCACACCCTGGTCGCCTGGAGGGAAACGCGACCCTTTTTCGGGCAATAGCCTGTATGCGGGAAGTCAAAGTGAGTCCTGAAGCATGCCTGTGTCCGTTAATCGGTTCATAAAAACATACAGAACAGGCGCGGCTCTGCTTACCCGTCCCCAGAAAAAAGGAAAAGAAAAAAATGGAAGCGCACCGGCGCTTAGACGGCGTGCCAGTGTCATTGAAGAGGAAGAGTTAGGATTTTTCAGGTGACACGTTACGCTGCGAGCAAATATGTAATTTGAAAATGTCAAGAAATTGGCTCAGCAAACTGATTTATTTCTTAAGGGACACCAGCAAGGATTCTCTTATATTCCTTGAGAATTCATTTGCCTTCATTTGCTTGGTACACGCCGACTGACAAAAGAAAACGCACAGCATAGACAGTGGCTAGAACGCACAGTAATGCAACGCCTCGCTGTGCCTGCCCTGTGAAACTTGCGAGTTATTACAAACACCCCGAGTAATAGATATTAGTCGCAGTCACGGCTTGCGTAGATATGTGGTATGTGTTGGGCCAGGTACCCGTGCTTTTTCTAAACATGCAATTATATATTTATTTTTATTTTCATACATGCATGCGAAACGTACAGCCCCTTGTTCACGCCGTATGCCCCGCTAGGCTCGCAGACGGAAGGAGTAAAATTAATGCTTACTGCCTGCCGAACATTTCTGTGCGGCAATAGAGAGATTTAGCGTAGCGCGATTCGTGACGCGAGTCTCTCCCACGGGGACTCAGCTGCGCCTGCGCAGTGGCAGACGTGCGCCCCTCGGGGCCGTCTGCGCATGCGCAGCTGGCTCCTCGAGGAACTGATTCGCGGTGGCGGATCGCTCCGAGCCAAATCTCGCTGTAATCGAGAGGCTGCGGTTCTTGATGTGTGTTGTGTGTGCGTTATATGTTTTTGTGCAGTAACGCGCATTTTCCGATTTCTGGCAGACGTACACGTCCCTGAAGCCCGCGTTGTGGCAGGCGGCCCACCTGCCCACCGTGTAGTGGGCAACCTGCAAGGTGTGCACCTGGCAGGCCTACAAGGTAAATGCCTTCAGGGTAAAGGCCTTCAAGGTAAATGCCTTCAGGGTAAAGAGGCCTATAGGTACAAGGCCTTCATGGGAAATGCCTCGCGGGTAAAGGTCTTTAGGACAAATGCCTTTCGGTCAAAGGTCTTTACGGTTAAGGCCATTAGTGTAAAGGTCTTTAGGTCAAAGGATGCTTTTACATTCACAACACGTAAGGGCCTTAAGTGCCCACCGTAACTGGTGCTACTGCACGATATTCCGCGCTTGGTCATGCTAAACCGCCTACTAATTGTTTTTTTTTTTTCATTTCATCAACTGACAATGGAACAAGTGAGACCTTCGTGGTTCTACTCGTGTTTGAACTTTCAGACAGAGCTAACTGAAGCCGGTGTGACTGTAGCAGACTTTTAAATGGGCAAGGGTGAAAAGAGACAACTAAGGTGTAACATTAATTTTCACTGCAACGAGAGAGAGGGAGTCAAGGTCGGGGTTCGTAGCTCAGTGTTTCCTCTGCTATCCGCGCGCGCTTTAGGTTAAGCGCCTTGTACCAACTGTCTACAACCACTCCTTCGACACGAAAGAAAACAAAAGTAATAAAATCCAGGGAAAAAATAAATAAAGGAAGCGACAACGGTAACTACTCTCGAGAGGCCAGGGCTGGAATCGTATGAAATCTTGCGGCATGTGTGCCTGCGTACAGTCTTTATCAAAAGTTTAGAGCCCAGGGGGTTTGCTTCTAAGCCTCGCAGTGCTTCTAAGCCTCGCAGCTTCTAAGCCTCGCAGCTTCTAAGCCTCGCAATGGGTAGGACTACCACATTCGTGGTAGTCCTACCCATTGGAGAAGGCAGGACCAGAAATCTCCTTACCTTCAGCAAATTTGGAGCGCCGGAGATGCATTACGGACCAGACAGTGTGCTTCAGAAGCAAACCCCTTGGGCTCCAAACTTTTGACAAAGGCTGCATTTGATGGTGCCATCCTTTATTATTACCCGCTCCACTTTTTTTTCTATCAGCGACAGATGTGTGGGCACCGTTCGGTGAAACCACATTGTAGTCGTCGGCTTCGGCGTTTTCCGCGCTCTCCTGCCCTCCTTCCTTCCTTCCACTCGCCTCCCTCTCATCTCCCTCTCTGCGCCTGTCATGCCGGACTCCCGCACCGCGCGTGACGCACGCCTACCCTCCTACACCCCTGCCCCAATGGGTGCAGTACACTGCACCCGGCTGCTCCAGCACTGAGTGAACACTAGCGTTTGGCTGTGACGCCAATGCGAGAGTAGCGGAGGCACAAATGCAACAGAGATCCGACACAAGTACTAAACACTCCAACTGGCATCAGCATTCCCCACGGCCCCAGCTGTGGCTGCAATTTCCATGACAAGAAGGGTAAACGTCCAGTGAAGTTTTATGGTATTATTAACGCAGGACAGATGCATCTGGAGGTAAAAATTCCTTAGCAGACATCCATGTTCTTATCAGCGCGTCCCTATCGCCACAATCTACGGACCAAACCGACTTTTTTTTTTTTTGCCTTGCATGCCTGACTTAAATAACAGTCGTGACATGACAAGAGAGAGAAGAAAACGCAATTTATTGTTGCTCTTCTTTAACAACGCAAAAGACATGGATGAAAACAAAAGGACACGCACGGCTCTGACTTTAAACTACGTTTATTGCGGAAATTTTACATGTATATTGGCTTGATGTTCTGCAGCTAGAAAAGGGGGCACAACGCGCAGGAAAAACAAAGAACTGATCTTATACGCACGCTTCAGGCTGTGCCAAGTACGCAGGTTCCCTCTCCGATAATGCAGAGATTACACAGTGCGACGATTCTCTGTGCTTTGTGCCTTGTGGTGCTGTCCTTGCTTCTCTGCTTGTTCTGAACTTTTCTGAACAATGGATTTTTTTCTTTGTGCATTCTATGCAATGTAGTGCTGTGTTGCGGTGTTTCGAACTGAGCATGTCTTTTTGCGTTCACTTAACCTGTCAGGCAAAGCCCCGTTTGTCCCACGTACTTTCCTTGACAAGATAATGGTAGCTCATTAATCAGTCCTTCGGTGCAATCAACAAATTTGTTTTGGGGTTGATTTGTTGATTGCACCGAAGGACTGATTAATGAGCTACCATTATCTTGTCGACAAATGTACGTGGGACAAACGGGGCTTTTCCTTAACGATAGGTCAATATAACGCAAAAAAGACATGCTCAGTTCGAAAGACCACAACACAGCGCTATATTGCATAGAATGTGCAAAAAAAAAAATGCAAACAATAGTGCAAAGCCATTGTTCGGTAAGTGCACAGCAGAGAAACAAGGACCGCATCTCAGGGGAAACTATCGAAGCACAAAGAATCGTTGTACTGGGTGATCTCTGCGTCACCCCCCCCCCCCCCCCCCCCTTGCATTGTCGAAGAAGGAACTTGCGTACTTGGCACAGCCTGCAACATGCGATTAACATCAGGGGGCCGTATTCCATAAGCTGTCCATTTTAGAATGGCAATTTCGCGTCCATCTGGTCACCTGTCATTGGTCACACAGATATACCCGCGGCTTTTAATCTGTGGAAAACGACCCGGCCATTGGGTGGTTGGCGACCGAACCTCGCCATTGGCAGGCATTGGCTGCGATATGCAGCCAATTGGCGAGGTGCATCACAACGCTCTGTCAGCAGCAGGCGAAATGATCAGCACGCTGGCTGGAATAGGCTGCGATTTGCAGCCAACGGTCAGGCCCTGTTACCTTCTACTCAATGGCCAGGTCGCTCGCCACAGACGCTTGAAAGCCGCGGGTATACCTGAGTGACCAATGACAGAGGACCGAATGGACGCGAAATGGCAATTTTAAACTGGGCAGCTTATGGAGTATGTCCCCAGTTCTCTCTTTAGCTTGCGCATTGTTACCCCTATTCCAGCTGCCGAACATCAAGCCAACCTACGTGGGAAATTTCCGCACTGAACGCTGTTGAAAGTCAGAGTCGTGAGTGTCGCTTTGAGTCGTCGACCGTGTCTTTTTCGCTGTTTTAAAAAGCATAAACAACCAACTATCCCACACCTCTACCCAATTGTGAGCTACTTTATCGGCCTACCTCTGAAAAGTAGCTGGTGGTGAAGTTGTTACTCTTGTCCTGGAGAAATAGGGGATTAAACCACTCAAACAAGGAATGGTAGACACCGAAAACAAGGTTCGTCTTGGATCGAATCGCGTTGGCCAGGTCTCCTGCAGAAATGGGAGGCTCTTTATTGTAGAGAACCTACAAAGCCAACACAGACTGCATTGTGCACACGTAAAGAAACGCACAAAAATGCGTGGCTCATAGCTGTGATCTTAGACCGCATGTTTCTAGAAAACATTTAACGGTCGGCAGTGCATGGTTACGCAGCCTGTATCACTTTCATGCTGAGCTTGTTGGTTAGAATGTGCCCAGCACTGTCCGGAGAAATGATTTTCGCTATCGCAAAGTAACTCATATTTAAGAAACATCCCGCAAGACGTTGGCGTGGCAGCTAAAATAAAGAATAGAATTTTTAGTACACCGTTAGCGTGCTGGTGACTGTGCATCTGCGCGGTGAAAGAGCGTACAAACCACCGGCGGTAGCGACAACGGTATGCGGTAACGGTACGCTAAAACACACCATACCACCCTGGAACTGACGATGACATCGCAATGCGTCCATAAGTTCCAAGTGTCATGATATTCCTAATGCTATGGCCAAGCATTCTGAACGTGTAGGACTCAACGAGCTTTCCGATACAACTTTTAATACAGTAATCATTTAGTTCGAGCTAATTGTCTCTGAGTGGAACAAAGCTGTGCGCACAAGGAGTCAGTAACAAGGGTGGCACTCAGAAACAGAAGACTGCCAACATACAACAGGACTTTTTTTCCCTGTGCCCGCATTTTTCTTTTTGTACATCCACAGGCGCACCAGGAACACAAAGCGACAAATTAAGAAATAAAAATGACCATCCAGGAGACTCCCACAACATTTTTCCGTAATCCAAACGAGCGCACAAGCGCGAAGATCATGGAAAATCGATCAAGGCCCTTTGCTACATCCATACGAAAAAAGGAATAACCAGCGACGGTTTTATAGGTTTACTGGAATTTTACCTGAGCTCGACTGCTCTCTGCGTTAAAGAAGTCTGTTTTGTTCAGATAAAAGACGCCTGTATAAGTTCAACACCTTTGTCTGAGGTGGGCACCCAAATGCAAATTTCGTGGCCTGCACGAACGCGTTTTCAGGTACATGGCGACTTTTGGATTATTCTCATGAATCTACCAGAACCGGACATGAATGATGCGATTAGACAAAATAGCGAGGGCCTCAGATTTACGACGGAGATGCCGCGGAAAACAACGTGCTTCATTTCTTATACGTCAGACTGGTTTGTTTCGAAAGGACGCATCTGTTGGGTGTATATTAGACTTAAAGAAAGGCTGTTATTTTTTGGAAGCGCTCACTTTAAGCAACTAATGCGTGCCATCATCGCTAACTCCCATAAAGCAAAATTAACAAAATGAAGCGATCATGAGATCTCAAAAGCTTTTGCCCTGAACTTGAGCAGATAAAGAAAAGCAGGCTGTTTAGCTCTTTTAATTTCAGCAATTTGCCGAACGCTTTTGCGGAAACGGTTCCCAATGTGTCAATACTACAGACAAGTAAGAGAATCTTGTGAAGGTGATACAGCGTATTAACAGTGTTTCACAGCATCGCGAGCAAGAATGTTAAAACCGTTCTCTCGACGCCATGCAAGCTGCCAAAAGTTTACACCTTGAGCAACACAGAAAGGCGGCCGACTTCAACAGCGCTATATCAAATGAAGATTACTAAATGCAGGTCGCACATTATTTCCGAAGCTGCCCACTAAGCTGCGGTTGCCTGTATATTGTGGAATTTTTATGTTGGTTTAACGCGCACTTTTTTGTTTTTGGAAGCGCTGCAAAAGCTTCGGATGCCAGCCAGAATGAAGAAAAGCAAAAGCAGTATCGAGTGAAAAATAGTATAAGTATATTGAAGGACACTCATGTATCGAGAAAGCTAGGCACAAGACGACTGTAAGACGTTGCCAAGGCGTTGTAAAATTGCTGCTCGACGTCTAGCATCATTAATGTGGGTGGCGAACTGTTGCGGGCTCTGTTCATGATAGGTCGATCGGCTCACTACTGACAGCTGCCCTGCTTCGTTTCATTGAACGACCACAGCAATAGTGCATTTTGATATCGTACCTTGCCAGCTGCCCACGCAAAAATCGGACGCAAACTACGAATCAAGCAATTTCCATGTTCATTCATTTTTTTTTTTTATTCTACAGGCCTCGCTCCTAACGGCCATCTGATCCTTATGACGTTACACAGTAACGCATACAAGATACATACCCACTAGATCTCTCTTCGGTCCAACGTCCTTCGCATTCCAGCTGAAGCTCACATTCGACGGCCACAGGGAGAATCCCTCATGGTGTTTTGTAGTGAGAACAACGTATCTGCCAAAAAAGGTGAGTTTTGTTATCCGCTCATACGTGGTAATCATTTAAAAAAGCATAGATACGTTAGGAGTATTATTAACTGCGTCTTATATGTTGCATAGTAGGAGGGTAAATTCGCCTGAAACGAAGAAGTCACTGCTAGGTGTAGCACACTTAGAGGAAAAGCTGCGAGTTGGCTATGATATTTGCTTGTGCAAGGTCGAGTTGTTTTTTTTTAGAGCTGCGCTGCTCAAACTCGGGGGTCGAC
Source organism: Amblyomma mixtum (assembly GCF_055824585.1). Taxonomy (NCBI): domain Eukaryota; kingdom Metazoa; phylum Arthropoda; class Arachnida; order Ixodida; family Ixodidae; genus Amblyomma; species Amblyomma mixtum. The sequence continues at coordinate 168,105,506 of NC_143014.1, read as the reverse complement.
TAATACGCTAATCTGAGCAAAGGAGAGGCGCAAACCTGACCGCACAATCAGAAAAGGAAGGAGCCGCCACGGTGGCTCGGTGGTTATGGTGCTCGGCTGCAGACCTGAAGGACGCGGGTTCGCTCCCGGCCGCGGCGGTCCCATTTCTATGGAGGGAAATTGCTTGAGGCCTGTGTACTGTGCGATGTCAGTGCACGTTAAAGAACCTCAGGTGGTCACAATTGGCGTAGTCTTCCACTACGGCGTCCCACATAGCCTGAGTCGTTTTGGAACGTTAAACCCCCATAAACTTAAACCTAGAAAAGGAAGGGATAAGACGCCAACAGCGCAACTGCGGAAAGTCCTGCGTTCTGGCCGCCTTCGACCCTTCACAGACTACGGCAGTTGGTGCCCCATTACTGCACAAAGGTCCCTTCATGCGTTCCTTCTTTTTCAAGGCACCCGCGCAAAACACTGATATGAAGATAAGAGAGGAGCCCGCCAGCCCCATCACCGTGTCGACCGCGTGCTGTATAAGCATTGTCGCAAAAACTGGGGGTGCGCCAGTACTTTTCCAGACCCGCATCGAATACGAATATAGTGCAGCTAAAAGCTGAGCCCAATACGAATCGAACAGTGAGACAACCGCACTGAATACGAATCGGAATATTTTTTACCAGTACTGGCTACTTGGGCGAATATTCGCTCAAAACGAATAATCGCGCAAAAGAGCGAAGTGCTAGCGACGGCCCTGCCGCTCTGTATACTCTATCATATATGGATATATAGGTGCAAGACTTTCACAAAGATGGAACAGTGAGCTCCACTAGAGGGTAGGCACTACGAGCTACTTCAGTAACACTATATTCATCATGCCATGCGTACAAGAAAATTACGCTTTGCTATTGATCACAACAGCGAATAAACCGGCGCCGCATCTCGGTAAATGATAGGGGCGCGAGCAAATTATGGAGGAGTCATGACCTCCGAGAGAGGGCATAAAGGCAGGGCTTGCTAAACCTGACTGAAGCCTGTCGCATCGTCCAGTCTTAGGCCCAGCCTTACGAACGCTGCCGCACCAATAGACCGCGTCGCGGCGCTGAACAATTTCTCCGCTCAGGACCATGGCAGCATGTTGTACGGCATCGGAGTGGGCACTGCTTTTGAAATAGTCGTCGACGAAAACCACAGCGTGTCTTATTCGAACTTCGTGCCAATTATTCGAAAACTTGACAACGTAGTCCATTCGTTACGAATAATTTTGAACGATTCATTCAGCGAATCGAAGAATATTCTACTCGCCATTCGGAATTTTCGAATATTCGCACACCCGTAGCGAAAACGAAACTTATCTCAATCGCTCAGCCAAGCGGCGAGATACGCTGCCCGAACCTGGAGGACCATTGCTGGCAGCGTTCTGAGCAAGCCTAGCTGCATCTTATATGCGGAGGCGTCGAAAAACTGAGCGACAGCACGAGACCTCGACGTCACAAAAAAGTGCTTCTGATTGTCGGGAAAGCAGGGAGAGGAAAACAACATTACAACTTTTTTTTTCATTTGAGGTTCCCGAAGTTATGGAGTCGATCTATAGGACGTCTCGACCAGTAAGCGAGTGAATACGGCATGTGTACACAATGGTGTACAGGGTAGGTCAAAAGTTCCCAGGCCACAGGGTCTCCTTTTGAGCAGTATAGTCAGGCAGTTACGACATCCCTGAAGCTCAAAATATCTGTAGTAGTATCGTTATAATGCCTGAGAACCTTGATAGCTTTATCGGAATCTTAAGTGCCAGGATATACCGATGAACAGAAGACCCTCTGGCCTGGGAACTTTTGACCAACCGTCATACTACCTCAAGGGGTTAAGACGTTAAATTGTCTTCAACCACTTACTTGATCATTTTACATGTTTATCGAAACCCGGGTTCTGCTAAAAAAGTTTTATTCAACATAAGGTCGATTTCTAACCGACTGGCGCGATAGCTAGGCCGGCACAAGCACGCCTTCCCAACCATCAGTCGAGCTGAGAAACGACCAGCGTTGTAAGCCTGGCCTCTGCCTCACAGAACTGCACCTGCTGTCCAATTTCGAGGCTTCTCAGTGAAGTTCACTTGGCTTAAAGGTGTTATGTCACCGCTGATGCAAAAAATGGAGGAACGTCACTAAATATACTTTAGAGTGTTGTGTGCTCACATTAACTAGAGTAACGCTGCCACCTCTCGGCGTACGGGTACGTCGCTGTGCGCGACATGTCTCGAAATACTCGAACGCAGCATGCTCACTGCGAGAGTTGGCTGTATCACCCGAACGAAGTGCCACGAGTGTCCCAAACGCAGCAACAATTGACCGCGCACCATTGCTACGTATTCCTGGAGTTAACGTAAAAGCACAATTTCGAGGCTTCTAAGCTTCTAGACAGCAAGCGACCGGACCGCGATCCCGCACGAATGCGTGCAGCGTAGCGCGTTCAGTGGCGCTTGCAACCAGGCAAAGCCACTGACGTCAGGTGGCGCCAGCTCAAAGTGTGTAAGGCAGCGCGTCTCACCGTGCACCGGACTCCTGGAATATGCGTGCCCATTCGTCAGGGTCGAAGAACTCGCACGTGAAGTCCTTGGCGAAGGCAGGGTATGTGAAGCCCGGTGGATAGTTCTTGGCCATGAACTTGGCAGGGTTGGGGTTTCGCGGCTGATCCCAGCCCTGCCAGTACCACCAGAACCACTCGGACGTGTAGCTGGGCACCGAGAAGACGCCCCAGTGCAGAAAGATGCCCACTTTGGCCTCGTCGAACCACGCGGGCAGCGGCCGTTCGTCCAGCGAGTCCCAGGTTGGCTGGTAGCGAGCGGCAGCCCAGGAAGGAGCCAGCGCCACGAGGGCCGCCGCCAGGGGCACAAACCACCACCGTTGCACTGGACGTGTGCGGAAGAGGCAGTAACGGAATATGTCACTCCACACTGCTCTTGCATTTGCCCTGATTCTCAATGCCCACACGATATCTGTAACCTTCCTTGGTCGCATTATGTTCCCTGTAGATTGTTATGAGCGCCTCCCTGAAGCCGTAACCATAATTCAGGATACCGCAAAGCACACTAAACTGCGCGATGTTATGGTGCTAAATTATGTGCTAAAGTGCAGATGTGGGTGGACATAAATCACAAAAAATGAATAGAAAAGAAGGAGGATGGAGACATGCGCCTAATCAGGAGGAAGTTTACACCCGACTGTATAGGCCAGTTCTTAATGCCAGAAGAGAAAAGGGTGTGTCAGCGCATATGGAGTAGTTTGAAGTAGGAGGGAAATGCCTTAAGACTTGCGTTGCTGATCACGCTTGTTTACAAAGCGGCATCATTTCTTTTTTAACGGCTGTCACCATGCGCGTTGCCACTCGATCCGTTTCTTGTGGAAATAAGCTCTTTTTCTGCAGTTTATTTGGGGCGCACCTAATGGCTGGGCTGGACCAGTGGTAGGATCACATCACTAATTGACAAACGCAGCAAAACTAACCCGTTGGCAGTCCATGGCCTCACCCGACCAAAGGTGTCCAAAAAGACCAACACGGTTACTTAGAAAAGCTAGCAACTAACCATGAAGCTTCGCGACGAGTCGTTTCGTGAAACGCATATGAAGCCAACGATGTTATCGTTTAAGCCTCGAAGAAGAGCTATCGCAAGAGGCGCCCTGCCTTCGCGGCCCGTGTCTGACAACAGAATAGTGTCAGATTCTAACGTGATATAGTGATGATGAATTTTTGATGGTGCAAGAGCATCTGGAACCAAAGAGCGCCATGACACAAGGCGTTTTCGTCTAGGTAAAGTAAGATCAGAGACCCATTTCCCAAGCATTTTACCCTGAGGAAGCCGAGAACCAGGTCAGGGAAACCTTGTACTCACTGTATAACCGGTGGGTACCCCACAGTCACTAGGGACCAAACCCCGCACCTCCCGCATGCGAGGCGGACGCTAGCACTACAGGGCTACCGTTGCTGTTCAGATTCTAACCAGCAGGTAGTGTTGCATGTACAAGTGTCCACAAAAGATTTCGGCGCACAGAAGCCACAAAAAAGCTTTATTGCTTGGCAGTCTAAGCACACAGTCTCAAGTGTTGTTTTGCACTCCTTGTAGTACACCTGCAGAATGAATAATCTCTAAATGTTAAACTGTGCCTCCAGGTCGCAACAAAAAAAAAAACTTTTTTTTTTTTCGTGGCCGCTGCGTTCCGAAAACTTCTGTGGACACGTGTGTGAGCAGGCGCGCGTACGTGAAAAGAGGAAGATGGACGAAGAGGAGTTTGGAATATTACCTCGCATATGTTACCACCGTCGGTAAAAGCTAACAGCCACTGAACCAGGAAAAGCATTGGGGAATGTAATTTTTGTTAAGGTAGCGTTGACTTGGGGGAAAGATAGCTGTGTAATAGTTCAAGTAACAGATAATTTCACACAAAATAAAAGAAAACACAATCACACTGCTGGTGAGATTCGAACCCACGACTTCCGTATGTCGCGTGAGGGGCTCCGTATATTCACCCCTTTTATTATTATCAACGCAGCGCAAAACACGCGGACAAGACGAGCGCACGGACACACCGCTGAACTTATAACTGATGGTTCATTGAGGGTGTGCCACGGCTTAAATACTGTGGCAAACGATCTAAAAAAAAAAACACGAATGACATACCTGTCTTTTAAAAACCGAAGTTCCTTATCGGACAGGGCTATTGAAGCAGTGCTTACACAGTGATCTTCGTGTTTGTGGATCCCGTACGCTTCAGTGATTTCTCTGGTTATTTTGATGCGACTATCAGCCACGACTTCGCACTGGCTAAAAATGGGCTGACATGGTTTTTTCTTTTCCTTCTTTCTTCTTGCAGTGCAGCCTCTGCAGTGAACGCCCAGATGACCGGCCGTAGTGTTGCTTATGTTGTTTGGTCCCGTAGCCGGTCAACGAGGCGTCTGCCAGGCTGTCCCGTCTAGTGCTTGCCACATGTTAGCGGAATCCTGTAGACAACATCGCTAGTACACGAAACGAATCTCTTTTGGTGCTTCTTTGCATAGCCACCTTGCTATTGTTGCTGAGTTTACAATGCGGCAAAGCATCAAGAGCTTAGCTGGGGCTGAGAAAACAATATTCACATTGGCGCGTGAACATACCCTTTTGAAGTAATGTGAAATTTTGTGTAAGTACCGCATGACCGCGACCTTTCTTTTATGCGAAGCATACTACTTTAGCTACCACTTCAGCCCTTCACCGTGGTTATGCGCCTCCAAATCACGTGATACATGACGTCACGACAGTAGAGAAACGGGGGCCCACCTCGCGCCGTCGCTGTGGTTGTGCGCCTCCAAATCACGTGATACATGACGTCACACCACGTGACACGATGACGTCACGACAGTGGAGAAACGGGGGCCCACCTCGCGCCGTCGCTGTGGTTGTGCGCCTCCAAATCACGTGATACATGACGTCACACCACGTGACACGATGACGTCACGACAGTGGAGAAACGGGGGCCCACCTCGCGCCGTCGCTGTGGTTGTGCGCCTCCAAATCACGTGACACGATGATGCCACACCACATGACACGATGACGTCACGGCAGTGGAGAAACGGGGGCCCACCTCGCGCCGTCGCTGTGGTTGTGCGCCTCCAAATTACGCGACACTATGATGCTTCGCATTCTCCAGGCTTAACCAAGTTAAGCCTAAGCCATTTTTTCTTTTTGCCGCTCGGTCTCTCCCCTGCGGGCTGAATTTAGGATATCTCGTAGCAAGGTTTCTGAAACAGCGATCAGAATATGGCTTGGGTATCCGGCTGCCTCAAGGCGCTCCACCTGACACTGAAAGCTCTCTTTCAATGCATGTCTGCACGATTTTTAAAAGGCGTTTTGAAAACATAATTTTGCAATTGCGCGTTTGACAAATTTCTAATGAGCAGAAGAAAATGGCGTGAGAGGCTTCTGACTTCTTGGTTCGTACCTCCAGCACACGTGGCAATAAGAAAAACGCATGGAGATATCTAAAAAACTTAATGTTCCTTCAGAAGGCATTTCCTGCGTCAATACAAGCGGGCCAAGACAGAAAACACCAGTAAAGTTTTCGAGACAGAGGCCTCGGCGTCAATAGCAGCACATGTTATGAAAACTAAAAAGTCATCAACAAATCTAAAAACATGTGCCACATTGGTGCCAACTAGCTTTTCGTCAAGAAGCCTGTCATGATGCGCGAGATAAATGTCACTGAGGAGCGGAGCTATGCATGACCTTATACGCACGCCATTTGTTTGAAGGAAAACCGAATCATTCCGGGAGGAAAACCTCGAGTTGAGATAAAAAGTCACGAGCTCAAGGAAGTTGCTATCGCTGATACCTGCATCATTCTGGAATGCTACCATGCCATAACAGTCAATGCATGTTTGTACACAAGATAGCAGTTTCCTTTGGGGAAGGGAATACTATAGATCCTTTATATCAATGGAGCAAGCTGTGAACCATTTTTCTGGATTCTCTCGCAGGAACTCGATCACCTGGCTGGAACTTTTACCTGATACGGATCATCAATGGGTAAAAGCTTCAGTTTGCTCTGCAGGAATAATGCTACAGATTTTTGCTGCGTTCCATCTTCAGTAACTATTGCTCGGAGAGGGCAATCCAGCTAGCTTGTGCATTTTTGCTGTGAAGAAGATTTTCAGGCATACTCCTTTATTTTTTTTAGTGGACGCCGCTGGGTTTTTCAGGTTCATTTCTTCGCAGTGTTTTCACGCTTTGGTTTTAGCCTTACTTAGCGCTATGCCATTCCTCTCCTGGAAGGTTGGCCCTAATGCATTTTTTTCTCTGGATAAGTGTGCTCGTCTTGTCCTCGTGTTTCGCGCTGCGTCGATAATGTCCAACCAACTTGCCCAAGCTTCCACTTTGTCACCTCCTTTGTCTCCACTGACTTCACTTGAACGAACCACTCGATTTTCAAGCGCACTTCCGTTCATCTTATCGTTTTGTTTGCGCTTGGTCACGCGTCATTATGCTCGAGTGCAAAGTTCTAATGCGACGATGTTCTGTCGCGCTCAGTATGGCCGTAGGTATGACTACATATAGTACGACGGCGGCGATCACCCTGTGGTTCGCTCTTTTTTCCGAACCAATTCGCCACGACGCACAACGAGAAAAGAGGGAGACACTGTGCTAAACCTCATTCGATTTGAGTGAGGTTCTGCGCAGTGTCTCCATGGGGGTAAATACAATGGGGGTAGCACCTGTTCGTTAAAGGAGTTCCGCACACATTAGGTGCTGTAGGTCGTACTTAGCGCGACAGTACATACAATGCAAGGTCCAGGCTCGAAGAGCTTCGTGTTGAAGAATAATTGTCTCGCAGGTAACCGTGATCGGCGCGCACATAGCGTTGACCAATCCCGAACTGATATTGCTCGGGATGCAAAATTGCCAATCTTGCAGTGGATTTTAACAGGGTGTTTGAGCCGCTGTGCTTCATAAATTTCCGGCGCTCCGCTACACCTAGCGCAAAATAATCAGCGAACGGGTTCTAATAGTTACCACGACTGTTAAAGTGGCGATCAGAAGCCAGTCACCGACCACTGTTACGTACTACGAGCGGGACGCTTTGAGCATCGGCTCCTGATTTTCTGGAGCCAGCTGTAGCGTCCACCGAAGCGGCAACAAACTGCTAGAGACGGAGCACACAGTCGCTCGTTGAACAAAATATCAAACAAAGTGAGATCGGAGACTGCTCGTGCCGTCAAGTCTCATTCACATACACGCAGTTTGCGCAAGTAAAGCGAATAGCAGGAACTAGCATGCGCAGCCGGCCCGTAGCACGGCGGAGCTCACCCATGGCCCGTGTCTGCCGCAGCTACTAAAGTGGAGGGCGCCCCTGCGTCTATCTGGCAGGAAAGCGCTACTCGCTGCAGATATACTTGCAGTCAAGGCCAGATAACGAGACCAGAAAACGAGATGTTTGCTCACGGTTCTCGCTTGAAAGTGGCTCCAGATAGAGCCGCGATCGACCGGGTACGCCTACCCTGTCTCGTCGTTCGGTTTTTTTTGCGCTCTTGTACACTCTTCAAAAAGTTACCTTTGCCTGTACTGCTGCGCTGACTTTCACTCATGCCAAGGACAGGCTGGCGCAGCATAACATAAACTCCCGATTCTTGCTGAGTGCAAGAGTATAAAAATGTATGAGATAAAAATCAGTACTTCCCGCATTTTCTGTCGGGGGAGGGGGAGGGGGGTGGATGCGCTCGTTATTTGATGCTGTTAACAGGCTTTTCTTGTCTGCTGATGTATACCTTTCTCTCTTGAGCGCACACTCTCTTTCTCTGTCTCCCACACACACAAACAGAGCAGGTTTCTAACTCGCCAAACTGAAACTGAACTTGCGTAATTTGTTCTCCTCAGCAAATAATAGTAATGAAGTGCTTGCTGCCACCAGCATTTTTTTTTCCAGTGAATTCCGCGGTGCTACACGTCCTTCGCGCAGTCACGACGCAGGATTGATTCTAAATAGCGCATACGATAATAAAAAAAAAGGTTCTCTTCCCCTCTACTTCTTGACGTCTCGTTAATTTCGACCAAAATTGGCTTGACAAACGGCACGTCGCGCATCTTGGCATTATCTTACTCCTGAATTTGGCATGTAATACAATATAGCTGGAACATTGAAACCCATGGACAATATAATAGTTTACACTCAACATCACAATCAGCTCTCACATTCTCGGTTTCGCAGCAACAGTTTCTCACCAGCAAAACCTTATTCGAGCGATCTAAGATATTGAAAATTTGAGTTTTTGAAGACTGACGGAAAGGATATGATCTCCACGTAATTTTAGTAAGCAGCGCCAGTTTTAAGTAAGCGATATATTGTACCGCGTCTCGAGAAGAACAAGTCGAATTATTTCTGCACCAGCCAAGTGAAAAATTTTCGGTCTAGTCCGTGCTACGCCTAGCTTACCCCAATACAGGAATGCATGCGTACTGTGCAATCTTTTTTGACCTCTTTCACACAAAAGAAATGACACACGGGAGGCTGTCACTAAAGAAATTTCTTTATGTATCTTTTCATTACGTCACTCGTAAGCACCATCGTGGCAACAACGATGGCGTAGCGTGTGCGACATGTCCACTTATAACTCTCGCCTGTTCTCGGCGTCTCGGCGCAAGCATTTGTTTTTAATTTAATTTACTTTCCAATATTTTTACGCGTTCCAGGTGAGGTCTGTCTGGCGGATGCAAGAAACGGAGACGGTAATGTCGCCAGGAGCATATTTACAGGCGTTTTAGGCACGCAACGATCCAACCAGACACACAAAAACCAACACACGCGCGGACACTACAGCGCGCGCAGGAGCGCATGCATGCGAGGGAGGCTAGGAACGCGCGCTCGAACGCCACAGAGAAAGCATCACCAAGAAAAACACTCTGCACGTTACAAAAGGATAAAGAGCTGCAACGTTTTCAAGGAGTTCCTCTTTGGTCATCTCGTGAGGATATTGTGCATTCATAAGGGGATAAAATTTATCTCCTGTACGGTGTCTTTCATATAAATGTTCGCTTTCCTGTGCTTCTCTTAGAGCCACTTTTCAGCAGCGCTGTTATTGTTCGTGTCGCAGTATTTGCAAGCTAGCTATTACATGAGCAAGTGTCACTTTCGTTAGCTTCTACGAGCTGCATGCTAGATGAAAGGGACAGCCGCGCCGTCTGCTCGCGTCGGGGCCAACGGCCTCAGCGCGCCGCGTTGCCGCTCCCACACTCGCACATAAAAGGCGCGTTTTATTTTGTCGAGCGTTCTTGTACGGTTCTCGCTTTGTCGAGCGTTCTCGGACGGAAAAAAATGTGCGGACATAGAGAGGTGAAAATGTAGCCGCTAAATGCACGCCTGCATTAAAAGTGACATGCATAGTGCAAAGGATTGAGCACAGACAGTGTTTAGCATTGCCTTTAGGGAAGCAGCGTAAAAGAACAGTAAAAAAAGAGCGCAGAACGGACAATTGTCGTTCTGATCACATTGCTTCGTCGAAGTACGTTCTCCGATTCAGCGGAAAAAGTGGCGCGGAATCGAAAGTTGCCTATCTCATTCTGTCTCTTAACATACGTTATCAGCGCGAGGACAGGAAGTGATTGGCAGTATCTGATTATCTTGTTAACAAAGGCCACATAAGTTGCTGCCTTCGCATATCTGGCCGCTCTCGATGCTTATCATTTCTCGCCATTTGTTTTCGTTCCCCTTTGCGCAAGATAAGAGCATCCATTCGAGGCCTAACTGTGCGCCCCGCTCGGAAAAAGTGACCCTGATAATTTGAGCTTGTATTGAGAACTGCGTTGTAGTGGGGTGGGAACCATTTTATTCAACGAATAGCTTCAGATGGAGGATGCAACAGTGCATGGGCCACCCGCATGTTTTACAGCGACAGCCCTTGAACGTGGAAAGGAGGAAGGAAGGCACATCGATTGGGGAGGGAGCGAGAGCGCTGAAATGAGCGCAATGTGTGGCAAGAGGGAGTAACCAGCTGCTGGCGTGGGAGTGGAGCGAAGGGATTGGTCTTCAGCCCATGTACTATGTGATGACGTAAAGGGCTAGAAAGGGAAGGCGGAGTGCTCTTCTAGCGCCTGTCTTCTGCTGCAGTGGTGCATGGTCCGCGCCAGCACGTGCTAGCAGGCTGGTCGGCTGGTTGAGTAGCGGCTCATGTGCGATCGGAAAGCCGGTGATAATAGCTGTATTCGATTCAGTTGTGGTTCACTGCACCGCCTGCACCGGCTCATGGTGCGCTGCACCAAAAACCCTCGATTCACAGCACCCTCTGTATGCATTGCCGTCCACGACTTATTCGGGTGCAGCCGTGGTACCGCTTTGGTGCAAGGAACCGCGGCACCAGCCTTCAAGGGGGTGCAAAAAAGTTGTGCACGAGCAGACGGCTTTCAGCAGACGACGAGAACATGCTCGTAAATATTGAAGGTGAATTGAGAGGTCTTCGCTATGGGCAACGGGTCCGATGACATTTTGCGAAATGTACGCGACAGCAGGTAACTTTTTGTGTTCTGTGTTTTAGCTGTAATGTTGTGACAGGCCGTCTGTGTGCGTGCAAGTTCACACAAACCACTTTTTTCCCCAGACGGTGCAACAGTGGTGTGTGGGCTATTGGCAAACTTCTGGAAGGGCGAACCCCGAGGGTGTTTTGCTACAACCGGTGCCGGTACCTTTGCCTGCTCCGCTGAGCATGCAGGCAGTTGCTGCAGGTTCGCCGCCGCCTGGCCATTCTGCTACGACTACGGGGACGCCGGGCCTAGCGCTAAGCAGCGAGGAAGCCCTTGGTGCTGCCGAAACTTTATTTTTGAATCACTGCTTATAAAGAGCTAAATGAGCGAGTTGAGTTCTCGGCGGTGATTTGTGGGCGCCCTTCCCTAGGAGCCGAAAAATATGCAGGTGCCTTGAAGCGTGCCGAAAGTTCTTCGACCGCTCTCTAGAGAGTCTGAAGAGCCTCGTGAATTCTAAATTGATGAAACTTGCAACCACACTTGTATAGCACTTCGTAATTCGACTGCGGTCGGTCCAAACAAGTGAGCTGCGGCAAAGAACAGCACGGAGTCGGTTTCCTCATATTCTCTGTCGGAAGAGAAGAACTACTCCATAAAAGGAACTATGCGATGTTGTCGTCGTCGACCAACGCCAACTCCATGGGCGACTCAAGTCTCGTTAGGCAACGAAAGGGACCGCATACTATAAATGCACGTGAGCAGAGGACAAGACCTGCCTGCACGCGCTCGATTGAAAATTGCCGCACCTATGAGGTGTGGCGCTGCTGACGCGCTGCACCTGCACCACGGAACTGGTTCTGCACAGCGCTGGCACCAGCGGCACCTTTTCAGGATTGGCGCAGTGAAACAGCTCTGAATCGAATGCAGCTGATTAGCTGCATTCGATTAGCTGCATTCGATAGTACTAGCCGCAGTGTGAACGGTGGACGCAAGAACACATGACAAGGACGTGCGGTATATGATACGGACGTGCGGTAGATGGACAACACGAGCGCTGACTCACGTGACATGAATCACAGGCGAACACTTACGCAATGTAAGACGCATGCTGTATATGAAATACTGCTGTAATGTGGCAAGTCGTATGTAGGATAAACCGGAAGGTGCATCAATGATAGACTGTGTGAGCTCGCGAATTCTCTAGGAGCGACAATAGCTTGCAACCTTGCCATTCACTGTGCCAGTTGTACAGATTACTTTGCTCTGCTGAACCAAACACGCATCTTAAACCAATATCATCACCAGTGGGCACGCAAAACTTGAGAAGCATTCATCATTCACAATAAAATTCAAGCCTGTGTCAGAACACCATCCCTTACCTTGTTCTCAAAGGTAATCACATTTCTTAATCAGCAGCTCCTAAGCAAGCGCTAACCCGCTGTTTACACTCCGTTTTTGTCGACCCCTTTTGTTTTTGTTGTCTTTATTTGCTTTTTATTTACTCACAGTCATTAGCGTCGGACCTGGGCACATGCCTTCCCTCTCACCATCGTATGCTGAGTTCTGCCTTTTCCATTTGCGTCTTTTTGTTTTCAAGCCGTTCGTAGGCGATATTTTCACGCCTTCTGAAGTAAAACCACCAGTTGAGAGCTCATGTTGTTAATGTTTCTTGTCCCGTATTTCGCACTGTTTCTGAAGATGAAGTGGTTATGGTGCTCGGCTGCTGACCCGAAAGACGCAGGTTCGATCCCGGCCGCGGCAGTCGAGTTTCGATGGAGGCGAAATTCTAGAGGCCCGTGTACTCTGCGATGTCAGTGCACGTTAAAGAACCCCAGGTGGTCGAAATTTCCGGAGCCCTTCACTACGGCGCCTCTCATAGCCTGAGTAGCTTTGGGACGTTAAACCCTATAAACCAACCAAACCAACCATCAAGATGAACTCACACCGGCTAACCCAACTGTGTACGCTTAAGCTTTGAAAAAGGTAATTCACACGAGCAACTGGTCACAGATGTAGCAAAAAAGTCCTTCAGAATTGTAGAGAAATTTTTGTACACTGATTTTCCCAGGCCCGCTTGCCTGTAACTAGTTCAACCACTCATAACGATCGCGAGATTTCGCTTACTTTTGTTCGGCGATTGCAGAAAGCTACAGAAGGTAACTTAATAATGACAAAAGTGAGGCCAACAACTTCCTGTGTGAATATCTGTTCAATCAGTTCAACAAATTGGATTCAATCATGAGATCGTATACAGTGACGCGAAGCTCTTGCCGCTTTGTCGCGGGAAAAACTTGGTTACCATAGCTGGGGCCCACGTACCTAGACGTCAAGTGTGTCGATATCATGTGTCTAAATGTTCGAGAAATACCTTGGAACATCTTGGCAAAAGCATTTTCTTCCTCTTAGATATTTCTTTGAGCGCCTTCTGCAGACTTTCCGCCTCCTGAAAAGCAGTCGCGAGGTTTCTTTTGTGGGTCCTGTATTATTTTCCGGATCTTAAAGATCATCTGCGAAACGCGATGCGAAATTTCTTGTCAGGCTAAAAAATCGAGGTTATTTAGCTGCCACAGGAGTCATCGCATTCTCCCGCGTTTCTGCGTGATACGTGCTTTCCGAAATCTTCTCTACTGCATTCACGAGGCAAGTGTAGTTAACTCTCACGGCTTTCACAGCCTCTGAAGACCCCATGAAGTAGTAAGTAATCTGAAGAGTGCCAAGGAAGTCAAAGCGGACTCTGTTTTGTTACGCTCTTTGCATTAAGCTTGGGACTCCTGAAACATGACCAGACATGGTGGCCGCACCGTCGAAGCAAATAGATTTCAGACTCCCACGCAATTTCAAGAACAATATAAGGACACGCTCCACTGCGGAAAACATTGAGCTGCTGTCAGCCGCGATAAGTATTTCCTGTGCAGCGAAATCTTCCACTGGTCTGTTCGTTTCTTCAAAAAAACTACCGAAGGACAACAGACAGCTGCTCGTGTTGACCACAGTCATTCGTTTTGTCGCATATCAAAGACACTGTCTTCCCTTTAAGGTGCCTGACAACGGAGGATATCGTCGCAGTAAGGTCGATCTGTACTTGGTTGCTAACGTATTTAACATTTTTAGGGTCAGAATACAATTGAGTTTGCAAGCCAGTATCCTACTTTTTCAGAAGGCTAGCGAGCACCAATAGGCCTTTCTCTACGCTTTGGTCGCTTTCGTCGCGGTCCCTAAACGCAACTCTTTGCAAGCAAAAGTACAATGTCTACAATGCGCTGCAGAACTTGACTATTTCGCGTACATATTTCCTCTTCCAGAATAGCACGCCTTATGTATCCTGATGCGTTCCAAGACGCAGTACTGTTTAGCTGGCTTAGAGACTGCCTGCGCTTCTCTACTGCCCTCTTCCGCGCTCTGCAACCTGTGGATATAAATGCTGAATCAAAATGTCCCTTCAGCGTGGCCCTTCGTGGTGAGTGAGCTCTACAGGAAAAGCAAAACGCAGCACCATATTTGGTGCTACTCAAGCCAGGAGAACCCTCATACCACCCTGCGCCCGCATAATTCTGGCATGCCTGTCAGGTTCGTTGGTAGGCAATGGTTGCGATGGGCCGCCATCAGAAGCACCGTTGATTGCTCTTGTTGCAGAACTGCGGGGTTCTTCGGCGTATTTATGAAGAGTTTCACCAGGGAAGCATTTATCCTTCCGAGAACATGGCGCCTCTCCAGTTGTCCCTCGGCTGCTCAGTGTGCGACACCCGGTGGCCTGCAGCATCAAAACTCCGTCAGCGCGGCCCATTCTAAAGAGAGCTGATTTGTTCGAGACAACGTCTAGCTCGGAATTCATACAATGGGCACTGCAAAATAATTCTCACCGCTATGTTCTCACCGGCGTGTGTCGTGCAGCGCCTCAATTTACATCTACATATCTTGAACTGAATTTTCCAGTACACATCCTACACACCTTTCGATGTCCTACGTTTGTGATTCCACTAAAGCGAGCGTTGCTTGGAGTCGGTTCGTAACTGCCGTAACCTATGTGCCGAATGACTTTAGCTAGCATTAAAGTCCACAGTGACGGTTACAAGCCACGTCCGCTGAAACATGATAAGCACGAACACCTCCAAAAGGCGAAATTCAGGCAAACAACCAATAATTAAAGTAAATAATCCAAAGGCGCACGTCCAGGATTCCGCTGAGTGCGGGAGTGACATTTCTTTTTGCTGTGGTATACGACTGCTCTCCTACACTCATGGGTTACACATGCAAAATTAAATAGTGACTGAGGGAGGTAAGAACACCCAGACAACACCATTACATGAGTCAGCGACAGAAACCATGTTCAGTTTCTTTCAAGGCCCCAAAATGAACTCGTATCGCACTATAACTGACCTGCCAGTGAGTAATTCGTGCTCGCTCACGGATTTTTTTTTCGTTTAGGACTACTGAAATAAAGCGGCAGCGCTTTTACCGAAACTGGCCAAAATCCTGTCAATCACTCTTCAAATTCAGCCACAGCAAGGATTTGCGCAACCCAGATCGTCTTATGTTCTTGTCGCCATGGAGCACAATTTTCTGCGCGCGGCCTCAAGCTTTAACGACTGCTTGGACATTGTTGTGGAACTCGGTGGAACTAAACTTTCTTCACGTGGCCTATAGGACGAATTTATACTTCTCAGCATCGAACAAGCGTTTACGTCAATCTTGGACTGTCGCCATTAAAATGTCATTTCTTCAGCTGGCAGTACCAGAATCGCTGCAATAAGTAGCAGATATAGTTGTGCACAGGGAATAGAAAAAAAATTGATACAAGGAGGTTTCGATCAACAAGCACAGAAATGGGCAATTTCCTCACTGGCGTCCCAGAACCCTCCTCGCAGCGCCGCCTCTCCTCCTCCGCTCTTTTCTCCCTTCTCCTCTTTTTTTCTTTCACGGCTGTTGCGCTCTTCGGTCTATTCCTCCGGCGAGTCTGCCTCCGCGCACCGCCGCCGCGAATCTGCGCGTCTTCTGAACCGCGGCCTGGTCAGCGCGCCTCTCAATGTGCTGACGCATGAACACGTAGGTGGTGGTGGAAACGTTTATTGCCAATGATGTAAATCGTAGGGGGCGCCTGGTTTGCCGCAAAAGTTTGCATGATTACGAGAATTGGTCTGGGTATCGGGCATGCAGCAGTATTGGGTATTGAGCAGTCCGGGTTTGTAGTTATCGCCAATGTGCAGCCTGCGCTATGGTGAGGGACGGAGCGGGGGGTGCGTATTCCCTTCTTTTGTCTCGGTAATACGAGAGAATATCACGGAAGGAGACCAGGTAGTGCGCGGCCGGGCCGCGGGCGAACGGACCGTCGTGTGAATCGCCCTTTAACGCCATTTTAAGTACGTGCGCAGTCGCCTTCTTTGCGCGAGGACCGTGCCGGCCATACAAATGGCTCGAAGGGCAACGCGAAAATCGCGAGCCGGCCGCCCTAGAAGCTCGCCAGGAGCAGAACAGCTGTGAAAGACAATACGAGCAGAATCGCTTTATTAAGGCGAAAGCCTTTAATGCCTCATACTGTCGTGAGCAGGGAATGCACTACCTGGTCTCCTTCCGTGATATTCTCTCGTATTACCGAGACAAAAGAAGGGAATACGCACCCCCCGCTCCGTCCCTCACCATAGCGCAGGCTGCACATTGGCGACAACTACAAACCCGGACTGCTCAATACCCAATACTGCTGCATGCCCGATACCCAGACCAATTCTCGTAATCATGCAAACTTTTGCGGCAAACCAGGCGCCCCCTACGATTTACATCATTGGCAATAAACGTTTCCACCACCACCTACGTGTTCATGCGTCAGCACATTGAGAGGCGCGCTGACCAGGCCGCGGTTCAGAAGACGCGCAGATTCGCGGCGGCGGTGCGCGGAGGCAGACTCGCCGGAGGAATAGACCGAAGAGCGCAACAGCCGTGAAAGAAAAAAAGAGGAGAAGGGAGAAAAGAGCGGAGGAGGAGAGGCGGCGCTGCGAGGAGGGTTCTGGGACGCCAGTGAGGAAATTGCCCAGAAATGTTTCCATTCAAATAGCACTGCAGATGCGTGTTCGAAATGCACCACAGCCCAAACATGCAATACCACCACTAAAGTGGCCATGCAGTTACATTACAGGAAGCTGAGAGCTATGCAAAAAGAACGTAAAGCTGGTTAGAATCATGTGCGCAAAAACACCGCAAAAACTGAGCGCACTTACATCTCTGTACACATATAGTTCGGAGCTGCGGTATATACCAGAAAATCCAATTCAATTTTTTTTCTTATATTACGCACGGAGCGGTTTAATTATATGTGAATGCAAGCTTTATTTTGAAAAAAAAAATGAAAGTGACGATCAACGTGCAATTTGAGAGCGAGGCTAGTTTTCAGCAATGTCGAGCAGCCAATACGAAATCCAAAAATACATCAGGTGCTACTTCCATGACAACACACGTGCCACAATATAATCTTTCTTAAAGCTTGCGTTTTGTATCTTTACTTGTTTCCTATGTTTGAAATGTCACAGAGTTGGAAAACTGAGTTGAAGGTGGCCTGCAGAGGATGCCGAAATTTATTTAGAAGAACAAAATACTTTTTAGCTTGATCATGTGCTTCATGAAGTCCCTGTGTAGTCAATACACCAAAGCTCTCAATGCTTGCATGACCATCCAGTACGGGCGGTTTGTATTGCGACCGTTCAGCAGTGGACAGATATTGCTGCAAATATTGCGGTAAATACAGAGTAACAGATGGCCGACAATTGCAACTTTGGAAGTGAAAAGAGTTTCGGGAAGCGAATTTTCTAGCCTGACTTTTGGTCCTCTAGAAATTTTTGATCCATCTATTTGCGGTTAAGTAGCACCTGTCCTCTGAGTACATGACGGAAAAAAAGGAGAATAGGGAATGTCTTTTTTTAATTTGTAATTTGTCATCTATGGCAGATTAATAAACGCAGAAGAAAAAAAACCACATGCAGCCGGTGGGATCCGAACCCACGACCTCCGAATTTCGCGCCTGGTACTCTACCAACTGAGCTATAGTCCAGTCTACTGCTTTCGGGCTATTTATGTGTAGAGTAAGCGAACCTAGAGAGAGAGAGAGTTCGCCAGCGTCGCCCTCACCATTTTCATCGTCCAGCAATTTACGTGTGATAGGATGAACTGTGATTTGCCTTTTCGTTGTAATTGTCAGTGTGCTACTGGATTACGTATTCTTTTTTTTCTTTTTGCTGCATATTAATTGATTGTACAAACCTCTTCCGTTTGGGCATGGCATGCCTGCAATATTTCTTAAATAAAATAAAACACTCATCTTTGCACTTCGTTTCATA
The DNA here is from genome assembly GCF_055824585.1 of Amblyomma mixtum. Lineage (NCBI taxonomy): Eukaryota > Metazoa > Arthropoda > Arachnida > Ixodida > Ixodidae > Amblyomma > Amblyomma mixtum. The sequence goes on along the minus strand of NC_143014.1, from coordinate 168,087,230 downwards.
ACGTAAGCTAACCGTCTGAACATTAACCGAAAGCAACACTACAGGTTGTCCACAGAAAGAGCATTTTCTTCAGGAATCTACCCATCCGCCACTCTCGCTTCCCCTTGCTTAGCAGAGCCAGCTTGCAACGCAGACGAGCAAGATCGGGGAGAGCCCCTGTCGTGCCTCCGGAAAGCAAAACTTCCACGATTCATCGGCGCTGGTTAATCAGTCACACATAGTCCAGTTATCTCTAAAAATGACACATTTATGCGAGAACCCGAAGGCCAAACCTGTTATACCAAAGGCCAGCACGCAGCTTCCACATCACTGTGTGGATGCAATAACAATTTGTTTCCTTGACAGCACACGCTGTGCTGGCGCAATGCTCCGAGCTGTTTGCGTCCCTTTTGAGGGTTACGCACAGGAAGGCGTAAGCTACAAAAAATGTGAGGTAATGAAAGTGCACACCCCTTTCCGCTTAGTAGCTATAATGTATACTGGCTAATAGCTAGAAACAAGGGCGATGGTCTCCTTCGTAGACTCGTGACTGTCGCCAGTTGACTTCAAGCGGCTCGGAGAGAGCCGCAATGGTACAGAGGTTGAATACCACTTCTTTATAAGACACCAATACGTCACTACAGCTTATGACAAAAAAAGTACACCAGGAGATGACAGAGGTGGAGAGTTGTCTGGCGCCTCGCTTCTTGTGCGCTCTTGAAGGCAGCTGGCGACGGTAAGGTACACGCCATGGGCGCACCTGCCTCTGCTTGCTTCCATGGAGAATGCGAGAGTGTCGTTTGAAAACGAGACCACCTGGTTGGAAAACAAGGCTTGCGGAGAAGCTGACTTAGGGATTTCTGCAAATGGTCAGTTAGCTACGCAACTCCTTGCCCAAATCTGAGCATCTTCTGCGGCCATTATTCGGACGCAGTATTACATGAACATTTACATGCACTCGACAGGGTAAAGTCGAGTTCGTCTCTCGGGCAAAGGATTGGTTCGCGGTTTCATGTAAACGCCGTCAAATCTAGTGCAGGAGTCGAGGGTTCGGGTCCGGTAACGCCGATGGCAAGCGTTTGACTCACAGATCCTCTGCGCAATTTACACTTAATCCCCTTTCACGCGAGAGGAAATGAGTTTCTGCAGTGAAGAGTAGGGGCATGAGCTGGTTTATTTTGTGGGCAGCCAAACCTTAGAGCGCGTTGTGACTGTTCTCTCGCTAGTGTCAAGTTCTTGCAAAAGGGCAGCCGTCGAGTTCGGGTTACCTTGCCCTGCCCGTCGCCTGACTCGCTAGCCCGAGAGCTGATTGACCGGGAACCATTGGAAGAGCTGTCCAACCTAGGCGAAGCACCAGCTACACTGAACTACACCGAAACGCTTGAACATAACAGAGGAAATGCTTCCACCCACCACGTCCTTTCCTTAACCGAGAAGAACCTATCGCATGGCGACAGCTTCAAACTAATTGCTTTTCCTGTCTACTTACCCTGCATCTCTTTGACTCCACACAATATCCCCCTTCCTGTGTCTTAAATTCTTAAATGGAACAAAGTGCGCAGTATACCAGTGCACGTGAGAATGGCTACCCTCCTATTCCTGTGCCCACAATTTCTTCCTAGGAGATTGCATTGACTAACTCAGACCCGCAGGAGAAGCGCCGGCTGATCCATCGGGTAAACAGCGTGGCGAGTGCGAATGGGGCCCTGAACTAAGGGCTTCACCCTAAGAGGAAGACGCCCATATAAGGAAAAGAAGAACTTTCTTCTCGCTCGTTCCAACCACCCCTGCCGAGTTCATAAAAATTATGCTTGTCTGAGTTGTGCACTCAGCTATTCGCACGGTCCTGCAACCTTTCAGTCTCTTAATTGTGACATGCGCTTTAGGAATTCGAATGCCGTACGTGGCGTGATTTAAATTAACTAAACTAAAAATTTCAGACCAATGAGTGCCCCGAATTTTGTAGTAAAGAACCTATAAGAATTCCTGCAACTGAGACACGAAATAGCTCTGACACTCCGAACGACCTCTGCGGTGGCATTCCTTCCGATGAAGGCGAAATCAACGGGCCTTGTGTGGCAGTTCCTATTAGAGCACTGCACGGGCCTCAATCTGAGGCCCGAGCCTGGCCCGGGTCCGAGACCTGGAGCCCGAGCCCGGCCCAGGCCCGCGGCTTCAAGCCCGGGCCCGGCCCGGGCCCGCTAAATTATCGCTCTAGCGAGCCCGGCCCGGCCCGTGAATCCCGGCGTGAAGCCCAGCCCGGGCCCGGCCCGGCCCGTTTCACAGTAAGCTTGAGGTATATTGCTCACTCTGAGCAAGTAGACTGCTACTACACCGATAAGGAACTGGGCCGACAAAGGTTCTGAAACGGCAGTTTTGCTTCCAGAAAGCTGCGGCTTTTTAACCGAGAAGGAAGTGGTGACGAGTAGTGCTCGCCAGGCCCGTCTTTTGGAGAGTGATCTCGAGTAGGTGGGCAAAGATTAATTCGGAAGTTCCGAGAGCTAAATAAAAAGGGCCGCATACACGCGTAGTAGTCTACTTTGCGTTCCCCGTGATTTTAATCAGTTATATTCTGCCGCCGGCGAAGTATAAATATTAAAGCTGCCTTGCAAGCAGTAGGATGACATTTTTTTAGTGAACGCGATCTTACACGTTGAGCTCATAGCCGAACTGATCGCCTTTCAGCAGAAACAAAAAGTTAAAAGGCTTGGGTATTTCACGGTATGTGCTTGAGGACTACAAGCGTCCTAAACTAATATGCTCTTAACGAATGCATTTCTAATAGTAATTAAGGCCGGTTGCATTTTACTCTTACACACCGCGGCGTGGAAATAAGGAAATAAATAAGTCAGTGAATAAAGCTTAGTTTTTCTCTCAGCGCGTACTATAACTCGTAGCTCATCCGTGTCGCTGCTTCATAGCCGCAGTCGTGTACTTCACTCTGCAATAGTGAACGAAAAGTCGGACACCAGCCGTTTCTGTACGGACCCAAGCCCGGCTCGGGCCCGCAGCTTTAAGCCCGAGCCCGGTCCGGGCCCGCAACTTCAGGCCCGGGCCCGGCCCAGGCCCGGCATAATAAATCATGTCCCGGCCCGGGCTTTCGGGCTGGCCCGAGCCCGTGCAGTGCACTAGTTCCTATGATGATTACTTCAGCACATTTCTTTGGATTCTGCCAAGCTGCTATAGTATCCGACACCACCTCTTGGAAACTCGAATCGCTCGCTACAAAACATGCGGGCGAAGCACATTCCACACCTCACAGTAAAGTTGTAGGCGCCGTTTTTGCGACGATAATCACGATATCCGTGCATTACAATGTAGCATCGAAAAGTAAAGCTTGGCTTCTTATACTCTGACGCCATTATTTCGCCCTTGCTACCACTCCGCTCTTTTCTGCCTTCTTATCTCACAAGTTAGGCATGACAGTAACGTTGAAACACACTTGGAATCTGAATTTGGCTCGTCTTCTTGTGCAGTTCTTACTGATAAAAACCGTGCTCTTATCGACTCCATTCGATGACTATCGAGTCGGCAATGAAAAACATGACGCCACTGGATCAGCCTTGTTAAATCAGCGCCTTACTGTCAGTCACAGATGTTAACGAAAGTGTAATATGACTGCTCGCAAAGACCGAGGAGGAAAAAATTGAGGGGACACTTAAGCTCCGCCGTAAGGGTATGACGCGATAGCGTAATGGGCTAACGCCCGTATATGCAGCATTGGTCATTCTCTACTTTACATTCATAGATTCCTTGGAGCCTTTGACGGTTCTGCGCGTTGACGAAGCAGCTGCGCAAGGCCTCCGCCGCTGGCGCTCCGTCAAAGGTCAAAGGTTGAGGCTTCACACATACCTCGGGTTTTTCAGTTTGCTTGCGAAGTACTGCTTTTGCAATATAAAGTTATCTTGTGTGACTGTATGTGCGAATGACTCCCCTGTGAAGGGTGAAAGCGTTCCAATATTTACAATTTACAGAATTTTGACAACTGGTTTCTTCACGGAGTCGCAAAAACTAAGTTTCAAGAGCAGTTCATTCCGCCACTTATGCAAATTTTTAAAACTTACTGAGGCATAAGCCGAAATCCTGCTTCGATGAGTCGCTGCAGCATATAGTTCTTCTTTCACAAATTTGATCCAAACCGGTATAGCACATGTCTGATGAGGCCATTCTTGCATAGGACACCAAAACGTGGGTCTGAACTGAAGGTCTGCCTGCTTGATTCCATGACCCAAACGTGGACGATTAGTGAAGTTTACCTCTCTCTAGCCTCAGACGCTGTTCATCTGCGGCCATTCTAGGCTCCGTCCGCCGATTCTTCTTTGTCGTCCTCGTTGCTCCTGGCGCAAACTTGATTTCACATCACGACGGTGCATGAAAGAGGCGTGTGAGCGGAGAAAGAACCAGGCAATATAAGCAATGTCTTTCTTGTTTTTTAGGCCCTAGCAATGGCAGCTTTGCACTGTAGAACACGATCACTGAAAACAAGAAAAGACGCCCAACAATACGAAGCGCTTACATCCCCTTAAATTTCGTTCTTTTTTTACGCACGTCTTCGCTTAGGCTAGTAACGCACGCGTAGGCAGGGTTGCCAGATGGCTACGACCTCAGGTAGCCAAATTGGCCTCCGTAGTAGCCCAAACGTAGCCAAAAGCGAAATTTTTGCGTAGCCCAAAAGTAGCCAAAAATATTTGTTTTTGTGACGACATTTCTTAAGTTTTATGAATTAATTTTCGGCAGCAATATTTACATATTAGATTTCTGTCCCGCACATGATGTCTGAGGGGGTGCGCACGGCGTGTTCTTTCCGTTGTTACGTTTCGCATCCGTCATGCGCGGTAACCAGTGCGGCTAACCAGGTGCGCTAACCAGGTCCTAAAGATGGGGCCGCAGTTCCACTTTGCAGGCGCGGCAGTAGGCCATATCACCTGAGGCGGATGACGACAGCCAGTCTGCACGCGGAAAAAAACGGCGGCGCTATATAACGCAATCGTAGCTCTAGTTTAGGAATATTTCCCCTTTTGAATGTTCGCGCGCAGATTAGGCACATCGACAGTGAAAATACCTTACTCTATACTTACGCAGCCTCACATTTCAATTTTCTATGGTTTAAGAGAAATGGTCTCACTGAGAGCGTCACCTCAAAGGCATGCGCCTTCTTGAAGCTACATTCCGCCTTCGTTAGTTATAGTGGGTTCCGCGCCGAAGGATGGCTCCATGGCTCCGCATGAGTGCACGCAGATTACGCAACGGACACGGCGCTCTCGCGTCGCTCGCAATGAATCTCGAGGGCTGCACGTGTGCCGCTTGAGGCTGCAGAAAAAGCGTAGGCTCTTGCGAGTGCCGCGCTTGCTGTGTCCACCACGAGAATAGGAAGAAACACAAAAAGACCTTATTAATGCGTAAGCATTACTTGCCTCATGCGTATCTTGAGCAGACTGTGTCTGCAGAACCAGAATAAACAATACAAGAAAAGGACATGCCTGGCGGTGGGTTTCCAACCAGCTACCTACCGCAGCCGAAGCGAACGCCCAAACCACTAGGCCACGTCTACGCGGTTAACGGTTAACATGTGAGGATCACGAAACCAGGCAACAGAAGCGAAACAGTAGCATTTAATGCTTACGCATTCACACCACTTAGCGAGACTTAAGTTGTCTTAGTGTTTTCCCTCTATTCTGGTTCCATGATCACCCGTGGTGCACCGTCAATGGGAGAACGCTCACATGTGCAGACGGCAACAGTCTATGTTCGGTGGCGCGCGCGCGCGGGCGGCGTTAGTCCGCGGATTAAGTGGAATCTATAGGTCGTGAAGTGTTTCCAGGGGGCAACTTTCACGTAAATCGAAAGGCCATGATCCTTGACCACCTGAAACACATAAGTTTTCTCGAACACAGCGTTTACATATTGTCATTTTGTAGCAGACGCGCTCAATTTCTTTAACCTTCTATAGTCTGCATTTTGATTCCAGCATGCCTTTTATTTCTCTCACTGTATAATTGTAACAGAGCACATTATAACTACCTTATTTTTTTTTTTTTCACTCATGAAAAAGATGTAGCCCAAAAGTAGCCACATAGCCAAAACGAAATTTCTGACGCCAACTCGGACAAAAAGTAGCCCAATTTGGCTATTAATAGCCCAATCTGGCAACCCTGCGCGTAGGGGACCTAACGCCCGTAACAGACCCACTTACGTAAAACCTTTTAACTTTCAAACCGCAGTACCTTCAAGCACGAAATACCGCATACGTCGGATAGATATTTTTACAGAAGAATACAAGAAAGGCCATAATGGTAGATTATTTTTGCGCCTTCATGTTTTCAGAATGCGCTTTCCCTGCTTTTAAACTTGGCCCCAACGCGAACGCGCAAAGGCAACGCAGGCAATTGGTGCCCGACCAGCGCCGGTAGAAAGGCCCCTTTAACTACTCGTGCGCCCAGCAGTCCCCGCTTTTACTTAAAATCTATTTTCTCGCGCTGTCTGGCGCATGCAAGTGCATATTATCGGGGATAAAAGTCTCCGGGATGCGTATGCGGCAACTGAAGGCACTAATTCTGCTGTCAGCCGATGGATGAACACCAAACTTGTGGAAGTGAGTCTCGGACTCATATGCTCTAATGTGTGGTAGTGAAGAGAGGTGATCGGTAAAAAACAAAGCAACCTACTTGGCCAGATTTCTTATCGCGTATTCTGGAGGATACTGTCCCCGATACTTCTTGGTCCCAGGTGTGGAGCAGCTTCGGTTTCACGTGCAACGAAAACTCTCTTACATTATCTTAAGGACATTGGTCTGATTTATGATTTTTATGGTTTTATGATTTTGAGTGGTGATTGTGAAATTGGGCATACAGAGTGAGTGTGTGTGTTTGCCTTCTCATCGGGATCTCACGTGTAAAACGCTTTATGGTACTAATTTTTATTCGTTTGTTGCGTAGTTTTATTGTAGGGCACATTGTTCTTTTGTGGCGTAGTTAAGTTGATGAATGAAGTCCGTGTATTCCATTACAATATTCACTTGCATTTTAACTATTGTACTCAGTAAGTAGGACAATGTATGTATTCTGTTGCACATTTCATTTGTATTTGAATTATTGAAGTGTATATGAAGTCGCTGCTGCCAAAATGGTTCCCTGACCTAGTCAAGCTGTCCTCACAGCTTTTTGTCACGGAAGCCATCAACATTGTATCAATGTTGAAAATACATTTTTGATTTGATTTGATTTGATTTGATATAGACACGCATCGAAAGTCCTTTGTGTGTGTGAGTGCGCGACTTCTGTGTGCATGTGTTCCATTTTTTCACCCTTACCTGAAGTAGCCTGCCACGTAGACTACCAGGCTAATATCTCCAGTAATCATTAAAACATGCCTCCTCCTCTTCCTCTTCTCCACGCGCCATTTATGAATAAGTAAGGTAATAATTCTTTCTGTCGATATGCACCCACCCTCTCCTAGCATCGCCATCATTTCTGTTTGCCATTATCTCTTCCCCTTAACTTTTTTTTTCTCTTCTAGCATCTTTAAATTTCGACTCGACCTGATCCATAGCACTGTTATCGCCAGCTACAGGGGGGAAGAGCGGCATCAGCATCAGAGAGGAGCGCCAGCGACGTAGTCGCGTGCCTCCCGGCTCGGACAAGGCTTCAACGTCGCTCGCATGCTTACCGAGCAACTGCGTTGTCCTTCGTTTCCTGGAATGAACCGTCACGCAACGAAGACGGACGAAATCTGAAGCAAAAATATGCTGGACAGCGACTTGGGCTATCGGCGGGACTGGCGGGATTTCGTAAGTCAGTCACCTTTGAGGAGAAGCTTGTAGGACGTTTCAGAAATATGGCGAATGCTGGTGAACTCTGTTGGCGTCGAAGATAAATAAGCACGCATTCCTGCTCCGTATCAGCGTGAAGGTAGCTCAAAGGACTCGGAACAGCTGCACTGAGGGAAAAGAATACCGTACCGCATGCCAGACTACGTTCATGTTCTCACACCGACTATGACACCGATGCCAGAACGCCGGGCTTCATATACAGGGTGTTTCACCTAAGACGTTACACAATTTTTAAGAATAAGCTTTTTGAGTTAGAAGAGGGATGTTTTTGGCATAGGTAGGCGTCGGAATTTAATCTCTGTGTAGCGAGAAATGCAAAGAGCGGCTAGCGTAAGAACCGTTTGGCCTGCGCTCTGTTATGTACACAGGGTGTTGCACCTAAGACTTTACACAATTTTAAAAAATGGGGTTTTGAGTCAAAAGAGCGCTTTTTTCGGCATAGCATTGTCAGTGGTGTAATACATCAGAATACAGCTAAGACGTGCTAACTAGCAGGCTGGATAACCAATATTGAATAGTTAACCTTTTAACTGTTACTGTTAGACTCCTTGATTATTGAGAGGCGCGTAGCCCACTGTAATTAATATTCATATCAGTTTTTAGAAATTCGAAAACGCGGTTACCCTCGGCGTTGTGGCCCAACCAATTCTGGCTACATCGCGTCAAAATACACGCGCTTTCGAGAAGCTTGCAAGCAAACCAACCTCTCCAATGCGCGTAACTCATCGAAATATACAAAATTTGTTGGGCAACAGCACCGAGGGTAACCGCGTTTTTAAAATTCTAAAAACTGATATGGATATTACTTACGATGGGCTACGCGCCTCTCAATAATTAAGGAGCCTAACTGTAACAGTTAAAAGTTAACTATTCAGTATTAGTTAATGAGCGTGTTAGTAAGAAATCTCCCAGTAACGAGGCAGCGTAAATGATAAAAGTCTCGCATCTCACTGAAATACTATGCGGTTCGGCTAAGTTTCCTTTGGCATTACTGCCATTTTAAACATTTAACGACCTCCTTGTTCTTATAATTCTCGTACGTCGAGCAAGAGTTCAACGGGGATACGAAGCGCTCTGAAAGAAAAAATGTCCGCGGCGTCGTAGACAAAAGCCTCTGCGACCACGGGGAACCTCTGCGCTTCAGGGATTTGCGTTGTTGAAGAGCGCGTGCACGCTCACATGCCTGGCAACTGTGAGTGAACAACGACAAAAGAAAGCAGCACAAAAAGGCTGCCTGAACCTGTTGCTGTCATGCTGTCAGCAGACCGGCACCATGTGACTCCCTTCAGACACCGTCCGTAACTCCCAGCGCACCGATTTCAGCGCAGCCACGTTAAAAAGAAAACGGCAGAGCCGTTGCTGCTGGTTGTATACTATAGCTATAGTCGGATACAACTTAAGTCTGCAGGGAAGCTCCGCCCACATTCAGCCTACGCGCACAGAATTCCTCCACGACGAAAAAGTAGTACGCTGCTTAAACGTTTCTTGTTACGTAAACAAGAAGTTTACCACAAGAAAGAAATTCTCAGCTCTGGAATTTTGATACGTGGTTTGTTTGGGATAATCAAACATTAAAAAGGTGATTTCGTTTACTGTTGCGATTGGCCAGCGGAGTAATACAGGACGCCGCGGACCGCGGCCCAGTGTTAGAAACTGCTGTTTTTTTTTTAAGTTGTATCCTACTGTAACAGGCAAGCGTATGCAGGTTACGCAAGAGTTTCACGCACTTTTGATGTGGTAGTACTGCGGGACGGCCCCCTTTACTGGGGCGACTTCAGTGCATTACTCGTACCGGAGGCAGAGACGCCTGTTACTGTGAACCGAAAGGCATAGGCGCTGTGCAAAAATGCTTAAGAATCCAAAAAAAAAAAAAAAACGTGGTGAACTCCGAAGTGGGGGACGTCCACAGGTTTATTTATAGTGGGACGTTATTCTCTGCGCATTATTCCGTGCTCAAAAAGCAAATGGGCCATCATTACTGCGTCCTTGCTACATCTGCGACATGGACCCGCTATTACGCCACTCCCTCAACTGCCACCCCTTGCCAGGCTGCGTGACCTCTCCTGTGTGCGCGGCGGCGCAGGTGCTGAGTCAGTCCGGCCAGCAGGAGACGCCAGCCGGCTACTGCACCTTCCGTACGGTCCTCCTGGGCCTCGTCAGCGCCTTCTCGTTCTCCATACTGGTTGCCATAATCATCATCCTGCTGCGGGAGGGACAGCCGCCGCTCACTCACAAGGACGTGGTCAGTCGCAAGATTATTGCCGGCCTTGTCAGTTCCTGTTTCGACGTAAACAAAAGCGCCGCAGCACTTAATACGTTAAACAATTTTAGCTGCCGTCTCAGCTGATCAGCATACATGACTCCTCTTCAGAGATCTGTTGCCCTGCCTTTTGTGTAGCCGAAACAGCAGGCTGCTTTCCCCGTCCAAGACGAACTTCATGTGCGACGATTAATATTAAAGAGCGGGAGCCTGGTGCGCTGGAAGGTGCTTGCTGAGACACAGGCTCCAAGTGCTGTGCATTAGCCCATGCCATCGCAGCACGGGAATGTTTAGCAACGTCATCGTGAATACGCCTTATTGTCTCTCGGTGCCTAGAGAATTCATTCTGTCTGGGCTGTTTAAAATTTCGCTGCAGTGACAAATCAGAACAAGGTGATAGTTCATTGTCGGCGGTAGAGCGCCAAACGGACGAAAGACAAAAGTAGGAGACGACACATAACCTGTAAAAAGTATTCCCCCAGCCATACACGGAGTATTCCAGGGTCAGGCTCCTTCCCGAGAGCTCGTCTCTGTCGTCTTCTACTTTTGTCTTCCGTCTGTTTCGCTCTTTACCACCTACAAGGAATAGTATCATTAGCATCCACCTTACCGGAGCTGTACGGCTACAAAAGGAAAATAGCTTTCTTTTTGTTAATCTTCGCCGTTTAACAAAAATCACTCCTTATCGGATAACTACAGTCGCACACAACTCAACAAAGTAGCTGCAAATGCCCCTCATAGGAGACCCCCCAGCAAATGGCGTCGACCGATTACCATAACTTCGCGGTTAATCCGCGATCAATCCGCTCACACCTGCCCAACACATGCGATGTCACTCTAGCGGGTGGAAGAGGATTAATCTCGACGTCATGACAATCGGTCGACGACATTGGCCGGGGGCCTCCTTTGAGGGGCAGTTGCATCTGACTATAGACCTCAGGGTCCCTGCCACACTAGGGCAGTCGCGTTGCGAAATAGATAGAGAAAAAAAGGCTAGCACGAGGCCGTCAGAATCCAGCTTCTTAATAACGGGAATCGGGAACCAGAAAAGATTCTATTTCTATGCTCTGAAGTACTTCTGGGCTGTCAGAGCAGTCTACTGAACCTCTGCCAGTCAATAGCGCTACTTAGCAGGATGAACAGAAGACATGATAGCACAGGCGCTCTTCTCTTCGTCCTGTTAAGTTGGGCTAGATTTCTCAGAGGGGAGGAGGATACACTTTATCTAATAACAAAGATAAAAACCTCCCCGGGAAAGCTCCATAGTCCAACAGCCCTCCGGACTTCCCCTACAGCCTAGCCCGGTCAATCAGCTTGTGCTGTTCACCAGCTCGTGTGGCCAGAAGGGCAGTCTTCCAGGAGGTTGAGGCATGTGTGTGAATGGGCGGTACACAGATGGAATGTGGGTATGCCCAGATACAAACTACACAGCGTAAGAAGGCAGCGTCTCTACCAGTCAGCACAGCGATGAGCTCCGTAACAGAAATGACGCAGAGTTTTAGAAATCCCCAAAAGTTTAGCTGAATCTCTGTAGTCACGTGGTTGCACTCGGTGGACGGTGTAAGAAAACCGAGCTTCAGGCCGATTGTAACGGTATCTATTCGAAATCTGCGGAAACCTACAGGAGATCTCCCTAGGCAGACCTGCCTGCATCATAAGCTGCTCTGTATATGCGACAGTGATCGGGAAACGTGTGTGCTGTCAGATCCTCATAGGGTGTGTTAACTGACAAGGGTCGGCACATTTGCTGCAGGAGACAATCAGGTTTGCGTAACCTTTAAGTACGCATATCTTACGAAAAAGAAAAAAAATAAAGCGAACACCCCCAATCTCGAAGCGAATTACACAGCAGCCACGCATGCCGTTGCCGTGCGTGTCTGGCCTGTCAAGGCGCCAGTCATGGCTGCCTACACTTTTTTTAGGCCGGCACACGCGGCCATAGAGTAAAAGCATGAGTACGCGACTAGCGCTCGTAGTTCAGGCTGTGCAAAGGAAGATACAGTCCCTGCATCTTCACTTACCAACCCAAGCTTTAGCTATGTACGGCGCCGATGCGTGAAGTGGTACTTCCAACAGTGGGCACATATTTACACGAGCCTTACGAGCGAGCTAACAGCGTGCATTTGTCATTCGTCGTCCGAGCAACGTCGGCTGAGTCCCGAGGGAGGTTTCTTCCATTTTTGCTACGGGCAACATATTTTGCATGTTGTTTTGTGGCGGAGGCTTCGAGTGGACCTTCTCAGCATACAAAGAACTCGTGCAAACCTGCCATATATAAAGCACTGTGTTAAAAGTGAGCACACTAGCGAGCCGTAATGCCTGCCTCGTCACCGCCCACAGCCCGTTGAAACGCGAACCTCGGAAACTCGGCCAGCCCGAGGCGTACGTTGTTCTACAGGGAATGAAACCAGGCACAGCTGGGCTGAAAGGTGCGCCCCTTGGTTTTGTACGGCAGGTGTGCGAGTTCCGCGAGTGCCAAAAGCACGCCTCACTTGTTGGCAGAGGGCTGAACCGCAGCCTGGACCCGTGCCAGGACTTCTCGGCTTTCGCGTGCTCCGGCTGGCGGCCACTGGTCGACTACTCCTACAGCGTCGAGATGGACGCGCGCATCCGCTGGATCACCTCGCTCGTGGCGCAGCTGAGCGAGGGGCGTTCCACCATCAAGATGATGAGCAAGCCGGAGGCCCTCTACAGGCACGCACCCGCTGTCAGCGCACGTGCCGCTGTCGCGCCGGCTGTCCGGAGGATGTATCATAGCTATAGAACAGGATGCATGCACAGTACCCAAAGGTGTCTTCTCAGGAATAGTGGCTTTTAAACTCGTTGAAACAGGTCCTAGCTGTCGTCATCTACGTACCCAGAAGGCTTCGACCCTTCTCAGGTGACGTCACGTAAATTTGCAGCCCGTGAGGCTCCTTGACGGCCAAAGCGTGAATGGTAACGGGCGAAGCACAAAAAGGATTGTGCATGGCTGTGTTAACTGCGCTGGAGGGCGACCACTATGCTAGAACAAGGCTTCTAGAATGGTAAGTTATGCACTATTTTGCACTGGATGTTTAGGAGAACGAAGTAAGTGGAGAGAATATACATAAAACTAGCGCCTTTAGATAACCGCTCAACAACAGACAGGTAAAGAAAGTTTTATGCTGGCCACACAAAATCGTGCAAACTTTGCAGCATGTGGGCGCACTTGCCACGATTGACAAAACGCTCTGAAGGTATATATGTTAGAGAAATTCCACCAGTGCTGTCCGAAATACCAGCAGAGTTCTAGATGGCATATAATTCTGCACAGGACGTGCTACGTGCAATTTGTTCTCACAGAGCTGGGTTTTAATTTCGGAAAAGGAACTGGCCCCTTCAATTGGCGATACTGCCACTTTCCGGAGATTAACTCACAAGAGCGACTCGACAAGGACGAGCATTGTTATGCTAATAACGTTATACATCAAGAAGATAAGTTCCAACCTTGAATACTCCGGCAGATCATGCTGTCGCGCCATTCATGGTTACTTCACACGCATTGAGAGGAGTACGAAAAGAGCCCACTCCAGAAAACGGCCACTACTTAAAGCGATTCAATATAAATGGACAACTGCCTTCAGTTATTGTTCTCGGTAAAAATGAATTGTTTGGTGCTTCGTGACTCTGTTGACGTTTTTTTCCAAACATCAAAACACACATTTATTGCTGAGAAAACTGAAGTTAAAAATGGAGCATTTTTTTTTTCTTTCCACCATTAGATTCAAACTCGTGATGTCAGTGATGAAAATGACCCCCTTGACTACCGACTGCCAGTGAATGGCACTGTAGAACAAACAAAAAAGAGACAGTTTTGACGTAAGCGTACACCGCAGTTTGCGAGAACGGCGTGTGGCGGCGATACCTGCATTTCATTTTGTTAGCCTTTTCTATAGCGTATAAAAGCTCCTTCGATGAAAACAGCCTATTTGTCATCATATTGCACTAATTAATTAATGTAGGCCAACCTGAACTATTTGACCTTAGTTGTCCCTTTAGAAAGGCCCGACACACTTTTTGTCAAGGCTGCAGGGTCTGCTGCGTATACGAAGGGGCACAGCTTCTGCCATTGCAAGAATTCGCCAAATGCAGTTTGTATCGATAGAGTTATAAACGATAAAAAGAAATTATTCATTTCAACCCAGCCCCCGTTCCCTTTCCCTGACACATTACCCTCGTAATTACCTAACACGCTAGAAGTCATGAGTCAATGACACAAAGCAAAAATGACGCAGGAATGACGGGGCGGTCTGGTACCTGGAGTTTAACGCCCCCAAGCTGCATATGGCCAATCAGAGACGTCGTATTGGTGCGCTCCGCATTAATTTACGCGACATGCAGGCGTTCTTCAACGTGCAGTGACAATACATAGCACACGGACATTTTTGCATTCCGCCTCCATCGAAATGCGGCTACCATGACGGGGATTCGATCCCGCGCCCTTATTCACAGGAAATAAAAACCTATAAGAGCAAGGCTGTAGGCCTTTTGATGTGGGTATATTTTGATGAGGTGTTCGTCAGCTAGTATCTAGTGAGTAACCGGCAGTCAGATACAGCTTAGGACAACACCTAAAGTTTAGGCGGGTTCATTTACAATGTTTAAAAAGCGCTTTAGGGCCCCTTCAGGAAGCTTGAATACTGCATCGTTCCGAAAGCACGGCATGCATCCCTGTTTGGGCTAAATATGCGCGAGTCAGTAGAGAACCTCTGGCTTCAAGCACGGTAATGCCAGCGTAAGGCTGTTCCTCGATGGGCTGAGGTAACGAGAAGCACCTTGCGCATCTGCATGGACATGATGATATCAGCGCTGCTGGCGAAGGGTACTTACGTTGAACAGCAGACGCACATTTCTATCCTCCTGTTGCGACCATCGCCGAAATTCGCAAAATAATTCACACAAGCACACATAGAAGAATATACAGGAAAACATGAGGCCCCTGGAAGTTTGGCTTTTCTTGAAGCGACCGTTGATTCTGATTCGTAAGGCATCGCTTTTAACTCGCTGCAGTGGCGCCAGAGCGCAACATTCGCGCTTTAGTTTTTGTTTTTAATCTCTCCGTTGAAGGCCCAACAAGTTGTATATTAGGAGAAATGCACCTCGTGCCCTTGTATAAAGAAACCAAGATGGCCTTTAGTAAAGTGATTCCTCAAGCAGTGAAGCGCCGTTTTCACATGCAATATTCTAGCATTCTGTGACATTTCCTGCTACCTTGCCAGAGGCTTCGCCCCCCACGCGATGTTCGACATGGTCACAGATTATTACACGTGCTGACGAACATAAAGGGTCAGAAATATTAGGGCGGGAGATTCTAGCATTTTGGCAAGTATACCGCCAAACTCAGGCCAGCAGCTACTCCGTCGGCTACAGCATCTGATAGATGGTCCTTTGGGCAGCCTGCTGTAAAGCTTTCCGCACTGGCAACAGTGCAACAGCATTCAGCCCAACTAGCCGAGACGAAGGAAGCTGTGAGCACGATGCGCAGCAGTCTTGCGACGCCGCCTACCTGGGAATACCTCGAGCTTCTGCGCTTTGCCGAACTCGCACGCAGCAGGCGCCTGCGAGGACAGGCAGCGTCGGGAGCGCGACGATGTGCAACACGGTTAATTAGGCGCTCGTCTCTCGTCACATATAGGACGTTGTCTGGTTTTTATCGTAAACCAAGCGGTTCTCACCAGCAGCTTTGAGCAGATCAAACAATTTTCTGGTCAGTGCAAGCTTTCCTACGGGCATTCAAATGGGAACATGGCCGGGGCGTGCAGGATGTGCACACTGCGCTCGAGGACGGACACGGCACAGGCGGTCCAGGAATTGGCTGCGTTCATGCGCGAGTTGGGGTTGCCGTGGCCCGACAGGCCGCCGGTGCCCGCCGACCCCATGGACCTGATAGTCAAGCTATCTTTCGCTTGGGACCTGCCCAGCTGGATCCAGCTGTCAATGGATCCGCTGCAGCACAGGCCGCAGCGCTTGCAAGTGCGTCCCGCGGCGTACGTGTACGGCACAGAGAGCCCTGACCAGCTCTTGCGGCTCAGCGACCCCAAGCGATTCCGCGACTACTGGACCACCTACTACCAGGCCTTCGTGGCCGGGGGTGCCAAGATCGACGAGGAGCGCGTGGAGCGCTTCCGCCGCGTCGAGAACTACATTGCTGAGGCGTTCCGGAAGCTGTTGGCCGCCGAAAACCGTATCCCCGGGTTCACCACGCTGGGCGCCCTGGCCAACGACAGCGCGCTCGACTGGGAGTCGGCACTCAACAGGCACGCGCACCTTCTGCGACGACGCGCTAGCAAATGATGCGGGGTTTCGACGCCAGCAGCTCCGCAGGTCTAACGAATGTGACAGGTTCACTGTAAAGGGAACCTGTCACATCTTGTGCACCTATAGCTCTATCGGAACCTGATTGATGTAGCTGGGGAGATGCACTTGCTGGGCAAATGCGATCGTCCTTGCACATTAGAGTTTAAAACATTAGTGTTTCTTAGTGTCGTCACACTCGTATAGAACGAAGAGTCTCTTTTCAGGTACATGCAGCCCCCTCGCAGACTCACAGCTGAAGACGAGGTCGTGATGAGTGACAGGCGGCTGCGCGGTACGCTCTCCGATCTGCTGACTCGATTCCATGACGACATCCAAGAGCACCTAGGATGGGCCTTCGTCCAGAAGTATGGCGGTGAGGCAGGCGGGGAAGGGACCTTGCTCCAGACAGCGTGTATACGACTAGTACCATCCACAGCTGTAAAGCTGAATAGTCAAGAACGCAGTGGCAAAAGCTCCTCAAAGCAGGCCCTCCAGCCAATGGCATCGACCGATTCGCATGACATCACGGTTAATCCCGTTCCACTCGCTAGTGTGACACCTGAGTGGCTACACAGGATCAAGGGGATTAATCGCGACGTCATGACAATCGGCTGATACCATTGGCTGGAAAGCCGCCTTCTACGGGCATTTGCCGCTGCGTTCTTGAGTTTTATGCGACTACTATAACTGCTACAGGTCGAAAAGGGACGCCATTAAGCCTCATCGTTTCTTGGAAAAACTAATTTAGTCACCGGCGCGTCGCTCGGCATCAGCGACGAAACGGAACGCGTCACAAAACGTGACACACTTCCTGCTTTCAGCATAGATGTGCATTTATGACATCATAACGGCTTTTTGTGATTTATGAAGAGCTTTCAATAAGCAGGAACCGCATGAGCGGTTGTGATGTACTTTAGAGGGACAGCCCTCCTATTTCGTGCAACACTTATTCACTCGATCAGTTAATCTAGGTGCCGAACAAGCTTTGTTTAGGTCAGCTTAGTTTATGTGGGTTTAACGTCGCAAACCGACTCAGGCTATGAGGGACGCTGTACTAGTGAAGGGCTCCAGAAATTTCGACCACCTGGGGTTCTTTAACGTACGTGCACTGACATCGCACAGTACACGGGCCTCTAGAATTTCGTCTCTATCGAAATTCGACTGCCGCGGCCGGGTTCGAACCCGCGTCTTTCGGGACAGCAGCCGAGCACCATAACCACAGAGCCACCGCGGCGGCGACAAGCTTTGCGTAAGACGATAAGTACAGTCTTTGTCAAAAGTAACCAGGCTGCATGTTTTTCTTCTCAGTCGTATATTAAGGTTATCATGCCAGCCCTCAAGCTCTAAACCTCTGTATGGTAAGAAGAACCCCTGTTCTCACCTTCAAAGAACTTCTTGATCTTTAGGGAAGCCGTGAGGGCTCTACAATACGAATGAGAAGCAAACCATGCAGCCTGGTTACTTTTGACAAAGACTACATTAGCTAACCAAAGCAGAGAGCAGAGAAAGCAGCGCTGTTGTGGAGAAATGGGTATAGGATCCCCTTTTGACCTGAGATGGTATAAAGAGGCCCCTATTACTGATTGCTTCGTTAAATGTGTCGATGATTCTTCACGGGGAAATTCGTTCTGAGGAAAGTTTCGTTTTGGTGGATTGCACACAATGAGACCCATGGCATAGCGCGAGAACCGAATTCAGCCACACTACTCTTGATAATATACAGCTGATATTTTGATGGAGGGCCACACGTGGATCTGACAGTGTGATTTTAAACTATCACCACCACCACCAGAGTTTGCGTTGTCCCTGTGTTGTTCCAAGTCTTTTTCAAAAGCACAATTATGCGTGACCACAGTAAACTATGCCTCAGGTGTACGTTTGGGCCTTCGCCGGCAGGATCGCACACCGAAGGCCAGGAGGTGTCGGAAGGATACACTGCAAAGCTTCCTTTTCGGCCAGCAGACACCTAGGCCCGGTTTCTCGTGAAACAGCAAAACACACTTGATGGCACAGCCCTTTTCCTAACAACAGTCTGAGTACATCTAGGAGGGGCACCCAAGAACCGGTTTGCGGGGATTCGTGCTGCGCCAGGACGATGCATCGGCGCGCTCTGCTAACGTAATGGCAGGCCACTATTCCTAACAGCAGTTAGAGTACATCCACTTGAAAAATGTTGAATGGAGTTGAACTGCCCTGCGCTCGAGACATTGCGGCTCGTGATTTTGTGCTCCTATTGGTCGACAGAAACTGCGCACAATGTGCGATTTCTTAAGGGTGAAAACGGGCTCAGAAGGCACCAAGACCACGGATGGATGAACTCAAATGGATCACTCGGTTGTGTACAATGGCAAGAAAATTACTCGGGGCATATAGAAACGTAATACTTGTAAGCGAATGAGTTACGTTAAGTGATCACTATATTAAAGCTCTTATATTATTCCTCTAAGTGACATAAAATCCCAGCATATGAAGGCAAGAGATTGTCTAACGCGATCCGAAGGTCATCACTTCGGATTTAACTAACTGCTATAAGATTTTAGCAAGAGGGCTAAAGCAAATGAGCTTAGTTAGCGCCACCATTTTAATGCAGACGAAGCGACCACCGCGCCGGGAAAAATGTGTTAGTCCTAGTTCAGTTTGCGCGACGCGGAATCGCGGGAAACCTTTTCTGCTTCGCCTCACTACTCAGCCAGCTTGTATTTGTTCCAAATGGTAGAACACAGCCCCCCTCATGCTTCCAGTCTCTCTAGCAGACTGGCTTGCCTCATCACAAAGAAATAATTTGTTTTCCGCGAATCCTCATCCCGCGCATTTTTGTCCACGACTGTACACTGTAAGCTAGAAATAGAATCGCAAAGAGAGAATAAAATGCGATTAGAGAAAATTAACCTGTGAGGTAGAAGACAGTGCGGCAAGGTAAAAACTGTGGAAAGAAATCGTTATAACGTAGACTCGAGCATAAAGTGAAAATTCGAAAAGCCATGCTTTCTCTACCGAGGAGCCCTGTCCCTGGTGGTACCAGTTGAGATCATGAAAGTTGTTCTAGCCGAATTATGAGTGACACACGCAACTATAGCGCAAGCCGCGAGAAATGAAATGCAGTTAACATTTGTTTCTTCCGGATACGTTCAAAAAAGACTACTGCTGCTTTTACGAGGAAGTATAGCACGCAGTGTAAAGATTCGCAAAAAAAAAAAAATCCATCGCCCTCTTTGCGCACATCCCTCAATAAATATACGCAGCCTAATACTCAGTGTGCGAATTACATGCGTGCAGTGCACCATTAAACCAGTTCGACCAGCGTTGCCGAACACTTTAAAACGATCTGGCAACTGCGGTACACCCAGCGCGTTGTCTGTTTTTTTGGACCTCGCGCGAATACGCTTGACGTCATCGGATTGCAGGCCAGTTTTTAGTGGCGTGTGGACACGTGATGCGTAGGCCGCGGGAGAACGGACCGTCGTGTAAATCGGCCTAAAGACGCGGGTTCAGTCCCGGCCGCGGCGGTCGTATTTCGATGGCGGCGAAATTCTAGAGGCCCGTGTACTGTGCGATGTCAGTGCACGTTAAAGAACCCCAGGTGGCCGAAATTTCCGCAGCCCTTCAATATGCGGTGTCCCTCATAGCCTTGGGTCGCTTTGGGACGTTAAGCTCCATAAACCACGGCTAAAGTCACGTTTAATAACTAGAAGTACTATTTAGAGTGAGAGTTGGTTCATGATCAAAGTAAACACAGCCACGGATCACAAGAACCAACGTAAACGAAGACGTGTCTTTCCACGCCGCTCGTCTGTTCGTTCGTCTGGTCCTGTTCATCACAAACTTACGACGGCGAGCGTATACATACACTAACGAGCAGTCCTACATAAGCGTACAAGATATCATGATCGCTGCGATGTCTCGAGCGTCTCAGCCGGCCGTAATTTATTCGATTGGCGGCGAAACGGCGGCCACAGCGCAACTACGGTGGTCGTCGTACCCCGCAGGCGTGGCGAACGAGTCGCTGTACGCGGTGCGCTATTCGGCGAACCAGCTCCTCAGCCGGTACGCAGCCACGTTCGCCTGCATGCGCGACACGGAGGACGTGTTCGGGCTGCTGCTGGCCGCCCACTGGCGCCTGATCATCTACAGCCCGCGCGATCGGCGCCGCCTGGACGACCTGCTACGCAGCGTCAAGGAGCACGCGGCGCGGGCACTGCGCGGCGCGCACTGGCCCATGGACAACGGCACGCGGCTCGAGATCATGCAGCGCCTGCGCGCGCTCTCCGTGCGCATCTGGCCCTCCGACCGCTTCCACAGCGAACAGGCGCTCACAAGGGTGAGGCGGCGTTCGGCAGAGGTTTCGGCGCCGCATTCTGGTGCAGGCGAAATATGCAGAGATTTTGGCACCTGTGGTACCTCATGCATTATTATTATTTTTTTTTTTTTTCAGTTCATTCATTCGTGTTGTTATCCATATGCCTAGGTGTACAGGACAAGGGAACGGCCGTTCTATACCTCGGCTTGAGCAGTCTCTGGTTCCCGAATACAGTGGCAGCGGAAGCATGAAGACAAGCTGAAATTGTTAGTCTTATGCCATGTGAAGAAACTATTCAAAAACCTATCAGCATGCGATCACACATAAACATGCAATTTACAGAGGCAGTACTTAACACGCACAAAGAAATATCATGCAGCATGGTAAATAAACCAGCCCAATCGTTCGGTCGCAGACTGAAAAACGTCTGCGCCTAATACAGATGCTCTGTGCCCAGTATAGATGATTACAGTCTCGCTCGGAAATTAGAATGATTGAGAAAAAGCTTACGGGAAAAAATGCAGTCGAACCCGGATATATCGAACTCGAAGAAGATCGCGAAATATTTCTACATATAAATGATGACATGCTATAGTTAAGCTTATCCGCAGCCTAGAAGCAAGAATACATTGCACCGGCGCTGTGACGCGCTTCTTTCGGCAACATGCCGCCCCGCCGACGTGCTGGCAGCGCGCCGCTGGCTAGGAGTTGCTACGCCTAACATGACTATCGTAAATCGTCTAACGCTTTTACCACGTGCTATAAATAGAAAAATCGCTGATTAAGAGTAAGGTATACTTGGCTTCCACAAAGCCTTCTCCAGCGAAGCACGCCAGGCGAGGGCTGCCGCTAGGTTTAAGTTAGGTTAGCTGTTCCACGTAAATGACTACTTGAGACCGAGCCTCCGCGCACCCTCAAGCCCACCCCACGTACGCCTCGCCACGCAGTTTCACACCGCTAGTTCTGCCAATAGGTGCCCGCGGCCTCGCAGCCGACCCTTCTTCGTGAGTTAAAAGTTATTGAAGAGCGCCGTTAGGAGAAACGGCACTTTCAGGGTACGCGGCGCTCCGCGCCGCGGCAGTGCACGGCGTTCGATATACTATACAGGGTGTCCACGCTAACTTTAGCCAAGGGTTAAAAAATAAAATATTTGAGGTAGGCCAGGGAAACCACTTACATACATCTACCAACCGGCTTGCGCATCATAGGCAATTTTTAGTTTTGCAATTAATTAATTAGCAATTAAGATAATTTTTCTAAACGCGTAAATATTGACTTCAGACAGAAAATGTTAATAGAAAGGTTGGAGAGCACCTTCAGAAACCCCCCTTCCATTTACTTGCGGTAAAGAAAACCTCACGTGTATCTTTTTTCCAAGCTCCAAAGAAAGTCCGCGAAATACAAAAAAATCACGTTACGAGCGCATTCGCGCGCCACGATTGTGCTGCTCTCAACCGTGGCTTGAGTGAACGAAATCAGCTGCTGGCAAGGCGCGACGACGTAAATGCGCCGGCAGGCCGATATGTCAACGGTGGTTGCGGCCCCCGGGCGAGCCAGTCTGCAAGCATGACGGTGCAAGTTGCAGCGAACGCGCCGGGCATTGTGAGCTATGAAATGCCCAAAGGTGACAAACACAAATTCAATGAGTTTTATTCGCCACTGAGAGGCAAAAGAAGATAAGTAAAATACCTGCCTATCTTCTCTGCCTCTCAGTGGCGAATAAAACTCGTAGCATTTGTGTTTGTCACCTTCGGCCATGTCATAGCTCACAATGCCAGGCGCGTTCGCTGCAACTTCCACCGTCACGCTTGCAGACTGGCTCGCCCGGGGGCCGCAACCACCGTTGACATATCGGACTGCCGGCGCATTTACGTCGTCGCGCCTTGCCAGCAGCTGATTTCGTTCACTCAAGCCACGGTTGAGAGCAGCACAATCGTGGCGCGCGAATGCGCTCGTCACGATTTTTTTTTGTATTTCGCGGGCTTTCTTTGGAGCTTGGAAAAAAGATACACGTGAGGTTTTCTTTACCGCAAGTAAATGGAATGGGGGTTTATGAAGGTGCTCTCCAACTTTTCTATTAACATTTTCTGTCTGAAGTCAATATTTACGCGTTTAGAAAAATTATCTTAATTGCTAATTAATTAATTGCAAAACAAAAAATTGCCTATGATGCGCAAGCCGGTTGGTAGATATATGTAAGTGGTTTCCCTGGCCTACCTCAAATATTTTATTTTTTAACCCTTGGCTAAAGTTAGCGTGGACACCCTGTATATCCAGTATTCCGCTAAACGCGAATTCGATAGATGTGGATAGTGCTATACTTTAAGATGGGATTTTACACGGGAATGCTGTGACTGTTCGATAAACAATAATTTGATATATCCGGGCTCCACTGCACAGTCTTTGTCAAAAATATACAGTCCAAGGTATCTACTTCTGAGCCCTGCAGCGCGGCTACTGTTGCATAGTCAGACCCTCCCAAGCTTAGGGCTGTCAAATGTGCTTAAGAGCCCTACTACATGACTTGGAAGCAAACCTCTTGGGTTGTATGCTTTCGACAAAGCCTGTACATACGTGTAATGTCTTCTGGCTCCTCTGTTTCGGGCAGCTGCAAGAACAGGGGGCAGAGGAAAAGGATTCGATCAAGGTTAGAAGTAAGCTGTATGGCCAGGAGGAAGGAGTCCAAAGCCGCCAGGGTTGTAGGGTTTACGCCTGCGCTTGTTAGAAATCCGCATCCTGGATTTGATCTTCATAACGTTATTTTTACTGATATCATCTGACGATGGTCTGCAGGTTTCCTTCAGAATCACGACCGGGAAATACCAATGGTGTTAGAGATGCAAAGAAAGCAATCCGAGTAAACGCAGCGAGTCGTGCCTGGGAGGGAGCTTGCAGTAATCGGATCGCCCACATGAGGAAGAAAAAAAAACAAAAAAATCGCCCCGCGCAGCTTCGTCAACCGGCTCCGTAGCGCAGGTCTGCACGAGCTCGACCAGAGTAAGAGTCACGCACGCGCCTGCACAGCACCGTGCCTCCCCTGTAAGCTGACTCTTAGCAGTACGGATCAAGCCTTTGGAAAGAGCGCTTTTCTCTTTTGACCAATCATTGCGCACGCATATTTTGCTTTAACGTCCTCAGGCATTATCGAGGCACATCCGCAATCATGGAAAAGGTAACCACCACGCGGCAAAGTCCGCTCAAGGGGGTGTGGTCGCGCCCAGTTGGGCAAAAAAAAAAAGCCAGGTTTAACGGCTCTCCCGACTGCCGCCCGCCTGTCCGCAGGTGTTCCGGCGCTTCCCAAGCACGGCCTTCTCGTACGTGGAAATGTGGGTGGCTTGCCGTCGCGAGCTGAGCGCGCTGCTGGTGGGCGACGAAGAGGTTCGCCGCGAGCTGCGGCGCATGCCGCCAGCGGGAGCCGGCCCGCTGCTGCGCTACGACCCGCTTACCAACAGCGTGTCGGTCGCCACCGCCGCACTGGGCGCGCCCTTCTACTACGCCTACGGCATCTCGGCCATGTGGTGCGCTGTCGGCCCGCGTGTGGGCTTCGCTCGTGCGAGGCCAATCAGTCACTTTGTTTGCGTATGACCGCGTCCTTTCTTGCAGCCTCCAAACTCTCAAACAACAGTACGTTCGAGGGTTGATTCGCTGGCAAGCAGAACCAACACCTTAGCACCCGCACTGCGGTGTCTACTTGCCTGCACCCCCCTCAAGAAAAAAAATGGAAAAAAGGAAAATTAGTATGACAACGATTTCAGATTCGAGGAAACGGCGCCGCAACAAACAGCGTACGAACAAGCTCGCAGTTCTCTTTTAGGAGGCACTCGCACGGCGAATTTGGGGACCGGGAAGCCACGCCGAGCAGAATGACAAGCAGCTGCTGCACTACTGTACGACATATTTTAGTGCCCCGAGACTTGAATCTACAGAATGACTCGGATGACGCGGTATACTGCCCAGGGAAGCTACGTAGACAAGAAAGAAAGGAAAGAAAAAAACTCACAGGACGGTTACGACTCTGTAACGCGAGATTCAGCAACAGCTGTTGATTTATTTTTCTCCCTCCTCCTCCCGCGGTAACTACTCTCCAAATTATTCCCATGGCAAACAAAGAGAGAGAGAGAGAAACTCATTAATGAAAAGCAGAGAATTCAGCCGGCGTTTAAAGATCTCTGGTATGCTACTCTGCATGGGTATAGAATTTGGGAGCTAAAGAGGGAAGGAAACCGGTGCGGAAAAGGTAGAAGGAAAGAAAAAGTCGAGAAGATAAAATGCGGCCATTAAATGCGTACTAAGGTGCATCGGCGAGTAATGACGTAACATTTGAAATGATGAAGTGCATAGTCCGACAAATGCAGTGATCCTCTCGCGGAGTTTCTTGAACTCCGGTAACCACGAGGGATTGCTGACTATCACAACACCCAGCAATCGCTGAGATCGAACATAAGGTAGTGACGGTCCACCTTGAAGGAGCGGATATTAGTCATCGTTTTTCTTTCGAAAGCCACGACATTCTTTTCTGGCGAGAGACGAAGACCTCGGGGAGCCAGGTAAATCGAGATGTACAGTAACACGCTTCAGGTTACACACTCCACTAGAGCCATACTCCCCTTCCACAGTACCCACCGGTGGTTACAACTTTTACGCTCTCGCCATACCTTCTTCCTTCAACGGTTACCACTCAGAGGGTTACCCTTGACAGCCAACCTCCGGTTGCGCATTCCTCACATTCGCCATACCCTCTCTCCTCCTCCCATGGTAACAACCCTCCTGTTGGTTCCCATGACAACCACCCACCGGTTACGCCGACTACTACTACACCGACGCAAAATCCAGGAACGGGCACTTGACAGCTACCGCTGTAAAAAAAGACGGGGGGAGCATGTTTTCTGCGCCCAGGTTTATTCCAAGCGATTACGATCCTCGCTTCATGAAGGAGATATGTACGCGTATATGTTTGCTTCTTTTACAAACAATGCTATGTCAAGGCGGCTGAGATTGTAGTCAACGGGAACAGTGACACAGTGACACTGCTTTAAAATTAGTAGAGCTAAGCTTACCGGTTTAGCGCATTAATCAGCGAAACTGATAGGCCGAGAGGTCTGCAATGGCAGGCCTGTTTTGGCGTCTCTACGCTCATGTGCGTTCTCGGCCTTCCTTCTTCCGCTTGCAGCCTTCGGTTCGATCGCTTTCCCGGCATACTTCACGGACTCCAGGCTTAGATATACACACTTGTTGAGTTTCACGATGCAAAAGCTGTCGTCGCTGCAACGCCTCACTTTCACTGCTCCGTACAGAACCCATGGCTAACCGATTCCTAAACACCGGTGGACCGACCCCTGCAACATGGTGCAAACGCAGGGCAACAGCTGCGAGGAAATTCCCCGGCGAGTTTTCCATGTCGCGATCTCTCCAAAACGAGACTGCGGGTCGACCGCCGTCGACCGGCTTTCCCCTCTCCCAAACAGTGCGCGCGCCCCCTGCTGTTGTTACTTGCTTTCACGCGCTGCACACCCTCCCTTCCTCCTCTCCTGCTGGCACAGCCAATCGGTGGTGTTGGCAGTTATTTCCCCAGGAATTGAAACTAGGGGGGAGGCGTGTATGCATTTTTAGGGCAGGGGTTGAAGATAGACGCAAAGCGGTAGTCTTAATTTTTCAACTGATAATTAAAATTTCAGAAAAATTCATTTCAAAATTAAAAAACATCATTTAAGCAAAATTAAATTTTACACTCAAAATTAATTTTTGAATTAGAATTTTTAATTTCCCGAACGTTTTTCAAGCGTTTAGTGCACACCGTAAAAAAAATTATGTATGCGACAAATTTATGAAACTACCGAGCCCACTTTTCTGGTTTCCACTTCGTTCCATCAGCGCAGCATAAAGTAACACACGCACGATTAGGTGTCCGTTACGCGCGCATGCACAACTGGTTAGACCTGTATGTAGGCACTGGCTTCATGCGACGCACGCCAAAAATTCCAGCGCTCCCGCTGGTCTTGGGAGCACGGCCGCGTTGCGACACAGTAAAATTTCATCCCTGGAGTGCACTTCGCCTAAGTATAAAGGGCGGTTCGCCTAGACTTTACACAATTTTTTTTTTAAAAAGGGCTTTTTGAGTTAGAAGACCGCTTTTTTCGGCATAATATTGCCAGTGGTGTACTACGTCAGAATATAGCTAAGACGTGCTAACCAGCAGGCTGGTTAACTAATACTGAATAGTCAACTGTTTAACTATTTCCGTTAGGTCCGTATATACTGAGAGGCGTGTAGCCCACCGTAAGCAATATCCACATCAGTTTCTAGAATTTTAAAAATGCCGTTACCCTCGGCGCTGTGGTGCAACAAATTTTGGCTATTTCGACGAGTTATGTGCACTGGAGAGGTTGGTTTGCCTGCAAGCTTCTCGAAAGCGAGTGTATTTGACGTGATGTAGCCAAAATTAAAAAAATTGTTGGGCTGCAGCGCCGAGGGTAACCACGTTTTCGAATTTCTAAAAACTGATATGAATATTTGTTACGGTGGGCTACACGCCTCTCAATAATTAACGAGCCTAACGGTAATAGCCAAAAAGCTAACAATTCAGTATTAGTTGCCCAGCCTGCCAGTTAGCACGTCTTAGCTGTATTCTGTACTACACTGCTGACAATGCTATGCCGAAAAAAGCACTTTTATCTAAACAAAAACAAACAAACCAATTTTAAAGGTTGTGTAAAGTCTTACGTGAAACACCCTGTACATCTGAGCATCCCCATGATGCAAGAATTCATGCCAGGCATCGCGGAACCCGTATGATTGCAAGGGCGCTACTGTATACGGCCGCTAGAAAACACGCCACAAGGTTCTGTTGAGTGTCTCCAGGCGGCGCCGCCGTCTCGCTGCACGCTTCCTAAGTTTGTGCCCTGGCCCTGGTGCTTTAAAGCCTGGGCGCTGGTTGTTTTCACCGTCTTTCGTGTGGAAGTCTTGGTTTCTTCCACCACAAGCCAACTATATATGGATGATGTTTCCCTTCGTGTACATGCCCTTCCTCCGGCTCTCTTAAATAAAATTCTACATCTACTGTAAAAAACAAAAAAAGTTTTCGAATTAGGGGGTGCGAGGGGTTGTGAGGGAAACCACTGGGTGCTGGTACGGTTCTGCTCCTCCGCTGCAGCACAGCCGATCCATAGCGCTCCTGTCCTAGCGGCGGCCAGCCGTACTAACGAGGCTTTTCGCGGTCGCCGGACTATGGAGTATATTTGTCGGTGCGACCATGTACGACGGTAGATTGCATTGCGATGCACTGCTCTAAATGGCTAGACCAAAGCAAAAACAGCTTTCGCTGTAAAATGACTTTTTAAAAAAGACGTCGATGTGCGCCGCCAGTTTGGGCACTGTACAGTGCTCGTAGCACAGGAAGGAGTCGAGGATTAAGCTCCCCCCACGCTACCCCTATAGCCCAAAACACGGGTTGCACCGAGGGCCGTGAAAAAGTTTATACCTAGCTGTTTTGCGCTTCCGCTGCGATGCGCGGCCGCACGTCATCCATTCCTACCAACCCGCCTCCCTTCTCTCTGCTCAGCTCGTTCTCTGGGATCAGGTCAATGACTGCTCTGCAGGCCGTAGGCATAGACTCCAGGAAACTAATGTTGTGCATAGCCAATATACATGAGATGCGTGCACAGTGCGTTGGCGGCCATGGCTCTGCAGACCGAATCCAACCACGCTGGTCTTATTTAATCGTACTATAGAGCACCCCCCCCCCCCCCGCTTCCCGATTTATACTGCTATGTACAGTTAATTAGCCGGCAATATAGTGGAGTCCACAAGAGCGATGTGGCTGGCTAGTGGGTAATGCATATCTGTAGTAACAGCGCAGGTAACAGGACAGAACACTACGCCTTCTAACGAGCGTGTATCAAGTGAAATGTCAAGGCGGGATCGATATTTGAACCACTGCATCAAGGCACCAACGAACTCAAAAATGTCATTGGTGTGAACGAATTCATTTTGTCAGTAGAAAGCGCTCACGAAATCTCAGCCCACATGCTAACGCATTCCCTATGCATAAATCGCATTGATCGCCGCGAATTTTTTTGTTGTTTTTTTCGTTTTGCGGGCTCAAGATCGTGAGACAAGGAAGAGAGAAAATGTTTTTTCTATACAGCCAGTTTTTCTCAAATTCTCAGCCCTTCTACAGCGTACTTGTGGTCTAAGAAGGTAATAATATAGTAGTTCACTTCTCCACGTCAAAATCGCATTAATTTTTTTTTTACAATCCTCCGTTCTCGTTACAGTAAACTGCAGGTGAATACACCAAGCTAAACAACTGTGAAACATGAAAGTAAAGACAAAAAACAGGAGGTCTAGGGGAGGAGGGGGGGGGGGGGGGGGGAGGCAAGCGTGGACCGCCCCGCAGCTGCATGAAAGCGGTGCTTTGTGTGTGACGCGCAGCAGTGTGTCATCTAGATGAGCTTACAGACATCACGGTCAAAACTTTACGCACGTGTCCAATGGCTCAACAAGGCTGCGAGCGATGACCCGCTTTGAAATGACCGGAGACAAGCCTGACACTTATTTCTCGCCCAATAAGCAAGCGGGGCAAATGTCAACAGGCGGGTACAATATTTGTAGTGTGTCAGCAAACTCTAGGGTCGCCTGCAGAACACTGCCGAGGTGAGGTCACTAAACGGGCGACTTTCTGGCCGTTTTCACCAGAAGCAAAATACCGCGCGACCGTTCCATGCACCCTTACATATATGTTAGGCCGGCTTCGCCTCAGTACTCAGAGCTCGTCTAATGGCTGAACCAGCAAATCTTTATAACGGAATAAATACACCTGGCTTGTCTGTGTTGTATGAAATAGAGCATATCAAGGTGGTTCCCATTACGATAACCCGTGCACCTATCTGTTGAACACTTCCATGCGCGTTCAGCATGCGCACTTCGTCTTACTGAAGGCCTCAGTGAACGAATTATGAAAGTGGTATAGAGGAGGGGGGCTAAACTGAAACATTTGTTAAAATTCGTGAACCACGAAGAGCTCTCGCCTTTTAAAGAGGCAACGAGGACTGCTCCATCCAATTTTCATTATTATTAAGACCGATTCTATGACTCGTTCTGGGTATTTAGATGTTTGTCTGGCGGCAAAATACGCATTTATCACTAAGAAAACTGCATTTAAAAGTTCCCCGCCTCTCGATTCAAACTCGTGACGTCTACATCGAAAAGAGCTCCGTGATCACCATTTTCAAGCGAATGGCGGTGGAGCCTAGCCTCTGAGATCCGCGATGGCAGAAAACTGTCAATGTATGTATTTCGATTTTAGGCCTTTTTTTTTATCTCGCAAAAGCTCCGTTTCGCCTCTGTCGTTACAATTGTGTGGTCTATCGATACAGGCCAAAATTACTGAGTCGTCAGTGTCCCTTCAAGGTCAAAATTTGTTCTTAAACAAAGGTACTCGCTAAGAAACGAAAGAAAAATGTCACGAGGGCTAATCTTGCGCAGGTTCGGTGGCCTCGTGTCGGTGTTCACGCGTGAGCTGGCGCGCGCCATGAGCCCGAAGAACGCGGTGCCACAGGAGCGCAGCCGGCCTGCCTGGCGCACGGCCAACGGGACTGACTGCGAGCCCGGCGATGCCCCGTGGGACGTCCCCATTTTCGAGCTGCCCGCGCTGGAGCTCACCTTCGACATGTGGCAGTACGAGGACGGAAACGCGTACCTCAAGGACATCAACTACACGGCAGCCCAGGTATATGTTGACGGACATTCCGCTGAAACTAACCGTACACAGTGTCAGTCAGTTCTTGTTTTTTCTTCAGCTGAGTGGCATTCAATCACAAACATAAAGAGGGATGCGGCTTCGAAATCTCCCAAAATGGCAAAAAAAAAATTGTTGTATCACTTGCGTGCCTCGTTTTCTATGCTGTCCCGAAGATTTATTGCTGAAGTTTACCGAGAAGTACTGTAAAGAAATTGCTTCGTGAAGCGGGGCGGCGCTGTATTTCGAGGAAATATTCAAACAATGGACGTTTTTCTGCCTAAATACTAACATTGCGCAGCAGATTTCTTCTACTGTTTGATCTAATCTGACACCGTTTGTTTTGTTGCACTCCCAGGACCACAGTGCAGGTCAGGGCATTGTTTTGTTTTTCAAATTTGTTGTGAATTTTAAATTTCTTGCTTGAAATTTTCTTCTCACTCTAGATATGTCAACGGACACTGCGTCGCAAAGATTCAAAGCCAAAATTTGTGCTTAGCGAAAAAAAAAAAAATTCCGAGAGCGTCTTTACCTGTAGCACGCCAGTATATAGAAACGCAATGAATGCTGAGCTAGTCTTCTGCCACATTTTAACCCGGCAGCCTTTTCACAAGATTCAAAGAGAAAATACATGCAATTAGAAAACAATTCTCTGAAGATATAACACTGAAATTTTGAAAGAGTAGTTATAAAATTATTTCTAATATACTCAAGAAATTTCATGTGAATACATCAAGAAATTAAAAAAAAATCTGCTGAAAATCGCGTCCCCCCTTAAAAGAGTGCACGCATCATTTCTTCTTTGGAACGATGCTCAAGACAAGTAAACGTGGATCACCGCGCCTGGCTAATCATCTATAACTGAATTTATTCTCCAATCTGTAGTTTCGACTTCAGTAGAGTGAACGGTCACAGAGTTAATACATCGATTCTAAAGCAAGAGTGGGCGGCCGCATCATGTGTTCCCTTGTACACCCTCCCTATACAGGGTGTTTTTTTAGAAGGTCCAAAATTTAAAAAAAAAGGTAAATTGCTTTAGATTTATTTTAGCACTGGGGCTATACTGGAGGCTACGGCGGGCGCGAGGCAAGAGTAAAACTGCTTTAATTAGTTCGCTGATTAACTAAATATGTTAATTAACTTTTCAAATTCTTGTTTTAGGGGATATGTTGTATTCGCAGAATTGGAGATCGTCCTCTAAACAGTCCAACCGAGAAAAACAATTTTAATTAAAAATTTTTCACGCACGTTACGAGGCGCGAAAAATTCACCCTGGTAGGCATCTTCACACCGTAACGCAGCGGCGGGAGCGCCTCTGACGTAGTTCCCTCCGCCCTGCGCTTTGCGTCACGCGTCCCGGACTGGCGGCCTGCGCTATCGCTGCTTATCTCGCTTCGCTCCGCGGCCTCACGGAATGCCGCGCTGGAACAAAAACGCATTGACACAAAGTGCAGGGCGGAGCGAGCTACGTCACAGGCGCTCAAAGACGCTGTGTTACAGTGTGAAGCTGCCTACCAGGGTGACTTTTTCTCGCTTCGTTACGCGCGCAAAAAATTTTTTCATGAAAATCTTTTCTCTTGGCTGGACTGTTTGGAAGACGATATCCAATTCTGCTAATACAACATATCCCCTAAAATAAAAATTATAAAAGTTAATTAACGTATTCAGTTAATCAGCGAACTAATTAAAGTAGTTTGCCTCTTACCCGGTGTCCGCCGTAGCCCTCAGTATAGCCCCAGGGTTAAAATAAATCTAAAGGAATTTACCTTTCTTTAAAAATTTTGGACCTTCTAAAAAAAAACACCCGGTATAATGCCACTGAGCCTTAGCCGTGACGCCTCTTGATAGCTAGCCGTTACTCTGTGGGAAAAGTACAGACACACACTTATCTGAAAACGACAATTTGTTCAAATCACATAAATCTAACCGATATCATGACGGTATTGACGGTATCGCTGGTTTTCTACATATCATGACGGCTGCTATCAATAAAGGTGCACTAAAGAGGAATCTTAGAGTTGACAGTTTGTCTAGAAAAGCTTAGAGCTGACTAGTCTTAACTGGAAAAAAGCGGAAGCAGGTATTCCTAAATCCACATCCGCAGGGATACACGAAATTCCAATCAAGCTGATTAATGAACTTGGCCTAAGAAGCGTGGAAACGTTGATAAAAGCATTGGAGACAGTCATAACAAATAAGCAAATTCCGCACAGCTGGGGACAGAGCAAAATGAATTTGATTTATAAAGGGAAAGGATATAAGATGGACGTAAAATTCTTTCGACCGAGTATGGTAACATCTGCTATATACAGGCTGGCAAAGCACGCGATGAAACTAAAAATGCAGTCATGGATAGAAAATAATAGGATACTCGGAGAACTTCACAACGGGTTCAGAAGGGGTATGCGCTTAGATGATATCCTGTTCGTGCTTACCCAATGCATAGAAATGGCTAAACGGAAAACAGACATCTGTATTTAGCCTTCCTGGACATAAGCGGTGCATACGACAACGGGAACACGGAACTCCTGAGGAGCATATTAAAAGATGAAGGTATCGGTTATGAGGTAATTGATTTTCTACAGGAAATATCATCATCACCATCATCAGCCTGACTACACCCACTGCAGGGCAAGGCCTCTCCCATGTCTCTCCAATTAACCCTGTCCTTTGTCAGTTGCCGCCACTGTATCTAAGCAAACTTCTTAATCTCATCCGCCCACCTAACTTTCTGCCGTCCCCTGCTACGTTTTCTTTCTCTTGGAATCCACTCCGTTACCCTTGAGGACCAGCGGTTATCCTGCCTTCGCATTACATGCCCTGCCCAAGCCCATTTCTTCCTCTTGATTTCAACTAAGATGTCATTAACCCGCGTTTGTTCTCTCACCCACTCCGCCCTCTTGCGATCTCTTAACGTTACACCTATCATTTTCCTTTCCATAGCTCGCTGCGTTGTTCTTAACTTAAGCTGAACCCTTTTTGTTAGCCTCCACGTTTCTGCCCCATAGGTGAGTACCGGTAGGATACAGCTGTTGTAAACTTTTCTCTTCAGGGATATTAGTAAGCTACCATTCATGATCTGAGGGAACCTGCCATATGCGCTCCACCCTATTCTTATTCTTCTAGTTATTTCCCTCTCATGATCCGGATCTGCGGTCACTACCTGCCCTAAGTAGACATATTCTCTTACTACTTCCAGCACCTCGCCACCAATTGCGAACTGCTGTTCCCTTGCTAGGCTGTTGAACACTACTTTGGTTTTCTGCATGTTAATCCTTAGCCCCACCGTTCTGCTCTGCCTGTCTAACTGATTGATCATGCTTTGCAGTTCTTGTCTTGAGTGGCTTAGCAAGGCAACGTCATCAGCGATACGCAAATTACTCAGGTATTTTCCATTAACTCTTATCCCCAACTGTTCCCATTCCAGCCCCCGGAATACCTCCCGTAAGCAGGCAGTGAAGAGCATTGGCGAGATCGTGTCTCCCTGCCTGACACCTTTCTGTATTGGAATTTTATTGCTGACTTTATGGAGAACTATAGTAGCTGTGCAGCCGTTATAAATATCTTCCAATATTTTCACATAACACTCTTCCACACCCTGATTCCGCAATGGCTGCATGACAGCTGAGGTTTCCACTGAGTCAAATGCTTTCTCGTAATCAATGAAGGCTATATATAGGGGTTGATTATATTCTGCGCATTTCTCTATCACCTGATTGATAGTGTGAATGTGGTCTATTGTCGAGTATCCTTTACGAAAACCTGCCTGATCATTTGGTTGACTGAAGTCCAAGGTTGTCCTGACTCTATTAGCGATTACCTTTGTAAATACCTTGTAGGCAACGGACAATAAGCTGATCGGTCTGTAATTATTCAAGTCCTTGACGTCTCCTTTTTTATGAATTAAGATAATGTTAGCGTTCTTCCAAGCTTCTGGTACTCTCCAGGTCACAAGGCATTGCGTATACAGGGTGGCTAGTTTTTGTAGCACAATCTCGCCTCCATCCTTCAACAAATCTGCTGTAACTTGATCCTCACCAGCAGCTTTCCCTGTTTGCATTGCTCCTAAGGCTTTCTTTACTTCCTCCTTCGTTACTGGCGGGGTGTCCCATTGCTGTGCTCGACTGCCTCCCTCAGTAACTTGGTGATTAGATTCGCTACTGTATATGTTTGTGTAGAACTCTTCGGCTAATTCAACTATCTTATCCATATTGCTGATGACATTGCCCTGTTTGTCTTTTAGCCCTGTTTGTCTTTTACCTGTTTGTCCTGTTTGTCTTTTACCTATGCCCAGTTTTCTCCTCACTGATTTTAGGCTAACTCCGTTCCTTAGAGCATGCTCGATTTTCTCCATGTTAAACTTTCTGATGTCGGCTACCTTGCGCTTATTTATTGACTTCGATAGCTCTGCTCGTTCTATCCTGTCTGTGGAGTTAGACGTCCTCATGCTTTGGCGTTTCTTAACCAGATCTTTAGTCTCCTGAGATAGCTTGCTGGTATCCTGTCGAACCATCCTACCACCTACTTCTGCGGCGCATTCTGTAACGATAGCTGTAAGATTATCATTCATTGTTTCAACACTATGGTCGTCTTCTTCAGTTAAAGCGGAAAATCTGTTCTGCAGCGACATTCTGAATTCCTCTACCTTCCCTCTTAAAGGTGCACTGAAGAGGAATCTGAACTCGTCTTTTTGCCGCGGGAATTCAATCTGCACGTTCCGAGCATTCTTAGAAACTTCGATCTATTGCCCTGTGTTGCTGATTTTAATAATTAAATCGAATTAACGTCTTGCTCCTGCCTTTTTTTTTAATTCTCCCTCGTACGGTGGGCGGAGTCGACCAACGCGGCGAGTTCGAAAAAAGGCAGGAGCCGGGACGTTTAATCCGATTTAAATTACAGGAATCAGCCGCATAGGACAATAATTCGATGTTTTTAAGAATGCTCGGAACGTGTAGATCGTGTTCCCGCGGTAAAAAGACGAGTTCAGATTCCTCTTCGAGCACCTTTAATGAAGCTAGCTTAAAAATGTTTGCCGTGCATTGACGAGTGACAGAATATTGATCATTCGTGCACTTTTCTTAACCTTAGTAAATACTATTTCATGGTCCCTTCAAGGTGTTGGGGGACATCACTTGCACTAACCTATGCCACCATCCACGATAGTGGTGGAAGCCAGGTTGTCAGGGGCGACGGTTTCAGTCATGACCTTCGTATACATGGGCTCTGTAGGCACAAATTAAATTTATGGTTTTATATGCTTTAACGTCCCAAACCGAATGAGGCTATGAGGGACGCCGTAGTGGAGGACTCCGGATAATCCGACAATCTGGGGTTCTTTAATGTGCACTGACATCACACAGTACACGGGCCTATGGCATTTCGCCTCCATTGACCTGCGGCCAGGACCGCACCTGCGTCTTTCGGGTCAGGAGCCAAACACCATAACCACTCAGCCACAGCAGGTAAAACAAAGTGAATAATTCAAGTGAACGGAGACAGCATAAACTGATTACTCTACATTTAATTTTTCTGCTTCTGTAGCAACTTTAGGGAAACCTCATTCTAAACATCATTTGTTTGAAAAGTCTTCGCAGTGTCCAAGGTGTTTTGTGACCGACATGGGGGCGGCTGTGGGCTTCTCTAATAATGAAAGCCTGCAGCTGCGTCAGTGCGTTGGTAGTGGGATGGCAGAAAGAGATGGCTAACGCAGCTCTACTTTGCAGATCTTCTTCATCACGGTATGCCATGTGATGTGCAAGAAAGACACCCAAGGACAGAAAATAGCACCCGGATGCAACGCTGCTGTGCGAAACTTTGAGCCATTTGCAAGAACTTTCCAATGTGACGCTAACACTCCAATGAACCCAGCTCACAAGTGTGCCTTTTTTCCAGTACGCAACCAGACTCCTTTCCCACAGTGACATACAGGATTAAGAGCACTGTGCACACGTAGAGTTCTGTATGCATAGCATAGAGGCGAAGCTCTACTCAACTTGTTTAGAAGAAAAACAGTATTCTATACGCAAAGCTGTTGTCACTCACTGCAAAATCAGAAAAGTCAAACTTTCAGGGAACCTCATTGCAGCCATAAGGGGAACTTAATAAACATGTCATTCCAAACACAGTCTTCTCAATAATCTCAACTCGAAAAGGGCTGAAAATGTGTCCACATCATGCGGATTTCATGTTAAAAGTAACTTTTTTTAATACACTTGATGATGAAGAGACCAAAACATCACTTCCTATAAAAGGAATTTCGAATGAATCAAATTACTGTATTTACTCGCGTAATTTGCGCTCCCATAATTTGTTGCCTTAGTTTATTTTACAGAAAGTACTCTCACATTTTACGCTCCCTGCTGCGCCACACCCCCAGCATGTACCGCCGGCAGCACGCTTAAACGGGTGCGAGCAAGGCAGGCTTGGTAAAATCGGCGCGGCCGCGTCGCCGTGTGCGGCTGCGAAAGGTGCGAGGGATCGACCTGTTTACCCGGCTCGCTCGCGCTGGCGGCCGCTTTATTGTTATCCCAACCTCTTTATTATTTTTTTTCTGGCGCATCTGTGTGTATTAGTTGGCGGATAGGTGGTGGATCATGAACCAGTGATGAAGACTGATGATGAAACAGTGATGAATACCGATCGCTCGCGAGCCTTTAATATAATTTCAAGGTCCCTTTAAGATGTATTCAATAGCAATCTTCTAGAGTGGGAGATGTGTTATATGACAACCCCACACCATGAGCACGTCGATATTACATTGAGTAAAGCTGAAATTTGGGCGAGTTGGTAAGTATTCATCTTAGGGGGAACAGCGCAACAAAGGCGGGACACACAGAAGACAAGCGCTGACTAGCAACTGATTTTATTGAAAGACAGTGCGTGCAATATATGCAGGGAAAAATAACAATAAACCTAGTCAAATGAAACTATGTCATGTGGGAGGCAAGATAGTCTATTTCTTTGTCAATCAATGTCACGGAAGGGTGGCTGACGCACTTTGCTCCCTGATTGTGGATAAAATACGCTTCCATGACTTCGCGGGTCACCTTGTCCTTGTGGCGAAAAAGCACTGCTGTCGTTTTGTAGATATGGGCGCACTTGCATTTTTTGCAACAAAATTTTGCAAAAAAATTATTATTTATTATTACTCATTGCCACACCGAGAACTGATGAACGCTGTGAAGAGGTGCGTTACCCAGGATAATGATGAATGTGCTTTTATTGACCGTTGCCGAGTGTCAGTTGAAAGTTTTTTTTTTTAGATTCTGTCATTTTACTTGTCGGCCACAGTGGTTGAATGGCAAGGAAACTCTTACGTTCAAGCAACTGCGGTTTGCACCTGGTCTAGGGTCGCGCCAACTCTGGCAGACATCTTCCTCAGCAGTGTCAACTTTGGCATAAACAAGGCGTCGGGGGACTTGGTCATACGCATCTTTAGGTCCGTGGATGACTACTTGGTCATCACTCATGCAGGAAGCTTCCCAAAAAGGCTTGTTGATGTGCTAAAAGTTTTCAATGAACACGGATGCGGCCTGAAGTTCACAACTGAAGTTCCGTGCGACAATCAAATTGAGTTTTTATATCTGGCCTTGATTCTGCGATCAGAGCATGTTTGCTGGAGATATCGCCCGAGAAGTGCTAAGCCTTTGTTCAACTTCTCGTCGGGTCACTCTAAATTAATCAAAGAAGGCATAGCCGTGTCCTGCCTGAAGTCTGCTCTCACAAAAACGTGTCACGAAGGGATTGCTGAAAGCATTGCCACACAAGTCTCCAGATTACGCTCCAATGGGTACCCTGCTAAAATCATTTCCAGGGCTTCCGAAAAGCTCCTCAAAAGTGTGAAATGTGGCCAGCCCAATGGGAGCACGAAGAGAAGGAGACCAGCTGTGGTTGCTTATACGCACGGCATGTCATATGGCCTTAAGAAGGTTGCCGGCAGGTTTGACGTTGACCTCGTATTTTCGGCACCCAGGAAACTGAGTTCTATGTGCAAACAAGTTGTGCAGGCACAAGGAACAAAGAAAAAAGGTTGCCAGGTACGACGTGTGTCGCCCTCGGTCTCGTGTGAAGAAAATGTAGTATACCAGATACCCTTCACATGCGGCGCCGTTTACGTCGGACAAACAGGACGTTGCCTGAACAAGCGGCTCATGGAGCATGAGCACGCAAGAAAAAACGACCCCCGCTGCCATGTTGCCGTCCACTGTGCCAAATGCAAGTGCGACCATGAAAGGGAACACGAAACAAGGTTTGAAGAAGGGCTGGTTCCTGACAAAATTTCGTTGCGAAAAATGCAAGTGCGCCCCTATCTACAATACGTGCTTTTTAGCCACAAGGACAAGGTGACCTGCGAAGTCATGGAAGCGTATTTTATCCACAATCAGGGAGCAAAGTGTGTCAGCCACCCTTCCGTGACATTGATTGACAAAGAAATAGACTATCTTGCCTCCCACATGACATAGTTTCATTTGACTAGGTTTATTGTTATTTTTCCCTGCATATATTGCACGCACTGTCTTTCAATAAAATCAGTTGCTAGTCAGAATTTGTCTTTTGTGTGTTCCGGATGGATACTACATTGCCCAGACTTCATTCTTAGCCTGCGAGAACTTACTACGGTACACCAAAAAGCCTTGCGCAGCCTATGGCCCTTAGTCCAAGGAATTTGTTTTAAGAGAAATGCTTTTATAAAATGGTTTTGCTCTGAGGTGCAGTCTTACCATGGCACAATACGCCACTGGTGCACTGTTGTCGGTGTTCACCCAGAGCCACCACTGGCTTAGGTTGTAGGATGCATATTATATGCAACACTATCTGTAGCCATAGAAGCCTTAGGAGGGAAGTAGGGATTGAGATAGACAGGAGATAAAGGCAGACCAGACAGCTTGACTTGGCTCAGGTTCGATTTGTTGCCCTGCACATGGGAAAGAGAAAAAAGGTAACGGGAGAGCAGGTAGTTTGTCATAGACTATAATCAGCCTCTTAGAGACGTAGACCTCAAGCACTACAGCAGAGGCTGCACAGCTGTCAGTGCCATTGGTTCCAGGAAAGTCCCAGGATCTTCACTGCAGAGAATGTTCAAGTGTCCAGCAGGCTTAAAATATGGCAGAGATGGCATTCCAGGTATTCGGCAGCATGGTCTTTAGAATTGAATTGAAAACTATGTGAGCCCACGAGTTTATGTGTCAGAAATTGCATCAGAGAGAAGCAGAGAGAGAAGCAGAGAGAAAAGGTTTATTTTATGTACAGTCAGGTCGGAATGAAACGCGAACAGAGCATGTGAAGAAAACAAAATATTTTACCTGCCTACTTTCAGCTGAAGTGTACAACTAGCCTGATTCATGTGTCTGGGTAAAGGGCCTACTGAAAGGCATAATCGAAAATAAGTTGTAAAGGAATATCTCGCTGCAAAGCAGAAATGTATGACATATGCGTGTTCGCGTTTCATTCCGGCCTGACTGTACACGATATTAACAGATCACATTTCATAGCCATGTGACTCTACACAACTGCCTACACAATGCACAATTAGAAGCCTTGTAGTGCATGTTTTTGCTAGCGGCCAGAAAACCCTACACACAGAACACCCCTAACTGCCTGTTGAAAGAAACAATCCTATCCAGTCATTTAACAACAGGCCCAAACGCCTGAAATGTGGAACGTAAAAATTTGTGGCATTTCTAATCTTCAACATAACAAAAAGAAAACATAACACAAAAGAACACACTCAAATGCTTCTCCCACAGTGGCAAGGTTAGCAAGATTGATAAATACACTATCGATTTTTTATATCATTTTGCTGGTAACTTTAAGTGTAAAAATAAATACACTAAGGCAGCACACTGCAATCTTTGTATAATGCTATGCCGTGGTCAAATGACAATAGAAAAAAGCAGGCTGCCGTCATCCTTCAAGAACACCGGTTCTCACAAAGTTTAGATGCAATGGGTCAAGCCAGGCATACGCTGACGACAAGTTTATCGCACGTGTTTCTACGTCACCCTAAATCAACGGGTTTGCAATAAATGCAAGCCAAATGCATGCATTGAACGAAACAAAGGTATGCTCCTTGAAACTCTCACAAATTCAGCCCTTCAATAAAAACAAAAACAAAAATAGACCTTTTATTTCAGTTTACCTGTAGTGCCAACATGTGCCCTCGAATAAGCCCAATAGGGAGCACTAAAAAGTACACGAGCTGTGGCCGCTGTAAACACTGCAAACAGCATGCACAACAAGGCATGGTCAAGCCAAACTTAGCTAAAGCCAAAGTTGGCTACACTGCTTCGACACAGGCTCCAATGGATTTCCCAGGTTGACAACAATCTGCCCAGACTCGCTTAGTGAGCAAGCTCTTCACGCAACTCCTAAAAAGCAAACAAACCAGGCCAATAGGGGATATTCAAAATTCCGCAAGTGCGCTTTCGCACGTAGCTATGTTGCCGAAGACAAGATGACCGACTTCTCTATAAAAAAAAAAAAAAACTGCAAGGGCTACAGGACAGATGCTAAGGGTGTGAATAGAATGTAAAAAAAATGTATTTTGCGAGAATCAAACAAAAAAACTAGTCTTTCTTGTATATTCAAAATTCCGCAAGTGCGCTTTTCTGCATAACAACGTAGCCCAAGACAAGATGGCTCACTATGCGTTTCCAGCTGAAACAAAGCAAGAAGAACTAGTTTTGTGTTTGATTCTTCCAAAATACGTTTCTTATGTTCAATCCACACCCTTAACACCAGTCCTGTAGCCCACGCTACAATACCCAATACGCAAGGCGGGTCTTGCGTTCTGCGTATGCGCGCTTCGACTCCCCAAACTTCTTGGGCCCCCCTAATCCAAAACTCCATACTTGCCGCGGCTGGCAACAATCTTTTCCATCATTTCTCTTTCTTTCTTTTTTCTTTCGAGCAAACCACTACCACCACCTCACCAAAATAAAACCCCGAACAGATGACAGCGAAGTAAATTTTATTTCATCTAAGACTTTACACAATTTTTAAAAATAGGTTTTTTGAGTTAGAAGAACGCTTTTTTCGGCATAGCATTGCCAGCAGTGTAGTATATCAGAATACAGCTATGATGTGCTAACTAGCAGGCTGGTTAAGTAATATTGAATAGTTAAATTTTAACTATTACTGTTAGGCTCCTTAATTATTGACAGGCATGTAGCAGGCCGTAAGTAATATCCACATCATTCTTCTCTTGAATTTCTAAAACCCGGGTTACCCTCGGCGCTGTGGCCCAACAAATTTTGGCTATTTCGACGAGTTAGGTTCACTGGAGAGGTTGCTTTGCCTGCAATCTTCTCGAAAGCGCATGTATTTTAGCGCGATGTAGGCAAAATTTATTGGGCCACAGCGCTGACGGTAACCGCGTTTTCGAAATACTAAAAGCTGATGTGGATATTGCTTACCATGGGCTACAGGCCTGTCAATAATTAAGGAGCCTAACAGTAACAGTCAAAAGTTAACTATTCATTACTATAGTTAACGAGTTGGCTAGTTAGCACGTGTTAGCTGTATTCTGGTATGCTACACCACTGACAGTGTTATGCCGAAGAAAACGCTCTTCTAAGTTAAAAAGCCTATTTTTAAAAATTGTGCAAAGTCTTAGGTGAAACACCCTAGTGGGATGCAACTCGAGAAAGAAGCGACAGATGCCACTCGGAGGCCTTCTGTCCACTGGCAGCGACCGATTCTAATGACGACGTGGTTGATCTCCTTGGACTCGCTAGGGTGGAATCGCAGGGGGTGGCAGATCGAAGGGGGTTATCCACGGCTTCATCGAATTAACCTTATCGTCATGAAATTGATCAGTACCATTGGCTGGTGGGCCTCCTCCTTTGAGGAGCATCTGCCGCTTCGTGATGCTTACCATTAGGCATAATGTAAAAGGGAAACAATGTTATAAGAAGGAGCGTAAACGAGCCTCGCTTAAAAAGTGGCGAACGTTCAAGATAAAGCGATTATCATGAGTACACTTGCGATAGTCGCCTGCAACGTCCCATCGCAGGCCTACCTTCTTTAGGAAGCGTCGTCACACGGAAGCTGTAGCCGGGCAAGTCCACAGCAAGTGTTTTTCGTCACACTGGTCTGGCGCAGCACCACAAAAAAAAAAAAAAAAAATACCGACGATTACGTTACTTCCTAATGCGAAATTTGAGCGCACCAAATAAGCTGTTTCACCTTTTCGATAGATTGAGGCAAAGAAATCGAGCAACACATGTATGCGCTATCACAAAAAAAAATTTTTATTTTTCACACGTATTCGCAATTTCGGCTCGGGCGGTGCACATATACAGATCCGCCGCCACCGATCTGGCTCTCTGATTGCCACCGCACAGGGGTTGCATTGGAGGAGGAGCGAAGAAAGGAATTAAGTTCGAGCCGGCGCTTTGACAACCGCAGACTCGCAGGAAGAGGGGGGAGGGGGGCGGCGTGTACACCCAGCGGCAAACGATGGGGGCAGAAGCGCGCGCAGCAAGCGAACACGATAAAGGGAGGAGGGAAGAGATAGCAGCGACTGACTGATGCCGCTGACGCCGATAGCGCTGGGGGGATGAAAGGGGGGTGGAGCTGGTTACGAGGCCGACGCCGACGACGACGCGAAACCCAGGAACGGACGCCAAAGAGCTGCGCTCTAAAAAAAAATCTGCCGTTTCGTTCTTGAGTTGCACCCGACTACTGGGAAGTTTCACGCCATCTAGGGGGCGCCACTGATGATCCAGTATGGCTGCTCGAACGATGATCAAGCGGCCGCGCTAGCCTTGTGCTACAGGTATGCTGCGCTGCTCTGCCTGAGGCTGCATTAAAATATTCCTGCAGGTGTGCCGTTTAGGCGAATAATGCAGGCGCTGCTGTGTGCTGTGGCTCGGGGATATGCACTGCATCGTCTGTCACAATACAAGCCCTATGTGCGCACGCATCGCGACAGAAACCACCCGATGCAGGTGCGGCGGCTCTTCTGCTCTTCTGGCATGCCCCGTGACTGTGCGATGTCAGTGCACGTTAAAGAACCCCAGCTGGTCGAAATTTCCGGAGCCCTCCACTACGGCGTCTCTCATAGCCTTAGTCGCTTTGGGACGTTAAACCCCACAAACCATAAACCAATCTTCTGGCATGCAACGCATTCGGTGCAGCGGCAGGTCCGACACGTGCTGAGGCGGCTCTAATCGCGGGAAGAAAAGCGGTGAGTACACGCGCGCCCAGGCCAAACATCGATACCGAGAAAATTCCCGGCTCTTATCCCACTCACGGTACCCGCGGACACCATAATTTCAAGATGAAGCGCTCGTTCGCGCATGCAGTGCATGTACGACGAGTTCGCAGTCAGTAGCCTCACTTTTCACTTGCGCATCCGGCTGCTCAGACAAGCAAGACACAAATAATCGTGGTCTGGGAACAACATGAAAAAAGTATACAAAGTAATATTGATGGTCTGCACTGCGCATTTCAGCACCGTTGATTTCTTTTGGAGCACCACGGGTACGCTATACGATATTGACGGAAGACCTGACGGAATTGTTCTTTTTTTTCGGCAGCGATCGCTTGGTAAGCGAGATAGCCTCTGCTTTAAAGAGAAGCTGTAGCTACTACTTCTCTGTGCCACAGATGCTATTATCGACTGCAGATGTAGCGCCACGTCGCCGTAACGGTTCAACAGAGTCCGAATTTAGTGCGCATCCGCGGCGACTACTAATTGCAAGCATTGCGCACTTAGAATCATGCAAGAAACGTTTTAGAGCGCAGCTCTTTGGTGTCCGTTCCTGGGTTTCGCGTCGTCGTCGGCGTCGGCCTCGTAACCAGCTCCGCCCCCCTTTCATCCCCCCCAGCGCTATCGGCGTCAGCGGCATCAGTCAGTCGCTGCTATCTCTTCCCTCCTCCCTTTATCGTGTTGTCCGCTTGCTGCGCGCGCTTCTGCCCCCATCGTTTGCCGCTGGGTGTACACGCCGCCCCCCTCCCCCCTCTTCCTGCGAGTCTCCGGTTGTCAAAGCGCCGGCTCGAACTTAATTCC
Organism: Amblyomma mixtum; assembly: GCF_055824585.1. NCBI lineage: Eukaryota > Metazoa > Arthropoda > Arachnida > Ixodida > Ixodidae > Amblyomma > Amblyomma mixtum. The sequence goes on along the minus strand of NC_143014.1, from coordinate 168,042,798 downwards.
TTTCTTCGCTCCTCCTCCAATGCAACCCCTGTGCGGTGGCAATCAGAGAGCCAGATCGGTGGCGGCGGATCTGTATATGTGCACCGCCCGAGCCGAAATTGCGAATACGTGTGAAAAATAAAAAAAAAATTCTGTGATAGCGCATACATGTGTTGCTCGATTTCTTTGCCTCAATCTATCGAAAAGGTGAAACAGCTTATTTGCTGCGCTCAAATTTCGCATTAGGAAGTAACGTAATCGTCGGTAATTTTTTTTTATTTCTTAAAGATACCTGTACGCTCAAGTGGTTGCTGAAAAATGTCGCCTTTAAGGGCGGTTCATAATTTACGTCAGTCAAGATCACTGCTCAGCAGTGGTATGAAGAAATAGGTTTGGTTTAGTGGGGTTTAACGTCCCAAAGCGACTGAGGCTGTGAGAGACGCCGTAGTGAAGGGCTCCGGAAATTTCGACCACCTGGGGTTCTTTAACGTGCACTGACATCGCACAGCACACGGGCCTCTAGAATTTCACCTCCAAAGAAATTCAACCGCCGCGGCCGGGATCGAACCCGCGTCTTTCGGGTCAGCAGCCGAGCGCCGTAACCACTGAGCCACCGCGGCGGGGTGGTATGAAGAAATAAATGGGCAGAAATGCCTACTGAAAACTGTCGGCCTTGGTCACAGGTTTTGCAATGTAAACCTCGATTATGCTGCAAATTTAAAGCAGTGCTCAAAAACGAGAAAGATTGAATGAACACAAACAATAGGACAGCTTCAGAACTGTCGTCTGTGGGTTTCTTCGACGTCCCCGTTCCATCGCACCGCTTTAAATTTTCATGATGGGCAACCGACTTGCCCACCCTGAGATTTTAAGTAACTTCTTTATCCAGTCCTTCTAGAACATGTAATTAGAGGCAACGTACGCATATTTATCTCGCCTTAGACCGGACAGTTCAAGCACTGCGGTAGACAGAAATTGAGATTGTTTATATTTTCTGCCCATGTTGTGTTCTTTCTAAGCGCGCTTGGATGTTACATTAACATGCCGCCGCGGCTGTGTGAAAAACGCGACTCAAAACGCCATAACACGCAAAAAGAGCTGCACGACAGTGTAAAAATTGGGCGGGAGACGTCAACCCAAGCCGGACGCCTTCCGCCGGCTCCATTTCTCTGGCGGTTCTAGAGGCGGCCGAGTGGCGGCGACACCGTACTTGAAACTTGTTGTTTGTATCCTGTTTAAGCTTCAAGCTTAGTTGCGTGCAGTTTTCCATTCTAAAATATTTCGGGCATTATTAATGCATACGCCCTGCCGCGGTGGCTCAGTGGTTACGGCGCTCGGCTGCTGACCCGAAAGACGCGGGTTCGATCCCGGTCGCGGCGGTCGAATTTCGATGAAGACGAAATTCTAGAGGCCCGTGCGCTGTGCGATGTCAGTGCAGGTTTAAGTACCCCAGGTGGTCGAAATTCCCGGGGCCCTTCACTACAGCGTCCCTCATAGCCCGAGTTGCTTCTGGGCGTTAAACCCCAATAAACCAATTATTAATGCATACGAAACCATTTAAACGACAAATGCTCTTTACTTACAAAACCACAGCGCACTGAGGCGACCCCTGCAAGCCAGTGAGTTACGCGTAGAAATCATTTACTGACATACTTTACACCATTAACTACGTTAACCACAGGCGTCGATCTGGCAGCGTTTCAGAAGACATCTCGTACACAAGAACAAACCATGTTGGGAATCGCTATGAACACGGCGACATTGCAGGCGATAATTCTGTTAAATATGCGGTTGCTGCCCCGCCAGCGCTTCTATACTCCTTCACCCATTGCCGACATCGAGGCACCCTATCCAGGTCGGTAATTATTAGCCTCCTCTACGTAACTGGGTACGGGTGTCACATAGCCATTAATTCCTGGCGTGCTCAATATATTCGGATTAATTGCCAATTTTCTTCCCTTTACTACCCTCTTGACTTTCTATACCAATACTAAAGCGTCTCTTCTTTCTACTTTTTAAAAACTGAGCATGTCCCGGCTATTCCGAAACCCTATAGTGCTTCGCGGATTCCTGCGGCAGCATCGTGCACTGAAGGTTGGAGGGTCTTATACTGGAAAAGAAAAAAATAACTGGCGGTTTAGCATTGCTAAGCACGAAATATTGTGCGAAAGCACAGTTTTTTGCATGTGGACACCACGGACACGTACAGTCCCTGTCAAAAGTATACAGCCCAAGGGGTTTGCTTCTGAGCCGTTTAGCACGGCTCCCTATCACATCTAGTAGTCCAAATCTAGGGAGGACTGAGGACGCGAAGCCATTCCTCTTCAGAGAGATTACAATTGCTGGGAATGCATTACAAGGCACGCTGCGGGCCTCGCAAGCAAACCCCTTGGGCTGTATACTGCCGACAGGGGGTGTGCCTGAAAGCGCTATTGAGGTGTCCACTGACCCAGGGAGTGATGCGCATTTTCAACTTTTTCATCGTCAATTCCAGTTTACCCCAATCTACTCCGGCGGTCTATGCTCCAGTGCCGCGTTACTGCAGCAGTGCTGTCAACGCCAGCACGTATGGCTCTAGTGCCGTGTTTCTGCCACAACGTTGTCCTCGCCACCGCATGCAGCGCACATCTCTTTGTCGCTACTGCTTCATAGCTCAAAATGCGAATATTATTTTGACAGTATTATTAGTTAATGAAGACGATGTGCAATGCACAGCGCGAGAGAGTGTTGCAGTTTAGCTCGAGGCGTGTTCGGCTGCGACGATAGCTTAGCAGCTTCTGAGGTGCTCATCGTCACCGCCCACACGTGGTTAATCTGATACGCCCCCAACGCCACGACGTCGGGGAGCGCACCAGCGTTGGCCAGGGCATCCCGAAAATATTCCACCCTGTAGGGCCTCGCTCTCACGTCTCCGTGAAGAAACACCGTGTTAAGAAGAACACGTCCTGTAGGCAAGGTAGGCAAAACAATTTCGTATTCTTGATCTGCGTCGGCAGCCAACCTGTTTCCGCGGCCAGCAAGTGCCGCTGTCGCCGCTCCGCCGTAGCTCATGATCCTGCGTCCGTCACGCTCGGTGGCCGGAAGAAACTTGCTGCCTGCAAAGAGCTACAAGTGAAAGGGCGCTGGTGCATTATTTTCGACCCTGAAGATCAGCAGGTAAAGCTGCGCCTGCATTGGATGCTGCACGGTGTGGCGGACGACGACATCCGGACTGTTTTCGCGGCGTTCGGCAACGTGACGGAGGTGACGCGGGAGCGTTGGCGTGTCCAAGGCTTGAAGGAGAAAGGCTCGATCACCAGGACCGTGCTACTGAAGTTGAAGCCGGGAATTAAGGTGGATGATTTGCCACACCAGGTCCGAGTAGCCGGTGAGCTGGCCCTCGTTGTTGTCCCTGGGCGACCGATGCAGTGCCTGCGTTGCCACGGCACGGGTCACGTTCGCCGCGACTGCAAGGTGCCCAGGTGTTCCCTGTGCAGGCGCTGCGGACACGTGGACGCGGACTGCGTCCGTACCTACGCGTCAGCTACCGGGCTCGGAAAGGCGAACGACACTGCGGAACTCATGGACATCGCCGAGGCGGAGGAAGCAGCCACTGGTACGGACGAGGCGGGCAAGTCGGCTTCCACACTTGCGACGTCTGGGACTCCTAGTGACGACACCAAAGCGGCCGACAAACCAGAGAGCCAACAGCCGACGGGAGGCTCCCTCGGCGTCTCTAACGAGACGTCAGAGAACGGGGCGTGCCCATCAGAGCCCGTAGTCGTCGAGGGAAAGGACCTGAACGAGGACCACCACGAGAATACCGGCGCCCGCACAACAAGCGTCACGCACCCCCTTAACACCCCGGCGAAGCGTTCCCATGACCAGGCCAGCCCTGAAGGGGACAAAGTGGTAGCACCCGGCGTCGAGGAGCCCCCTGCAAAGACGACTCAAGCCCGGCGTTCGTCGTTACGGCCACGCCCAAACCATGCGGCTGACAAGGTACTCCTCTGCAGGCAAGGTACTACTCGAGAAGACTGATGTTCTTGCGCCGGATGATACCGGCGGCAACAGTGGCGTCTAGCGGCGCGCTAGACGTGGAAGGTAAGCACCATGCTGTTGGTTCCTTCCTCTTGCGTAAAAATGGCTCCCGCCTCCGCCTTTAGAGTCGCTACATTGAATGTGAGGGGCCTGGCGGCAAGGAAAAAACAAGGTCAGGTGTACCGACTTATTACGGAGCGCGAGATAGATGTATTGGCTGTGCAGGAGACGAAAGTGGACGGCAACGAAGGAACCGACAGCATGGTGCGACGTTTCACGTCTAGATTTTATGCTGTCGTCAGTCAAGCAGTGGGAACATCGGCTGGCTGCGTGCTTTTTGTAAAGAAGATGCCGGGGCTAGAGGTGCAGGCTTATTTTTCGTGTGTGTATGGCCGGTGTATTGTGCTTGATTTTTGTCTGAACGGCAATGAGTGGCGCATTGTTACTGTGTACGCGCCGAATGTGGTTGAGGAAAGGGTTGCCTTTTTCCAAAGCCTCCAAGAGCGCCTTTGTACGGAGAGGCGGCTCATTGTATTAGGCGACTTCAATTGTGTTCTTAATGCGCGCGATAGGTCAAGCATCCGGGGGTTTCGAGACAGGAGCACTGAAGTGTTGATGCGAATGATCGAGAACGGAAACCTTGAGGATGTGGCTGAACTTATTGAGGGTGCGCGGACAGTGCAGTTCACTCATTTCCAGGGCTGAAGCCATGCACGGCTGGACCGCATTTACGCATCAGTCGACCTTGCCTCTGTTTGCAACCATTATGAAGTTGTGGGAGTCTCCTTCTAAGACCACTGTTTAGTTGAGTGCTGCCTGGGAAGTGTGAACCGAAGCAATGCATTTTCGTGGGAAATGTGGAAGCTAAACAACACGCTTCTTCAAGACGAAATCTACTGCAGAGCAGTAAAGGATGAAATAGGGAAAATAAACCCGCGCAAGAACCTGAAGATTTGGCAACGGTGGGAGCTAAGTAAAGAATCTTTAAAAATCAAAGCAATAGAAAGGGCGACATGTATCCGTTATAAGGAAAAACAAGACGAAGCTGAGCTAAGGGCACTGCTTCAAACGCTGATGAAGCAGGAATGCAAAGAGCCTGGGAAATGGATAGAAGATGTCAGGAAAACAAAACAAAAGATAGAGCTTATGGAAGAACGGCGTTATCGCGGAGCACTAGTGAGGGCAAGGGCGGAAGACACAGCTGCTGGCGAAGCGCCATCGAAAAGTGCTCTTGGTCTAGAAAAAGCGCGCGCTGAAAGAAATAACATCGATAAAATAGAATGGGGGGGGGGGGGGTATCTTATCGGCAGACACTGACCACATCAAAGAAGCCTTTAATGAATACTACCAGAGGCTTTTTTCATCGACTCCTGTAGACGCAGTAGCCTTTACGCATCAGTTTCTTGGTGCAATGCCACAGCTTGACGAAGAAAGCAAAAAGAAAATGGAACTAGCAATAACTCACAGCGAGGTAGAGCACGCGATAGATCAGTTAAACCTAGGAAAATCACCAGGACCAGATGGATTCAGTGCGGCATTTTATAAAGAATTTAAGCACGAAATTGCCCCAGTGCTGTGTACAATTTTCAATGAAGCCTATGAAATAAACGTATTGCCTCCGTCTTTTGGGATCTCCCATACAGTGCTCATACCTAAAACGGATGATATAGAGAAATTACAATTGGTTACAGCGTATCGACCCATAGCACTCACTAATGTGGACTACAAAATTTTTATGAAGGTATTGGCGCGTAGACTGCAGACAGTGATATCGGATATTGTTGGACCCCACCAGACATGTGGAATCAAAGGGCGCTCAATTTTTTCCAACATTCACAAAGCGCGCAGTGTGCTTGAAAGCTGTGACGACATCAATGGGCGAGTAGCGATGCTTCAGATTGATCTCGAAAAGGCATTTGATTGTGTTTCCCATGAAATTTTGTTTACCGTTTTAGACCATGTGAACGTCGGTTCAGTTATCCGTAAGGGTGTAGCCCTGGCGTATCGAAACTGCACGACGAGACTGATTGTTAACAAGAGTCTGGGGGCCCCCATTAGCGTGCAGCGTTCGGTGCGTCAGGGCTGCCCCCTCAGCCCTCTCTTGTTTTGTATTTACATCGAAACGCTGTGCATGAAAATCATAGAAAACAATACTTAATGGCTTTAGGTTACAAGCAGCTGAAGTTAAGCTGCTGGCCTATGCAGATGACGTTGCAGTATTTACGGTTGATCAGGGGAGCATAAGTGAAGCTGTCGGGTGTGTACGCGCGTTCAGCGAAGTCACAGGTAGCGGGGTTAACTGGTCCAAGTGCCTTGGGCTCTGGCATGGATGGTGGCCATCCCACCCGGACCATTTCGCCAACGTACCGTGGGCGACGACCCCGGGCAAGTATTTGGGCGTTCCGCTCGATGCTTATCGCGATAGCGAGGAGTATTGGAAAGAGCAAACTAAAGACGCACGTGACCGAGCTGGGAAATGGAAAGGAACCAGCCTTTCAATTTTCGCCAGAGCTACAGTCTGCAATCTTTTTTTTTATTAGCAAACTCTGGTATGTGATGCAGGTTTTGCATTGCTCGCGTGTGAACGTTCAGAAGCTACACAGGATTTTTGCAGTTTTCATATGGGCGTCCGAATGGGAACGTTGTAGCAGAACGAACCTGTTCCGGCGGGTAAAAGACGGGGGGCTAGGGCTAGGGCACCTCTTTTTAAGGCAGCTGGTGAACCGTTTTTTGTTTTTTCGCGACGTCACAGACCCGTTCTTGCGCACCGTGTGCCAAGTGAAGCTGCGGCGATTGCTGCCGGAGTTTGTGGTATCCACAGAAGAGCTCTCTGGTGGAACTTTTGGTTACTACAAAGAGATTGTAGCAAGCGTTCGGTTTCTTTCAGCACGTTTTTCCACCGATTATTTGTGGAAAAGTAAAAGGAAAAAGTTGTACAATGATCTTTATGATATTGTTTTCCCAGAGCCCATGTACAGGGCCTTGTACAGTGGAGGCCCGGGAGGGGATGTTTTAAAAAGGGTGAAGAAAATGCAGGTGCCACCAGGAGTAAAGACTTTCTTTTTTAAGTTACACACCGGGACGTTACCAGCTAAAAAGTTTCTAGAGGGAAAGGATTTCTTTTTACCGTGGGGATCGGACTGCTTAATTTGTAAACAGCCTGAAACAATAGACCATGTTTTTTTGCATTGCTGGGAAGGGGTTTATTTTTGGGACGTGTTACAAAGGACCATAAAGAAAGAGCTACCACTTGACGCGCACGGAATTCGATATTTAAGCACTGATAATGAGGATGGGGCACCTTTTGATCTCATAATGCTCTTGGGCCTCCACTGTATATGGCGCTCCAGAATGGCAGGCTACCATTGTGACAAAGACGCACGACCGGCCCGAATTTATTTTCGGGAAAGCATGGACTGGTTTCTTGCAATCCAAAAAGCAGCTGCGGAGCCTCCCGAGTGGCTCTCAAGACTAGAGCCGTTGTGTATTTTGCGGGAATTCTAAGCTGACGAAGCCAGTCTCGTGCTGGCTGACCACGACAGTGTCGTATGTATATAGCGTTATGTGTATTTTAGTTGTGCAATGTCATGAGCCAAAGCCAGGCAATAAAGAAAAGAAAAAAAAAGCGACGATAGCTTAGTGCCCTCGCGCAGTGGCCAGCGAAGCTGACCTGTGTAGTGTTCGGGCTTCTTTGTGTGGCGGGCCCGGGAGAGCGCCGAAGAGATTCAGGAGGCTGCTGTGGTCTCAGACGAACTCTCGTTTAATAACATCTACAAAAGCATTTTATACGCAAGACACTGGCGCCACGGTACGGACAAAGTGAAAGCGAAACCGAAACTCAGACGATACAACAACCTGTTCGCGCCGCCGCGGGTTCGAATCCCAATCGCGGGTGTTTATTTTTATTTATTTATTTCGCTTGGCACAAACCCCCACACATGGCAAGAGCTTTCAAGGGGTTTACCCATCGGAATAGTGCTTTCGCACTAAAATGTTCTATAGTTTCCCTGTCTTGCATGCAGCAACAACAAACGTCATCCGTGGTGTCAAATTTTGCTGGTAACATTTCTGTCTTCAAGCACCCAGCCCTATAGCCTCGAAAAGTGAACCACTCCCTTTGGAATGGTCAAAAAAGGTGTTCCCGCTTAATCTTAGATGTAGCCGTCCTAGTGGGTGAGGGAACAAACGCGGGTTAATGACATTCTAGTCAAAATCAAGAGGAAAAAATGGGCTTGGGCAGGGCATGTAATGCGAAGGCAAGATAACCGCTGGTCCTTAAGGGTAACGGAGTGGATTCCAAGAAAAGGCAAGCGTGGGAGGGGGCGGCAGAAAGTTTGGTGGGCGGATGAGATTAGTAAGTTTACGGAGACACGGTGGGCGCAGCTGGAAAAGGACAGGTTTAATTGTAGAGACATGGAAGAGGCCTTTGCCATTTGTAGTCAACAGCAATTTCTAGCTTTAAATGCAGTAAGGCAACACAAAATATCGAATGATTGAAAAGTGTCGAATTCTTATAGCATATCTCACATTCCCAGGACGCCACAAGTAAAATCCACGAGGAGTCTATGTTAAGGCAGATATAGTGTCGTGGGTACGTCTCCAGCTTTTCCATGAAAAAAGGTTGGCAAACAAGACGTCTCAGAAATTTTGCATCGGTACGTAGATGTTTAGACTTAATCCGGACGTCTTTCCGAGGTTTGTGGTTTGCTGGGATATCATCGACTCGCCTGCGGATAATACACAAAATGAGTGTCATGGTAATAATATTCATGACTTTTCTGTACAGGTGCCAATAGTACCCATCAGCATCATAACAATACTGCTAAGGCAGGAAATGCTGTAATGGAGTTCTCATTTAGCAACAATTGATAACGCAGGCTGCACATGTAAACAAAAAGTTGCTGGTGATCTGCACCGCAGATTTCTAGTCTGGGTTGCCAGCTGAAGTGCAAGCTGGACTATAATTACTTCATGCACCATCAGTGCTTCTCTTTGGTTTGGTTTGGCAGCATATGCACGGTCCACAGCACCCACATGCATTCACGCATTTACGAAATAAGTGCTTCCTGATGTACTGAATAATTTTTTGTTGTAAAACTTTCAGCAGAACTAAATACATTTGTAGTGGTACACAGTACACACATAAACACCTATGCATACATAAAGCGACCTATGCAGCGATTCTAGTCAACTATGAACTATGTATTTGGCAATGGACACCGTGGATGATCCACACCGCAGGCTAGACATTAAGTAAAAGAACCAAATATTAAATGATACTGCATACTAAGAACTACAGTCAAGCGCGATTATTTCGAACCCAGATATTTCGAATTATTGGATACATCAAACACATGGATAATCCACTTGAAAATCCTGTGCAAATTGCAGGAAAGTCGAGCAGTATATTGAACTCCAGTTTCTCGGGTCATTCGATATATCAAACAGCGTGCCGTCACCCCAGCAAGTGGGCTTCTCCTAACGGAGCTCTTCGATCATTTTTCGGGTGCGAAGACAGGACAGAGACGTGGCCTTTGGCACCTGCTGCAGAGCTAGCGCTGTCAAACTGTGTGACGAGGTAAACATTGGAAGTGCATGAGGGTGGCCTTCAGTCTCTCGCTCTCATTTCTGCGCCACATTGCTGTTATGCAGTGAAGCCAGCCTAACAACAGCCTAGCCATAGCTCTCATGTGGTGTGCTTCGCTCGTTTCACTGCAGAAGGTGTTGCAGAAAAAAACTGTACTTTAATTTTAATCAGTAATTATTTTATTTATACTGCACTGGCCACAAGATTATACATCTTAAGATAGGGAGCGGCTAGTTCCAAAGCACCGTCCGCTGCGAGCAGTGCACTGCTAGCCCGTCGGTGGGCAGCATGTCACTGCAAGAAGCGCGTCACTAGCGTGGATGCAGCCTATTCTTGCTTCTATGTCGCGGATAAGCTTATCTATTGCCATTTCATATATATCGAACTATCAACATATTGAACTATTTCATGACCTTTTCGAGTTCGATATATCCACGTTCGATTAGCAAACAGTACGCAATGCACACATTCAGCCGTTATTTGCATCAACATGGAATCCTTGCACATGAAGCGCAGTGCACATGTCGAAGGACGAAAAACTATGGCATGATGGTATGATGAGCAGGGCATGAAAAGGGTATGATGAAACAGCGTTAATTGGTTAATGCTCATTTATACGGAACTGGTCATTCTCTACTTCACATTCATAGGCCGCTGGGAGTCCTCATATCACCCCAGCAAACCACAAACCTCCCAGAGATATCCGGATTAAATCTGAACGTCTACGTACCGAGGCATAATCTCTGAGATGTCTTTTTACTAAGCTTTTTTTCGTGGAAAAGCCGGAGACGTACTCACGACATTATATATGCCTTAACTTAGACTCCTCGTAGATATTACTTAATTGTGCTGTCCTGGGAATAGAAGTGCGATATAATTTAAGAATTCCATGTTTTTCAATCATTCGATATTTCGTGTTGTCTTACTGCATTTAAAGTTGGAAATTACTGTTGACTACATATTGGTGGCATGACGAGCGCTGCCTGTATTTTTGTGTGTGTTCATGCTCGCTTCACGGCAACATTACCCTGCCTAAAAAGAAAAAAAATATTGAAAATAGTAAAGGCAACTCTTAATGCGCACCCATCAGGTTTCTGACTCAACTGGACGCAGGTGGTTTGAAATGCCAGTCACTTTGGTCAGGATTCGCATTGTTATTTCGTTACTATTCTTACTTTCAACTTATACCTTGCGCTGCAGCCAAAGCAAGCTATCTCATCTTGGTGCGAGACCACACTAAAAAAACTTTTTTTTTAAATCAGCAGCCAGAACTAAAATATTAATTTTTTTTTTGATTAAGCATGTTTTATTCAACTTATCCAACTATTCTAAGTAAAAAAATTAGCTCGGTTCAATTTTTTGTAGTTAATTTTTCTCAAATTAAGTTAAAACTGCTTGTCGCGCTAGCAATGATAACTAACTACTGGAATGCTGAACTGAGGAAAGCTTTGACATTTGTGTATCTGAATGTGTGACCTCATCTTTCTTGAGAGTAAACTTCTTGAGCTTTACTTTTTATGATCACCAGCCTATGTCCCCTGCTGGCCAAACATTTCACAAATTAACCCTGTCCTGCGCCAGCGGCGGCCACCTTATCCAAGCAAACTTCCGAACCTCATCTGCCCACCTGACCTAATACTCCATGCTGTGCTTGCTTTCTTTCTTTCTGAATCCAGCCTGTTAACCTTAATGATGATCGGTTAGCTTGCCTTCACGTTACACGTGCTGCCCATGCCTGTTTTGGTTATTTCAACTGGGGTGTTTTTAACTGAAGTTTATAACATCGTAGTTGAAATAACAAAGCCGGCATGGGTCAAGGAAAAAACGCAATTGCGTTTTTTCGTAAAGCATACATACTTTACTTGCTGCATTACAAAATATAAGGTCTTTATGCCAATGTCCTTGGGCATATCTTCCCGTGAGGAGTCCACTGGCATTGTGAGCATAATGCTAAACATTATCATAGCATGCAATAGCGGAAGCCTCTAGGCAAGAGATGACCAAAGGAACAGTAGGATGAGGACGCCAATAATTTTTGTAACGCAGAATTGTTCAGTTATTCCAGCTGCAGTATTTAAGAAAAACTTGGTCTATGTATAGTCATATTCTCTTCATATAGATGTCTAGACTACGTAGTCTGGGCATACTCACACCACGCACAAATATCTGGTAAATGTCGAGCTGGATGTCTGCACTATGTACTATACCTCGGACCAGACACTAATTTTGGTGTTGTAGGTACGTAGATTTTTCCGTCCGTCCGTTTAACGTTTTATGGTTCACTGGGACTGCTGCGTTTTTGCGTAGTGGTTAAGCCATGCGCCACTGCCCTGCAATGGCAGATGCTGCCAATGCTGGAGCTTGTGAGCAACCTCTCGCGACCAATCATTAAGGGGAGAAATGGCTCTTGAAATGAACATATTTATTATTATGGCTTATAAGGCTTTAACGTTCCAAAGCTACTCAGGCTATGAGGGACGCCGTAGTGAAGGGCTCCGGAAATTTCGACCACATGGGGTTCTTTAACGTGCACTGACATCGCACAGTACACGGGCCTCAGGAATTTCGCTTCAATCAAAATTCGACCGCCGCGGCCGGGATCGAACCCGCGTGTTTCAGGTCAGCAGCCGAGCACCATAACCACTGAGCCACTGCGGTGGCTATTCTTTTATTATTAAAGATATCGTAATGGAATTAGAAGTGTGTGTTTCTTCTGCCTGCTTTCAAAAATATTAGTTTGAGTACGTCGCAATTAGTTCCCATATTATAGGAAAATAACTGAAACCTAATTAGTTCACTAAGACCCTTTCTCTCTACACTTTTTGGTTTCTATTGAAAAAAGGCTATAGCAAAAGGCCTGCTATCTGGAACTGTGCTAATTATATTGGTGTTGAAGGACACCATCATTTAAAAATGTTAAATTTGGTCCAAGCACCATAATTGTGAAGTACAGTTAGGTAACATTATGGTTCACAAAATTTGAAATATTTGGCTCAGCTAAACAAAAAGAGCATAATTCCCCAGGTTAGATCTTTCTGAATTCAACGGTATAAGGTTAAATAAAATTGCACTATAAAACTTAATAAATACTTCCGTAAGGATAGTCATGTTGGCGAAAAATACGGAGCTTAAAAAATTGGAGTTGAATTGCGCGCGCCAGCCACTCGGAGGTAGTTATAGAGGCCTCAAAAAAGAGCAGAATGGGGACGTTTCCAAAAATAATGCAAGGTTGTGGGGTAAGGGCCCAGCTTTCAAACAAAACCCAGGTGACGGCCATTGGGAACGCCATCGTGGGAAGCGACGGGAGCAAAGTCCTGCCCATCTAGGCTGCTTCTCTGGTGATTTTTTTGTGTATTTTTTCGCTCACAGCCAATGATGCCGACACCAACCCCGCCGACTACGCCGGCTTTCCTGCGACACAGGACTCTTAACGCTATCGCATTAAAAAACAAAGGCACCTGCACCTTGTATACTGGGACAGAAACAAGAATATTTGTTACTTTTATTTCAAGCCAATGATCTTAATCACTGCACAGACGGTCATGATTACCCCGTAGCAGCTAATGAACCATCGCACTGGAAGCTGATGTCATAGGCTGCTTTGCTGTGTCCTTCTTGGTGCAGTCCTTCAGTTTCACTTTTTAAGTCTAACAGACGCCAAGAATGATCAAACCTAAAAGGCCAGATGTACAAAACATAAGCATGCGTGTGAGAGAAGGGATGAAAAGGATAAAAAAGAAAGCAGATGAGAGATTACGTACACACACCATGACAAAATGCGTCCAGAAGGATGGAATGCCACTCCAGACACTCTATGAGGGCACATTTCTTTCAGTGTGCTTATTGGCTCCTCCCTTTTCAGGTTTCACAAGTTGACAACACCATCAGCGGAGCATGAAGCCATATTGAGAGCACTCTCTGACTGCAGGTAAGTTGACCGTGGGTGGAAATTGATGGCCCCTACTTTGCAGTTATGCCCTATACACACCAAAAGGATATCAAACTTGTATTGCTCGCACACTGCAATATGAAGCTTGCGCAGTAAGCATGAGTACATCTGCATTCTACAACATGAATATTAGCTGTAGACGCCATACTCCAAGACAAGCGACTGTAACACCTTTCATGGTTTCCAATTCAACTGCCAATAGTGTCAATTCATGAAAATTTTTCCCTTGAAATGTAAACTATGCTTTAACCAGACTATACAAATCTATAGTGCCACTTAACTGTGAAGTACTAAACAAACCCCAGAGAAGCTCCTATGGTTAGAACACTCATAAAGGCGCTGTCACACTAGGACGACATGACACTAACACTGATGCCAACTCGATGCTGACATTGATAACTGGCCAACTAGTCTGCAAACTGGGCTGCTGCCAGACTGGCTTGCACACTAGGCCAAGGATGCCAACATGACAGACAACCTGTAGTCGCCGTGCTTTCAGCCCACTGACGCCAATAAAATCAATCTGCTGGTTATCGTGGACGAGTATTCAGGAGGCCGACCACCAAGAGGCAAACACTCACCAAGCCCAAATTCAATTCCTAATCTTGTCAACGGAGAATATTTTTCTGGCACTCAGGAAAATGTACAATTTCTGTTTGGCATCATATAGTGAGCTACCACGACACGAGTGAAAACCATAAAAACATGATACTATAAGGTATCATGGGCCATTTTACGAATGCAATATGTCTGCGGCATTTTTGTCTGCGGCAATATGTCTACGGCACTCTAGGCAAGGTGGTACTTATGCTTCATGTTTCAGATAACTGCTTGATTTATCTGGGATCAGAAAGATAGGCGAGTCAATGAAAGACTAAAAAAGGCAAACGACAAGGTTAGGTAGTACACGTCAAAGCAGTGAGCATAAATGTGCTATGTTCGCGCATTCTCCAAGTGCTAAGAGGAGTGAAAAAGGAATGAAAGAGGGGCGAAAGAAGTGACAAACAAGACTTGTCAATCACCACGAACAAAGCTTGTCAGCCACCATACAACTACTTTCCTCAATTCATTGCTTTTCTTAAAAATCACAGATCACAGGAAGCAGTTCTGCATAAATATATCAATTTATGTAGAACATCGTAACGAGGCATTCGACAGCATGATGACTGGAACAAAGAGAACGAACGTTAATTGCTGTGCATCTCATGATAGCATGGCAAATGCACTGCGCATGGCAGGTGCCTTTTTCTTCGATACGCCGATTTGTGTACAAATAAGTTAAACAATTTCAAACATAACTGGCGGGGTTGTGAGAGCATACTAGAGTTAAAATAAAATGACTGTCACTTTAAACTGAGATGCAAAACGGGACAGTTCAATTTAAGAGGAAGCTGGGACAGTTTGGAAAAATGTCTGAACTGCATCCGATGAAAGAACAAACAGCACAAGTTGTGCTGGCTAACACGACACCATCGCGCACTGCAGACGTCGTCTTGCTGACGCAACCACTGCAGAAATGCTTTTCGCACACATGCTTCGCAACTCTATGGGACATTTGCTACACTAGCCCTTTATCCAGTAACTTTACGTAGGGAACGTCTGCAGAGCTCGGTGACGCGTAGGCTGCGAAAACGGGCGAGTCCTGTCAGTTACTCATACCATCACCTCCATACCACACACTCGGGAAACCAAGTTGGGGATGCAGTAGGTACGCGTGGTTGATCTTATAGAATCGTTGGTACTATATATAGCAAGTAGTATTGATACGGCTATCAATATTACTATCAATAAAACTATCGAAAGCACTATCGATAGCACTATCGATGCTACTATCGAAAGTAGTAGCTGTCGATAGTACTATCGATAGTTTTTTTTTTTACCATCGATAGTTCGATAGTGACTCAACTATCGATGGTATCGATAGTACTATCGTTGTTTTGCATCATTACGTTTACTGCTGCCGTGACGAGCATGGCCGCTCTTCTTCAGTGGTGCGCGGTGCGCGTCTGAGGAGCGAGCGCATCGCTTCCGGCTTATATCCTAGCTGCGTGGCGCGACTCTGTGCATGTACAGTGCGGCGTAGAGGCTGTGGCGCCATGGTTGCCGTGGTACTGGTTGCCATGGTAGCGGTGCATGCGCAGTAGTGGCCTTTTGCAGGCACCCCGAAATGTGCTCCTGCTAGCCTAGTGTAGCTTTCGCTACAATATAAGTACATATATGTGAGGAAGCGTTGGTCCTTTTCGCTATATGCATCCAAAATGAAACCGCCCGTGATATCCTGATGCAGTTACAAAAGCTCGTGGTTTTATTCATTACTAGCCTCCGGTCGTAACTAAATTCCATAAATCAAGCGCAAACAGAGGCCATGCAGCATCAATGTATCTCAAGCTGCAAGGAAGAAAAAGCAAAAAAAGGAATAGTTTTGTTTTCTATTATCTCGTGGTGGTAGTTAATTCTGGCTGCTAAAATGCCGCGCGCGCGACAAAACGATGGTGGTGCGCTGTCGCTAGCTCCCCCCCCCCTCCCATGCGGAGGCTGTCGCGCCACTAGCCACAGTGATGATGGTGATGACAACGTCCTGTGGCAGTGGCCAGCTCATTGATCTGTGGGCCTCTACCATAGCTTTTTAATACCTGGTTCAGACTGCAAGCCACATGGCCGAGCATATTTTGTATTCCTCGCTGGAAGAAAAAAAACTGAGGGAGCTTCCGACGACTAGCCTTAAAGCCAGTCGTAAAAAGTAAAAATATAATAAAAGAAGAAAGTAGGTCCCCCGTGATCACGCCACGTGATAGCGTGTGGTAATATCTAGCCCTGCTGCGCGCGCGCATGCGCGGACCAGCGCGACAAACTGACTGTAGATAAACCTCCTTGCTGTAGTCGCCCGCGCTACGGGCCGCGCAGACTAAAACATACCAAAACCAAAACATAAAGGACTGACTGGGAGAGCGAAAAATGGGGGAGGAAGCGGCTTCACGAACAATTGGCTTGCGAAGGCTGGCCGCTTGGCGTCGCGCGCCCTCCTCGGTTTTCCTCCATGTCTCCATGTGTAGCGATGAATCACTTCAGGCGAGCCGTTGGTGGCTGCTTTGCGTCAAACTGGCTACTTTTCAGCCCTGTCTGGCGATTAAAATTTCAGGTTGCCTCCTTTGAACTGTTATTTTCGTGCATTTAGTAGAATGTTTTTTTTAATCGCAGCATCACTGCCGGCAGGGTCGGTGCGCATCGAGGCATCCCTACGCACGGCTAGGATAGGGAGCTTACATGCGTGCGTGGCGCGACTCTAAAAAAGTGACATCCTCAGAGAGATTTCACTAGACCAAGGAGCGCTGATTCCAGTTCTTGAGGCAATTGACGGTACAACTCCTGCAACGGCTTCCAAATGCTTCGTTTGTACTTCGGAGGATGCATGTCACCAATCCTGATGACAAAGAAAGCGCGAAAAGACGTGAAGGAATACTGAAGCTGCCACGGAATTTTTTTTTTGGATGTTCCTCCATCCAGCTGGAGTCAGAAATGCGGCAACTGCGAACAATCAGCGTGAACTTGATCACACATAATGTTTGAGTGACCTATGGCACGCAGCGGCAGGATCGTACAAAGACACTTGCAGCGGATGCCCTTTTTCCACACCTGGCGCAATAAGGCGCAAAAATTTGGGCAGTTTGAGTTTCCAACTCTGACGCTGAGCGCGTGTTCTCCTGCGTTAAGTAGGTAAAAGAGATGCGCAACTAAACGAACCTCGACTTCGTAATGGTAGGGGCCCTAGAAATACTTGCTATAGTAGGATACAACTTAAAAAAACAGCAGTTGCTAACACTGGGCCGCGGTTCGCGGCGTCCTGTATTACTCCGCTGGCCAACCGCAACTGTAAATGAAATCAGCTTTTTAATGCTTGACTATATCAAACAATCCCCATGTCAAAATCCTAGAGCTTATAATCTTTTTCTTGTGATGAGCTTCTTGTTTTGGTCGCAAGAAACGTTTAAGCAGCGGATTACTTTTTTGTCGTGGAGGAGTTCTGTGCGCGGAGGCTGAATGTGGGCGGAGCTTCACTGCAGATATAGTGCCTAGAATATACTATACTGCAGACTTAAGTTGTATCCGACTATAGTCTGGAGCCCGCCGGCTGCGGCGCAGGCTGCTGCTGAATGATTGCCGCGGTGGCGCCGCGAGCAACCGATGTGCCATGCCGGCCCCGGCGCCTGCAGTAGACGCGCGCGTTTTGCCCAGCGAAACAAATTCGCTGTGCGTTATCAGATTCTTGCGCATGCGATTGCACCCCCTTTTTTTTCTTCAATTTTAGATTAGTCCTGGTATTTCAATACGCACTTTAGTTATCGGCGTAGGGGCTCAAACAATTTTTTTTAGAACGAATTTTGTGCGCGTACTCCCGAGTCGAAGGCGAAACAAACTCGCTTATTTTTATACCCTATTTTTCTCTCTGAATACTGCTGCCGTGTCGTATCGTATTACCTTCCTCTGAGGAATTTAAATAAATAAAAATACCTTGCATCAAGAACATTACCCTAGCATTCTAAACCGGCACACGACTGTGTGTGTGCAACAGAGCGCTATATATTGACAGCGGCGTTTTCATTCCTGCTATTAATCTGATCTCAACTTTTACGGACTTTGAATTAAGTTAGAACACAGGCTGAACACTGGAAACTTCTAAAAGCGCGCGCAGTTAAAGCTTGCAAGATGAGAATCTGAGTCCTGTAAATCACAACGTGCTTGATGCAAACTGCTGGAGCTTAGGCAACCGAGTTACGGAAGTAATGAACACAAACATGCATTCTAAGTAGTTTCTTTGGATTCCCTGCTTGGTAAAATTGCATTATTAGCGCATGCAATATAGGTCACACGTACTGCCGGGGAAAAGATACCCAAGGATCACTAATGTATGGCACCAAATAAAAACCGCTGTTAAACATATTTATTTCCATCACTTTGCCCTCAATGTCATGCTGCTCACATTTTTTTTTGTGCCTCCTACTAGCATCTTCTCATCTTTAACAGCTTCAGCTGCTCCTTCTTGGCAGACCTCTCATCCTTGATTGACTTCATGTAGAAGCACAGGCGAGGCAGAATATAGAATTTGATTACGCCATTAGCAATTGCACGTACATGTTTCACGCGCAGGCTATAGAGACAGAAAATGTGCTTGTGTTAAAACATCGGCAAAGACAACAATGCTCTTCTCGAGCATCTTATTCAGACTTAAATAGGTGGTGAAGTTGTCTTCAAGGGTGGCGATAATTTTCTTTAAAGGGCCACAGGGATACAGTACGTAAGCCACCATTATCAAAGTTTACAGTACGTGAAGGCTGCAGCTTGATCATTTTCTGTAGCTGCTGTTTTTGCAGTCGTCAAGGCTGACGCACGGTCTACGCACTGGCATTTTTCAGTGTTTTTCTAACTATGTAGCCAGAGATATAATAAATTAACAACTCGCGGCTTTTTCCTGTCACAAAGGCACTGTGGTTATACGTAATACTTGTACGTGGAGCACAAGAGACGAATGCAGTTCATCCACCCTTGAGCGCTCCTTTATCAATAACGCTGTCGAGAATGGCCAACATATTCTCGCTGCATGGCTGTTTCTTAGGCACCGAAGCCAATGAAGTGACCACTTCTGGTGCCCAGTTTCCCGATGGTAGTGGTTTCGCAAGATTGTAAAATGCGAGTACAGTCGCAACGGAAAAAGATTAGCACAGTGACGTGACACCGGAGCGCCAGATAGCAACGCTTGGCGGTGCGGTTACGATCACGCCGATAACAAAAGTTCCAAGGGGTGTTCGCGAAGCAGGGCGCTGCGCCAGCCACACAATGCGATTTTCTTCACTCCGGTGACGTCACTGTGCCAAACTTTTTTCGTCGCCACTGTACATTAACAGTAACAAAAATTGAGCGGCATTCGGATGGTCATTAGTTGCTGACGAGTGCCGAACAATGCTAATAGGCTTCCAAGCCTGTCATTTGGCTCACGTTTGGCACCAAACACCAGTATTCCAAGAAAATAAAAAACACCAGTATTCCGGGCTCGCGACCAAGAAGCAGCACGCAACACATGGCGCAACACTTCCGCTGCACGGCAGGCACGGCACGACCGCCGCTGTAGGCAGAGCGTTACGAATGCGTGCGGCGCCCCCTGCGCATTCATCGAAGGCGCAGCCAACTGGTTCTCTAGGGAGCTCCCCGCGAACGGCAGGCTAGCAAGTATTTCTAGGGGCCTTACTAATGGTGATTCCACGAAAAAGTTTGATCTACGGCTTCAAGGCTAAACACCTTCAATGTCCTACTGGATTGTTGGCTAGAACGTGAAAAAATTGCTCTCGCAAAATCACACTATCTCTGCACTGAGCCTTTAATAATTCATTTATTTATTCGTAACATACCTGTTCCTTGAAGACCAAGCAAGAAGGCCAAAATTTTGAGCTCTTTGTTCTGTTTCTTGCGTTGATTCAAAATGCTTACGTTTAATGCTATTTGATTTGGGTACAAATTTGGCGCTAAGATTGAATGGCATGGCTACTTTTGGCTACTTTAAGCTCAAGTTATATCCCTGCTAGCTCACTTTATCCCTGCTAAAGTCACTGGAACTCTGAAAGTACCGCATCTGTTTTCTCTTCGCCGCCGCGCCGCCTATTGGCCAGTTGCGATCACGTGATTAGGCGCCTCCATAGAGGGTCCACTCGCTCTAGGAGCCGACGGGGCGCAGTGCTTCCGATGCGGTTGGACTGCGTGTTTTACGAAGTAGCACTGGTAGCACGTTCAGTATCGCATCTGTGTGCGTGTGTGTCTGTCTGTGTGCGTGCGTGTGTCTGTGTGCGTGTGCGCGCGCGTGTCTGTGCCTCTATCTGAGCGTATGTCTGCGTGCGTGTGCGTGTCTCTGTGCGCGCGCATTTGTCTGTGTATGCGTGTCTGTCAGTGCATGTGTCTGCGTGCGTATCTGTGCACCGCGTGTGTCTGTGTGCGTGCGTGTGTCTCTGTATGCGTGTTTCTGTCAGTGCGTGTATCTGCGTGTGTCTGTGTGCGTGCGTGTCTCTGTCAGTGCGTGTGTCTGCGTGCGCATCTGTGCACCGCGTGTGTCTGTGTGCGTGCGTGTGTCTGTCAGTGCGTGTGTCTGCGTGCGTATCTGGGCACCGCGTGTGTCTGTGCGTGCGTGTGTCTGTGCGTGCGTGTGTATCTGCACACCGCGTGTGTCTGTGTGCGTGCGTATGTGTGCATGCGTGTCTCTGTCAGTGCGTGTGTCTGCGTGCGTATCTGTGCACCGCGTGTGTCTGTATGCGTGCGTGTCTCTGTGTATGCGTGTGTCTGCGTGCGTATCTGTGTGCGTGTGCGTGTCTCTGTGCGTCGTGTGTCTGTGTGAGTGTGACAGCTATAAATGTCTTCGGAGACGCTGCTTTACGAGATTTCGGAGAGCTCGTCGACTTTAGGGTCGCCCAACTGCCTCCCACAAGCCTCCGACCGGCTACTGACCACACGGAGGGAAGAACAGGCGGCAGGAAACAGTAAGCGTAAAGGGAACGTTTTATACGCAGCAGACTTCCGAGTGAACCTATTTACTAAACGTTTTGTTATATGCCGCTGGTATGTACGCAGCCTGCCGGCTTTAAAGTTTTCCGGGTCCCGAAAACATGCATTTGCGAGCCTCTCGCGGAAGCGATAGGACATTGATTGATTGATTGAAAACATCTTTATTTATTCAGTATTTTCAGAACATGTGGGTGGGCCGCCTAGTCCGGTAGTCCATTGGCTGCTGCTGCTGCGGTGGCCCTCCCCACCAGCCAGTGCTGACGGTCAGGATCATCGCTGAGCAGAATAGCCTCCCACTGCTCCTCCAAGGGGTTGGGAATGGGGTCAAGTAAGGGATTAAATTGGCATGCCCACACCATATGGTAGAGGTTAGCTACCTCTCCACAGTGTGGGCACTGCGGAGAGTATAGTGTAGGGTACCACAGGTGTAATTTAGCTGGTGTTGGGTATGTGTTGGTTTGTAGTCTCCTAAGGGTGTTCTCTTCTAACTTATTGAGGGATTTGTGTGGTGTTGGGTACTCCTTTCTGGCTGTTCTGTATGGCGCGAGATTGTCAGTATACACTGCTAAACCTATCAGGTCACGGCACCCTTCATGGTCATCAGGGGGAGACGCCCGGTATAGAAGAGCTCGGGCATGCCTGTGAGCGGCTTCGTTTCCTCCTGGTAGTTCCAGGTGACCGGGAAACCAGATGATTGAGGCTTGGTTGGGTGGATGCTTAGTCAGCAATGACAACCCTGACTTATGAATTAATCCGGAATTGTAGTTGCGACAGGCGTTCTGGGAATCAGTGAGCACAACGGCGTTGGGGTTATATGCTACAGCTAATGCAATAGCTGCCTCCTCTGCGTGAGTGGGGTTAGATGTTTTCACCGAGGCGCAGTTCACCATCGACCCTGAAGGCGTTGAGACTACAATAGTCATGACTCCATTCTGTGGTCCTGCTGCGTCCACGTAAAGGGTGTTAGTCTGCTTGTCCCATTTCTTCTGCAAGGCTTCCCCTCTTGCCTTCCTCCTCTCGATGTTATATGCGGGATGCATATTCCGCGGAATGGGGTGCACGTTGATGCGTCTTCTTACATCGCGTGGGACCTCTTCCCTTTGGTCAATTGTATAGGGCTGATTAACATGGATCTTCTCGAGCAGTTCTCTGCCGGGTGTTGTGAGTGCGAGCCTATTGAGTTGTGAGAGCCATTGTGCTTCCCACATCTCTTTGAGGGTATTATGTATTCCTAGAGCCATGAGCTTGGCCGTTGGCGTGGAGTTCGGTAGCCCCAGTGCCGTCTTGTAGGCTTTCCTGATGAGTGTCTCCAACTTTTCAATTTCCGACCTGGAGAGGTTAAGGAATGCCGTCCCGTACATTATCCGCGAGATCACGAAAGCTTGCACTAAGCGGATGGTGTCCCTTTCCTTCATGCCATGGTGTTTATTTCTGATACGATGTATCATCCGGAGGATTTGCTCGGTGGATGTTGTAAGCTTCTTCATTGTGGTGGTGTTCTGTCGCCCCTGCGGGATATACTGCCCTAGGATCTTGATCTCCGTGGGTTTCTGTACTGGGTGGCTCTCTATATACACCGAGATGTTCTGCGCTAGGGGTGTCCTCGGGTTCTTCAGAATTAGCAACTCGGACTTTTCCGGCGCACACTGGAGGCCTCTCTCTCTGGCGTACCGGGCCACCGTGTCCGCTGCTGCTTGAAGACGCTCCTCGATCTCGGCGTCACTCCCCGAGTTGCACCAGACAGTGATATCATCCGCATACAATGTGTGTTTGATGCCGGGAATTTCGGAAAGAAGGCCTGGTAGATCTTTCATAGCCAAGTTGAACAAGAGGGGTGACAGTACCGCCCCTTGCGGAGTTCCCCTCGGGCCTAGAGTGATGGGATCTGATTTTATTCCACCGAAGTTTATAGTGGCTTGCCTGGCTGATAAGAAGTTTTTGATATAGTTGTAGGTTCTTGCGCCACAGTTGGTATCGGCGAGGCTTTGCAGGATATTTTTATGTAGAACGTTATCGAACGCTCCTTTCAAATCTAGTGCCAGGATGGCCCTTGTCTGTGACTTGGGAGGTGTCTCAAGGAGGTCTTTGTACAAATACAATAGGGCGTCCTGTGTTGATAGGTGAGGGCGAAAGCCGAATTGAGTGTTAGGTAGGAGGTTGTTATCTTCTAAGTATCTACTCAGTCTCGTGTTGATGACCCTCTCTATGAGTTTCCCCAAACACGAGGTCAGCGATATCGGCCTTAGATTATCCAGTTTAAGGGGTTTGTTCGGCTTCGGAATGAACCGAACCTCGGCTGACAAGCCTGCTTCTTACGTTGTTAGCTCACACCCATGGGCTCAAGAATACGAGAGGTTGCGCAGCTGTCGTGCAACGCTTTCAAGGTTTTCGAAACCCTCACCTCATCTAAGCTCTCAATCATGAATACTTTCATTAATTTTTGCGCAAAACTGATGAACAAGGCCGCCGCAAGGTAGACTTTCTTCGCCTAGCAGACGACGCGCTCGCCGCGCTGGACCACCTCTGGCAACAACACCCCAATGTTGCCTGCGCAGTCAGTACGCGCCATCTTGAGGACAAGAACAACAACCCTAACTCGTAGCAATGGCAATGCCAAGGCAATGCCCGTAGTACACTCTACCCGTAGTACCCGTAGACCATCGCTTTGGTGGCTAGAAGGGGTACCATCGTTGTGGGCCATCCTAGACCTTACGCCAAAGAGAAAGTAGAGCGGTAGAGCCGTGAGAACATCGGCATCTGGCGAACAAGAGTGCGCCTGTTACCACGAGCAGCAAAGTGAATAGCCCTGACGCCCAAACGAGCGCACAGCATTTCCACGACCCTGGGATAACCTGGGACGCGCCCAACTGCAACGTCAGTCTCGGCTCGGCGTGCGATGTGACGTTTGCTAAGTGTGCTGTTGAATCCCTGCAGGATCTTCAGGCTTTGGAGTCTTCTGCTCTGATCCTTTTTCGGCAATTTCCTCGCTGGCGTCCCAGAACATTTTCTACTTGTAGGTTTGCCGCACCTGTGATTTAGTAATGAGCGGAAAGTGTGACCCTTCCACTGCGCTTACCTCATCCAAGCGATGTTCATCAAGGCCGCGACCTTCGTCTTCGTGCATCGAAGGTTTTCGGTGTCATAAATTGAGATACGCGGAAGGATTAAAACGTCACCTTGTCGACTCGAGTGAACAGTTGGACCAAGACAGTGCTGACAAAAGCTGTCACGCGACATCTCCGAAACGAAGGCATGTTTCGCCAACAAATACCTGCAGTAGGCGCTTCGGTACGTCGATTCCGAATAACACTGGCGTGAACAGTGTGGTGTCTACTCCATCGTACCAAGAATGTAGTGCATCCAGCGGGGGTGTTCAAGTCGCAAGAAAAGGCAGGCAACCAAAGACATGTTCCCGGTGCTCTAAAACGTTCAGTACGGCAATTCAGCTCCACAAGCATGCAGCATCTCACCACGTGCCGTACAAGTGCCCATTGTGCTCGCAGACGTTGCCAGGCATGTCACATCTAAAAGCTCACATTAATTCGATCCACGTGTAATGGTGGTATTCACTCCGACTGTGCTCATTTCTGTGCCATACCAAAGCATAAAACCCCATGCCTGTATGATGGGTGTGAAACTGCGCAACGGCACACGGCCTAGGAAGAAATCAGAGGAAAGAGATGAACCGGACACAACACACCGCTGTTTCACATCCACCGTGCTAAACCAACTCGCCCAACAGTTCGTGCTCCCATGCTCATAGCAAACTGTATGGCTTAAGTTTGCAGCCACATGCACCGAATATTGGAACAGCCCTGCATATTTCAGGTGCTTACTTGAATGAACGTTCCATTCACGGGAGGAGGTAGACAACAGTGAGCTGCATCCTTTTCATGTAAAACGGAAACGGAGACCATAGAACACTTGGTTCTGAGGTGCGCAGAACTCCGCCCAGCCCTCCCAGAGGGGACAGCAATGACCATAGAGATAGCGCTGGGATTTACTGGGGAGGACGGGCGAGTGGATGGGAAAAGCGTGACATTGACGAAGGGGAGGTTGGAGGATTGGTGGCGGAAATCAAGGGAGGCGTGAATTTCGAGGGTAAAAGGATAGACAGATTAGATATTGTAAGAGCGAAAGGGAAAAGAAAATTAAATTAACAATGGGGGAAGTATAGGCTAGGTGGCGAAAGCTACCGACCGGTACAAAGGGTAAAGCCATTATCATCCATCCATCCGCTACATTGGCACATTAGAACTAGCATGAAACTTCAACAAAAGCTGCACAAGGGAAGCCTTACATTCAAGCAGCATTCTGAATGTTTCTTGGATGCAGCTAAGACTGGCTATTTATAGAGCCCTGGCATGAGGTACAGTCTTTGTCAAAAGTAACCAGGCTGCATGGTTTTGCTTCTCAGTCGTATATTTAAACTATTATGCCAGCCCTCAAGCTGTGAATCTCTGTATGGTAAGGAGAACCCCTGTCCTCCCCTTTAAAGGACTTTCAACCTTAAGGAAAGCCGTAAAGGCTCTACTATACAAATGAGACGCAAACCATGCAGCCTGGTTACTTTTGACAAAGACTGTACATTTAACATCGCGCCCACTTCAGGGTTTAACTGATTCACTTCTGCAGTCCATCCACAAGGGCACAGCAAGACCTAGGTTGCTGGGGACAGTTTGCAATAACCCTCACTGAAAAGGTCTCATGCAAGGAATTTTTTGTTTTATTCGGCTGTCAAGACCATCACAAATCTAGAGCAAGTAAAATTTCTCTTTTCTGTGAAAAATCTTGAAGCAGTCG
Source organism: Amblyomma mixtum (assembly GCF_055824585.1). NCBI lineage: Eukaryota > Metazoa > Arthropoda > Arachnida > Ixodida > Ixodidae > Amblyomma > Amblyomma mixtum. The sequence goes on along the minus strand of NC_143014.1, from coordinate 168,016,918 downwards.
TCAGGTGTGTGAAGTGCGAAGTGGCATCTGTCTCACTCGTGACTACTTTCGCAGGTTTTACCTGGGCTTTGTATACAAAACATTTGTGTAATGCTTTCTTCCATGCTGCGATTTGGAGGTATTTGGTGATCAAAGTGGTTCCACTGACAGGCTTCTAGACTAATTTGAGATGGAACTACAGCGTTTTTCCGGTACTCATGTATCAGTGCAAGACAGCCATGTTTCTCAGTCGCTTTTTGTTAGAATATGTAGCTGTTGTAAACAGAGAAATACACCACATTGATTAACATTTCCTGCAAGCGTTCGCATCTTCAAGACTGGACTTAAAGGGGCTGCGAAACACTGCTTGGGGGGCTACCGGCTATACTTCAGGTGGATTCTTTGTCACACAGATGCCGACTTAAAAAGAATTACACGAATCGATGCACAGGAACGGGAGTTATTCAATGAAGAAATTTCAAAATACAAGCAAACAAAACGTTGCCCTCAACTCGATTTTGGCGGGGCTCCCCACTCCTATTTCGCTCTCCCAATGACGGCACCTGGCGCAGCCAATCAAAACAGCCTGCCAGAGTACGTCGCGGAAGTTTGCACTCCATGGTTGCCTGCTCTCTGTAACTCGTTCTTGCTGAGACTGCAGCGTAGCTTCCATGCCAGAGCCCCTGGTGGCGTAGATTTATTTTACTTGCTTTGCAGGGCTTTTATCTAAGAGGAAGAAGTTGTCTTTGTTGATCTAATATAAAACACCGACAGGTGACAAAATGTGTCCCTATTTATTCACACAATTTGCAGCACATTTACTGTTCGTTCAATCATCAAGCTCGCACCAGGTGACGTCATATCCGCTGCTAAAACCCGCCACTGTGTGGGGACACCATCAGAGCCATGAATTTGTTTTTGGGAGGACATTCAAATATAAAAAAAACGGAATATACGCGGTTTACCGACGCTTATAGCACCATTGTAACTCACTGTATGCGATCAACAAGCAAAACAGTCAACTAAGATTGTGTTTCTGGGCCCCTTTAAGATATGTCTGAAGCGTCAGGCTCAGAGTCAGAGCCCTAATCCTCACCTTAAGGATAAAATCGCACTCACTACTTTCAACACCTAAATGTTTAGGCTGTTTGCAGACTGCATAACCCTCACCTCCAAAACGCAGTGCACGAATTTCCGAGGCCATGAAACTTCAGTCTTCCCGTGGCAGCATGGTCGTGTTCCAAAGAAGTGGCAAGAAAATTTTTTTTCCTGCTATGTATTTTCGAGACCAGTGAGCAACTAGCGTTATGCGACTTGAAAAATACTTCTAAAAAATTGGCAGCCAAGCATGAGGTGTGCTTTCTTGATGCGGATTTAAAATGAATATATTGAAGCAAGAACGGTGAATCGCTGCATTTGGAAGAGAATGGGCATCATGTGTAAAGGTAACTCAATGCATGCATGTCTTGAAACATCTCGCCAACTTACAGCAGTCTACACCACTTCACCAATTTCACGTTTTCACATGGACTGCAAGCAATGTAGTGAAAGTAGATTTGCAGCTCATTGGAAAAATTCGAGTTTTTCTAGCTGTCCTACCATAACCAGTTTCTTGTATTCTTTGTATGACAACAAAACTGTACTTAATTTTCTATTTTAAAGCAGTGCACATGCACAGAGTGACAACAGTCCCACAAAAATAGAAAAAAAATCTTTTATTACATTAACAAAAACAGTACAACAATAAAATGTGAATCAGTCATGGCATTGTTCCACGCAGATAAATTCAGTTTGCCAAAACAAGTTTAAAACAAAACATATCAGTATCTACATGTTTACTGCAGATTTGGAACCATTATTGTACAAAATCAATATGGATACTGAACATACTTGCTTTATACATGGATAGAAATGCTCCTGTGACCTGTTTAATGAAGCCTGCGCACACTGTATAAGCCCTCTGGCCTTACATGGTGCAAAAGCTGGTAACAAATTCAAAATGAGCTAATGCAAACAGCAAAATAGCACTGAATCAGGCACGAAAAAAGCAGTGTACATTGGCTCGAGCTAATGAGATGTGCCCCTTAAGTCCTTACAATAGCTCTTTATGCACACATGCACAATGTGTATATATATATATATATATGTATATATATCGTGGTTGGCACAGTAATTCACATCACACATTTGGCACAGACATCACCTGGCAGGCTAGAAAAAATATGAATCTCCTGGACGGCTCTTAGTTAGAGCGTATGAATGATAGCCCCCATACAAGTGAGGCAACTGGGGTGTCTCAAACGTTCAATTTTCATGTGAATAGTCAAATTTCCTCCACCACTCGTACCTGTTGTTCAGATCAATAAAAACTTTGTTCTTAACTTTGTTCATTAATACCTCCATGACCTGAAATATCATGATCCAAAAAGCCAGCTCGGGCTTTGCACAAAGTTACAATGCTGTAACCTGCTGTGATGCAATGTGCAAACGATGCCAAAGAAAAATAATGGCACATTACTCTGCCTGAAAGAATTTTTCACACCATGCCAGATGTGACAAGAGATTAAAGGGGTGACAAGTGTGCTTCCATTTTATATAAAATTTGAAGTGATTGTTGTAGAATATCACCATTACTATTAAAACTTGCTGAAAGATAATAAAAGAGAGTGCCCTTTTAAAAAATTAAACAGACCTATAAGCATGCTACTTAAACTGTCTGGAAGAGCATTTTATAGTATGCATCAACACTAGTTGGTAATATAACAAGCGAGAACGCACAACAGTGGAGAGCACTGGTGGTGCAGCACTAGCATTCTATGCAGGGATCATGCCAGACAAACGGGGAGACAAACAGTGGTTGGCCCATGTTTCCCCTCCGTGAAACTTTATCCCTCCAGTATACACTTACTAGCATTATTAGTGAATTCTTCACTACAGCTTACTTGACTGGATCTGGGCTCATATCCTGACTTTGATCTCTGTGTGAACTGGTCTCTGGAAGCATGCATCGAGTGGCTGCAGAAGCAACTGGAACATCTATTGACAACAAAATGCATTGTTCAACTTACAAGCTCCTCATTTCCCTACACTTGGGTACTCAGCTGTCAGAGTAACTCGTGTTGCAACCAGAATGTACTCAGTTCGGTGGCTCCCTTACTGTAGGTGCCTCCACTACACCAAGAGGGGCCTTACTGTAAGGACTCAGACACTTGAACTGACAATCAGCATACTGCCACCGAGCCTTCAGCCATAGCAGACTTCTTTGCTTCTCGCCCTCGTACAGTTCCACCACCCCCATTTGACATGGATGAACTAGCCCAATTCTCCAAATCCTCCATTCTGTCCCTCCCTACCTCCATATCTGTCTTCACACTCGTATCTGAGCATCTCGATACAGCTGCCAGTCGAATATTAAACCTTTCCAGAATAGAAGTCCTGATTTCGTCGCTCCAGCCTCTTTGAAGCTGATCTTTCCACATATCTGCCATTCCCTCCTTCAAACGTTCCTTAAACATTCCAACCATTTATAGACCATCCTTTTGAAACAGATACATGGCATCAATTGTAATGTTACCCCCCCCCATTCACAACGGTCACAAAAGCCTACAAGTGACATCTAGAGTTACCGCCTGGTGGCTGTCATATCAGTTTTGGGCAAGGCATTCGAGAGATTTCTGAACAGCACCATCATAACCTTGGAAAAGAATCACATTCTCTCCCCATCCCAGCATGGATTCCGCTCTGTTCACAGCTGCTCTACAGCTCAGGTCATGCGCACTTCGTGAGCGACAGCCGTGATAGCCGCTGTTCTACAGATCTTGTCCAACTGGATTTCACAAGTGCATTTGAGACCATCGATCATGCCCTTCTCATCAAGAAAGCGGTTCAGGCTGGGCTCTGTAGTGCCATGCTACTTTGGTTAGCTCGATTTGTGATGGGTCACAGTCAGCATGTGCCCAATCAACGTTCAACATACCAACACTAGTCCACACACACGCACGCACACAGGGTTACGGTTTAGGCCCAACCCAGTTTTCAGTCTACATCAATTATGTTCGACAGTCTGTGAACATTTTGCTCATCCAATATGCAGACGATATGCCCATTGTCTCACATATTGCCTCTCCTTGGCGAGGAGTGCTCTGCGTGACCCCAGGACTATCTTCAGGAAATGCGTTTCCATGCCAGTATGAGTATGTCTACACCCAAATACACACTGTCGCGCACCGCAATACAGGCCATTCAGTCTGTCTCGATTTTGGGGTAGTCTTCACCCCGAGCTTCAACTTAGACATTTCACATGTCATAGCAAAAGCCCAACTTATTCCTGGCTTTGTGACGAAGAGTTATGAAGGTCTGCAGCCCAGATGCCTTCCAATCTCTGTACACTGCCCTCATGCTGCCCCGACTGAAGTTTAGCTCTTTGTGAAATCTGCAGAAAATCCACTTTTCTGAATGACTCAAGAGCGCACAGAGATTGGCCACCAGGTCCCTGTGCGCTCGGCTCAGCCAAAAGCGCGATCCCCAGCTGCACTACATGGCCAAGCTCAAGCAGTTCTGATGGCGGACCCTCGAGCACCGTTGCCCCATCTTTGCCTCCTATGCTCCACACTGAACTGCTTATTAGACGACTCCTAGTAACAAGTGTTCCAGGCACTTGTTACTGCACACCTGCACTGTCTGCCATAAATATTCCGTTGCCCTGATAGTGATAAGGGACTTTCTGGCAGTTCCCCAAGGATCTGCGGACCCCCTCTCTATCAGTTGTGCAGAGTTGCGACATCTTTGCAGTGCCCTTGCCAAACAGCTGAAACGACATTGTGTGTGTGTGTGTTCATTTACACACGTGTAAGCGACTAGCTGAGAGGCGCACGGCGTATGGGTTTTCACCTCTGTCCAGCCTCACAAGTTGCTTCACATACCACTTCTCTTTTGTGTGCAAATGAAGATTATTACTATTATTATGACTATAACTTTGCGGTCCTGATGGTGCACCCCTTTCAGAACAATTGCTCATTGAGTTGAACATGTCAAAGCAAAATTCAGTTTCCATGACTTTGCTATAGTAGCATGGGACCTATGTCCAAAAGCAGAGACCAAAGTCATTTGCTTTTGCTAGTGAATAAAACTATTTCCAAATGCATTTTACCAAGATATATCATTTAGTTTTCCAGTGTGTGGAGCTTTCAGTTCAGAAAAGCGCTTTCTGCAAGTGCAGCGAGATCCATCCAAGCAGAGACGGCAGCACTGCACTACTGTGACAAGTGAATGCTATAATGAATGTAGCGACTTCAACCAATCGATGCATGATTTTAGGGATCAGTCCTCACTGGGACTGAAGCCAGGACGTCAGCCCTAGTTTCCTTCTAGCTTGAAAAGGATTCATCACGATACAATAGCAGAACATCTATGTGTGCATATGTACAGTAAGAGTGCATTGTCAATGCCAATGGCACCTTGAGAATGAAAGTCAGGTATACTGAGGTGATCTCTGAGGTGTGCAATCAAACACTTTCAGTGAAAATATAGCTTTCACTGCACAAAAACAAAACCAGCTTTGCTTATGGCATCCACAAGTTAAATTTATGTTAGCAGAAATTTCACAGAGCAAAAATTGCAGTAATCCCATGCAATTCTTCAGACACATTACAAATTAAAATTTTTTGCCAGAAAATTGAAATGGCAGAAAAAAAATTTAATAGTTGCTTGAAAACATCTGTGCAAGCTGTGCTGCAAAACAGTCACGCAAGGTGGATGCAACAAAGCAGAGCTGCTGTAAGTTTCACCTAAAAGATATCTAGCCAGTGTGGAGAAGTAGAACAGGTACACTTGCGGCAGGCAAGCTAAATGTGATCCCTCTGGAGTGTGAAACAGCTTCAGTAGAGGTACCGCACAAACCCAGAGAAGGGCTAGCAGCACAGCACCTTGCTAGAGTTCAACAGCCTTAAGCAGGCTAGGCTACACACTGCGACAACGGCTGCAGAAAAAGAGTAGATCAGGTACGTCACACAACAAGTGTCTATGCTAAGGGGAGTTGCGACTTCACCTGCTCACTCGACACGTTGGTCATCTACAGCAGCACAGGAAAGTGGCTCCATGCAGAGAACCAGTTTGTATAGATGATGCAAAAGAAAGTGTGCATGGGAGTTGCTGTCCTTAGCATAATTCTCTCCAAAACCTACAGTCTCTCTCCCAGTGGTGACAATAGCCCAGCAAAGCTGTGAACACTTAGTCACGGGCCAGAGGCAACACCAAAGGCAAGTGGCTACAAATACAGGCACAGCTCTGATCAATGTATACTTTTTTGGCTGGGTCTTAGTTCATTTCAACGGATAATAGGCTGAGCAATGATGGCACCAATCTGCCTTCCAATGTCAAGGTACAGCAGTGCCAAAGCCACAGCATGTCTCAGTTGCACCCAACACACAGGTGAGCAAACCTGTCCCAAAACTGGCACACAGCAAGGAGTCCCTATGCACCTTGTTTAGTCTGGAGGAAAATACTTTGAAGGATCCAAATTAACGACACTTTACACATTCAATAATGTGTTCATTCATGTCATGTGCCACATAACACGAGTGCTCTGGAACATGGAATATAATTGGTCAACATATATGACTCCAATTTCAATTCATAGCACAGCAAAACTTCCAGCATAATGCAGCCAGCTGGGCATATTACATAAAAACTTGCCATCCTAGCTTGCATACTCCAACAAAATCTTGAACAGGAGTTAGTCTTGTAAGCAACTGAATAAAAGCAAGGCAGCACAACACTCATCAACAGAAGCCACTGAAAGCTAAGAGAACACTATAAAAAGAAAGATATAAAACATGATGGTCAAAACTGAAAAAAAAAAAAAAACATGACTAGGGAAGAGGCACTGGACAATTAGAGAGACTATAATAACACTGAAAACTGGGAAACTCTGTGCACGGCTACAGAAAAAAAAAACAGCATACTAAGATGAAAGCATAAGAAAAAGGATGTAGACAGGACAGCACTGAACCTGCAAGTGCCTTGTTTTGCATTAAGCACAATCCGTCACCACACAACAAAGAAACCTTGCATGTGCTGAAAATATTAAACGTGCCTTCGTGTTTCAATGGGGGAAAGCATGGTTGGCTGCCTCACTAAATAGCTGTTCTGAAAAGCAGACAGCTGAGAGTTGAGTGCTATTTTGTCTACTGAGCACTTGTCCCTATTCTCCATGTCAAGCTCATCTTTTTCAAAACTTTTTTCACTGGCATGCTTTGAGTGACAATAACAAGGGCGGTGATGAAGTGGATTTTGGGTTCTCAGGAATTTAAGTGTGCTACAAAAGCACTCAAAGTTCCACAGCAATATCTTTGCTTACAATACAAGGCAGCCAAAATGGCAGCACACACAAAAGACATTCTGTAAGGAACATCATATATTCGTTGTGATGACAATAATTCTAACCTAGTGGCCAGATGGCATGTTTTCTGGCGGTTGGTGAACAAGCTCAATAGCTTGTGCCAATTCTTGTGCCATGACTGACCATTTTGTTCTTTTCCAATTGCCTCCTCACAACAGCGAATCATATGTCGACTAAAATGCACACAGGCAAAAGATCAAGAAAAAAGCAGCCCAATTCTTCCATGCTTTTATACCACAAGAAGGCTACCAGCTGACTAAGCTCTCAGATGTGCTTTTCTTGATAGCTGTGGACCAATACGTTCACTTATCCTGCACTGTCACAAATTGGAAATTCTTAGCAATTTATAGATCTAATAACAAGAAAGACTGCAGTCCACACAGACTTTGAAGTAAAATGCACAGAACAGCTGCTGTCTCAATTTACTGATAATTAAAACTCTTGCAGGGACTCCATATGCCTGCTTGCCTAGTTTTTAGTGAAAATTTGCCAGGTCACATGCTTTATAGGCTGCACACACTACTTCAATGCAAGTGACAAATCCTTGTTGGGGGAAAGGGTGGGGGGAATATACAGCATATATTTGCATGACCCAAAAGACATTTCCTCAAGCAGCACATATTGTGGCCAATCAAACTGGTGCAAGGGTAGGTCTTAGGTGAGGAAAAAACTCCAATAAACACCATGAAAGTTGCTTTTACCCACAACTGTGAAACAGTACATTTAGAAGTAAGGCCTACTTCTTGTTAATGCAAAGCAAACAGTAAGCTTGCCACTGGCATGCTATCCTTACACAGACATCATTATAGCACAGAATGCGGGCATGTCTGAAAATCGTACTGCTTAATGAGTGCAAAGCGAAAGCTACATACAGATGAAAATAAGGGAACAGAATTCACCTATTTGGAACAATCTTATACTACAATGATTAACAATGCCTATAACAAAATCAACAGGCCTGAGCCTCACTTTGAAGTCCACAATATCCATTTCACTTTTAAATACACAAATGCTAGCCATGCGCACTCCTATTGCTCTCTATGATTTGTGACCATAAGCAAGCGACCACAAACTTCCACCGGTCCATAGTGCAGACTTTGAAGGACCTAGCAGGAGGGTTAGCACTCAGTGCTGGTTGCTGGAATCTCCTGCACATACTGCCAAGGAAAGTAGCCCACCTACAGAAACAATGAAAGTACAGTTATTACAATTTAGATCAGACCTATGCTCAATACTCTATACAGACAGTTCCAATTTTTGTTAAAGACACGGGCACCTGCACCATAGCAACCATCAGCGCTTTCATTGCATGTGCTTTTAGTTTCTCTTTCTACGCAAACAAATATAGAAAGGAATACAGTGTATTAACTTATCATGAAAGCAGATATACTGATCAAATTCAGTAAGATTTATCAATTCTCCAATTGCCCCTATGTAAAGATAAACCATACATAACCATAAAATTATCAGCAAAATAACGGATACAGTGATAGGATTTGGCCGCACAATGTTTACCACCAAAATTTATCTGAAAGTTTGATAAATAAAATACTTTGAAGCAAATGACGTGAAAACCCCGCAAACGAACTGGCGTGGCGAAATCTGCAACAGCATTGCAAATACGCCTCGGGAACCAAGCCAACCAAGCGCTATCATTGTCGCAATCGCTGGAAAATGGAGGGCAGAGCTTGCTTGCCCACTGCTGTGCAACGCTTTCTTGCACAAACATAGTTTGCCGCCGTTTGCACGGTTTTGAACTGGGTAAAAATGGTGGCGACTAACCCCCACTTTTGTAGTTGAGAATTTTTTTTTTTAAGCGCAGGCTTTTCTTACCACGTTCCACCGTTTTGCACTATCCGCAGCAGCACAGACCTTGACAGTGCACCAAGATGCTGTGGGCCGGTAACATCAGGACGTGTTTACCTTATGATCGGAGCTCTGGCGGGGGTGCCTCGCTTGGCGAACATGGCAGAGCCCCAAGACGCTATGTGTCCTTGCAGTTGTGGTGACTACATGTGTAAAGTAGTAATAACTACATGCATGGGGTTATAAGTGGGTGTATCCTTTTTGCTTTTTATTTGCAGGCCCAGATATAATGATAATCGGTTATAATGATAGGATTTTCCTGTTTCCTCAATACCACTATAAGTGGATTGCACTGTACAGTCAAGCCTTATAACGAACCTAATGGTCACATGGATGGCATTCACTGTATACGAAGTTATTAAAGCAAAAAATGATAAGTCTGACAGAAGTGTTGATTATTTCTTAGAAAGTCCGTTATGCCCATATGCATCTTCAAAGCAGACCCTATCACAGCGTTGTTATGAGCTCCTCGGTGCGACCCTGGGCAAGGAGCTGCTTGAGGGACACAACATCACTAATTGCGATAAAGTGTTCACAGCAACTGGTGGTAAGTTAGCCTCCTCATCAGCAATTCTCGATGAAGTTGGAAGGATGCAGTGAAAAAGCTGCTTCAGCATATGTATGAGCAGAATGCACTGTCTGCCATTTGCGAACTGCCTGCATGCAGCAGCTGTGCTTTAAGTGGAGAGCCAATTGGACGGATTGGGCAGGTGATGCACATCACATGGCCGGCCGTGCCCTAATATATATTTTGAGCCAATTGGGTTTGTAACGTGTTGGGTTTAATGGCGCATAAGCGGCTAAGGCTACCATGCGCCAAGCTCAGGGTATCTAAAATTGTTTTGATTGATTGAGTGATTGAGTGAGTGAGAGAGTTTAACGTCCCAAAGCGACTCAGGCTATGAGGGACGCCGCAGAGAAAGGCTCTAAAAATTTCGACCACCTGGGGTTCTTTAACATGCACTGACATCGCACAGTACACGGGCCTCTAGAATTTCACCTCCATCAAAATTCGGCCGCCGTGGCTGGGATCGAACCCGCGTCTTTTGGGTCAGTAGCCAAGCACCATAACCACTGAGCCACCGCAGTGGGTAGAAAATTGTTTTATATAGGATGTAATACAAAAGTGTAAATCAATGGTGGTGTAATGGGCCTGAAAAGTTATTTCGTGCAACGTAGTAAAAATATAAGACATATAAGACAAAATTTTATAAGTGACTTATGGTAAAAGCTTTAAAGAAGGTCAGGTAACCTCAGCAGCCATCCTTGGCTGGGCAAGGATCTCGAGTTTCTCAACCGATGAAATAGGAACCTCAGCTGTCTTCTCAGGAATGAGAAAGTGGCTGAGGTATTTCAGAAACAAATGAGGCAACTGGTTAAAATAATAGTTTATCGAGAAGACCAGCTTCGCTTAAAAAGCTAAAAACAGAACTTATCTCAACAATTGCATTATCACCCAAGAGTAGCATTGGATGAAGAGGAATGTGTTCATTATGAAATTGAGTGAAGTACCTTTTTCTTAGTTGAAAGTTTCGAGTTTTGAGCATGACATTAAAATATGGTTTAGTGTGAGCTCGTCCCCACATCTTCCATGAAGAGGCTTGTCTTGTTTTGTCATTAGGAAGTTATGTGTCAAGTGTGTGTGTCCTATGCGGTGACGACATAATATTACCTCCATAAAACGTTCCTAGTACGCACAGGTCTTTCATTTCCCGAGGACAGGTTTTACCGTATTTACTCGCATAATGATTGCACTTTAAAAAAAAAAAACTGACGAAAATTTAGGAGTGCGATCATTACGCAGGGTAAATTTTTTACAAAAAATTTTTGAGCACCGAAAACGCAAACAAGTTGCAGGCAGACAACCTTTGTCACACGGGCGTGCTACCCGCGGTTACGCCGCTAAACGCGGTTATCGCGAACCGAGCTCGGCAATCTCGGCTTACGTCGTTCACCGAGAAGGTATTGTGCGAAAAGCGCATGAGCTGGCCCGCTTCAAGAACGTACTTTCTTCGCACTAAATCACCTTCCAAGAGGAATGCATCAAAATAGGCAGTGTGTATAGTGCTGCGCGAAGGCACTTTTATGCAGCCTACGATCTCGTCTGATGGTGCAGCAACAGCATACAACAGCAACGTCCCGCGGCGCTCAAGCTACGCATTTTACTGGCGTTACGCCGAAGAATGTCCGGTCCCTGCTGCATAGTTGATGTACTTAGGTGACACGTTTTCAACGCTCGGAGCATTGGATTCCGCGAACTTATTGCAATGGTGCCACCCGCGAGCGCGGCGGCGCTCTGTACTCCCTAGTCGTCGCTAGGCCTAACTCATTTCGTATCGAAGCCACAGTGGACGGCACTTTTGAACGCTATAATGAATGTTCTACTTATGATGCTGCCTTACTGACAACCTAATTGTTTCATATTAAAAGAAATATATACGATTGATTTCTGCGACGCCTTAGCAGTGGAGCTGGCGTGCAAGCAGATTGGGTCACTCGCGCTGCAACAGTGGCAGCTGCTGCGCGGCTGCAAACGTAAAACTAGCTTGTATCGCAGGTTATTACTCCTACCAGCAACTCAGTACAGGCCAGCGATCCTCAAGGAGGATTCATTTTTGACGTTCCCGTATCCCAGGGCTTATTATTTACAAGAACAAGAAAGTTTAGCCGGATCACCGCGTCACTTCGTTCGTTGCACTACAACCCAGAACAGTTTCGAGCCTTGGGACAACAGCGAATCGTGATTCGAGGTAACCGCAGTTAAGTTTGGCAACCGCGATTAAGCATAACCGCATTTAGACTGCCCGTGTGACCGCAGGTCAACCAACAGGCAGCTGCCACTGTAATGCTGACAGAACAAGATGGTCATCTGCACGTGCCATCTGTCAGACAGATGGCAAGTACGACTATCGTCGGCTAGACTCGAAATCGTCAACAAATTGCAGGGGCAAGTTCAGGGTGCGATCAATACGTGGGGGAAAAAAAAAATTGAATTTTACCAACAAAAACCGGGGGTGCGATCATTACGCGAGTGCGATCATTATGCAAGTCCACATGTATTTTTAGTTCCGTGGGCCTAACCACTTAGCCACTGCGGCAGTCCTAGTGTCTGTACACTTCTGTCTGCACATGTGTTGTCTGTTGTGTAAAACTTCACAACGTAACCGGTCCGTTGTGTAAAACTTTGCAACATATCCGGTCCAGTGCTGGCAAGGATGAAAGTAGCCGAAACCTGTTTACCATGGGCGGTCTTGAATGTCTTTGCCCCACTGCACTCATGCACTGCGGAGAACCCCCTCTGGCAATTAACTACCGCTGCGCTTTTGCTTGCGTCATGTACCCCCAGGCTCAACCCGTTCGTCCATGCCTTTCAGATGATTTGCCCAATTTCATTTATGCACTGCGGGAAAGCCACTCTGGCAGCTGACTGCCACACGTGTCACCTGCCTAGGCCTGCTGGCATGTTTGTGCATTGTTGTTGTCGATAGGATGCTTTGCTGCATTGCATTTCAGTACTGTGAAAAAAGCCGCCCTGGCAGCTTACGACTGCTGCTGGGCCTCTGCTCATCTTGCATGCCCCCAGTCTTAGCCTACTCGTATGTTAGCGCACCTTCCATCGGCCACTAAATGTATCATAGAATCTGAATTTCAGAAAGTTAAAAGCATACCTTCAAGAAAACCATATATATTCCAGGATCGTATCAACAAGAAGAAAAACAGCAACTCTTTGGGACATTTTTATTACTCATGAGTTTGAGAGTATGAACAGGAAAATCGTACGAACCGGGAACATATTAAAAGAGGTTACTGTTGGAAATATTTTGAACCCTTAGAAAACGAGTGTTTTGTCAGGACTGTAAGCATGTCTTTGCAGAAAGGAAAACGACTGAAATTTAAAAAAAAGATAAGAAGAAATAGCTGTACCTAAATAGGTTCAGAGAAAGTGCTTTTATTTTCATAATTATTGATTTGCAGAGTTCATATTGAACTGAGTTCTCCCCCTCAAGGGCAGGGACACTGTGATTACAAGTAGCAGTTTTGATTTGGGAGGTTCAGGGCATGTTTCTCTACAAGTCAGTCATTTGCAAAAAAACTTCTCCATACTTGTTTCTTTTACTATTGTAAATAAACAGTTAACCTTTCCATGACAGTTGTCCTTGAGTAATCTGGTTAAAGCAGCTACGGATCTGCAAGATGCCATCCCATCCTACCATCATCTACTTTTCCCTCAATGCCATTCAGATGGAAACAACTTGGAGTGGAGAGGAAATGGGTGTATATGAGTGTGTATGCATGCAAGTATGAGAGTTAAGTTTTTGTCTGGATGGTGTTGAGGGAAGTATAGTGACAACAGTATGCGATGACGTCTTTCAGGTTAATTTTTGCTAACTCTCACTACTTGAGGACAACTTTTGCCAAAGGGTTCACTGCTTATCTACAATAATTAAGAAAGAAGTAAGGAGAAGACTGTTTATAAGTGACTCACTCATAGAGCAACTTGACCAAATCAGCTCCATATCCTGCCAAACCACTTCTTTTAATCATGATGCCCCACTCTTGCAAGATCCGCAACTTACTACCCCAGTTCGATCTGATGACGCTTGAAACTCAGTCAAGCAAGTGGTATTGTACTACAACTTCTTCTCACCATTTTTGGAATCCCAGTTATTTCCCCTTCCATGGAGGTACACCTCAATCTTTGCAAAAATACTTGATTCACCATGCAGCCAAAATATTGAAGATCACCTTGTTCATGCAGATTCACGGACACGCCGCCATCAAGGCAAACTCATTACAGGTACTTAAGGCATCATCTGCTATTGCCAACTGCCTTGGACAGGAGCTATTTAGCACTGCCCTTTACCTACGCACAGCCCCGCATAAAAAAAACCCCAAGTGCCAACAATGAAACCCGCATCTTAGCTTACACTATTACTATAACCAGCCGCTCATTGTCTTGACAGCAAGCATGGGAGCAAGTGAATAAAAATGGGTTTGTGGTGTGGAAGACGTACAGTCGGGGACAAAAGTCTCCGGACCACGTGTTCCTCAAAAGAAGCTTATAGCTCGACTTTTAGACAGCGGCTGGAGACCGTACTTGTGCAGATGAAACAACAAAAATTTACCTTTTACCTCCACACGTGTGGTCTCCAGCCACCGACTAATAGCAGAGCTATCGGCTTCGTTAGAGGAGCAAGTGGTCCGGAGACTTTTGTCCCTGACTGTACAACAGGTGATTCCCTTCTTTGAGTAGCGAGATCATGAAAACTGGCCAAAGAGCCCAGCGCTGCCCTGGGAGGCACATCACTGCATCCATGTGGAGCACGTCCACATACCAGGTTACGCAAAAAGAGGAGCTAAAACAAAGGCCACCTCACCCATGGGCTTTGTTGGGGAAAAAAAAAAGCACTGCCCGGACATCTGCTATTATAGTGATGTGAATTTCAGTGACAGCAGGGGTGGTGCAAAATGCCAATGACAGATATTTAGTAACTTCGGGTAAGCGTGCAGAATGTCTGCTGGTTTATGCTACTACACATGCATTAGCGCCACAAGTAAGCTCTAGTGAAAGCCTTGTGCTGTCATGAGCATGACGTTTCAAAAGGTTAAATGAAAAAATGAAAATTGCCGCAGCGGTCCACCACAGCTCGCAGTGTGGACGTCTTTTGGGAGATGGTGTGCCGAACTGGCGTCTTGGGTGCAGAGCGCAGCACTTCGAAAGATGCGGAAACGCTCAGAAGGTTTGGGCAGGGCACAGGCAAGGTGAAGACATTCACTGCTCACTGCTTGCCTTTTTCCTGAAGGCCACTTAAGCCTTACTTGCAATAAACTTAGCACTTTGCGGTGCTTGACATTAAATGCTCATCATGCAAAAAGTAGGCTGCTAAAATGAGCCGTTCACTCACACTAAAAGTTCAAATTGGTGTGAGCTATAACAGCAGCTACTCTGCAATACCTCTGGCACTGGTCCTAATATTTTTTCCTCACTATATTAGGCTAAGGTGTGACCGATGGTGCTTCTAATTATGCAAAACAGAGGCTGTAAAATCGTCGACAGGGTACTCCTGATGTTGCTACAGCATATGCCATGCACCGTGACGCCTCTGCCGCGGTTGTGTGCTACAGCACAAAGCGTGATGGAGTCAACACATAAAGTAGACAAAGCACAAACTAACTGAACCAGGCTGCGGCACAGTTGGGAAAGCAGTGCACAGAGATGTGCATGAGAAAAAGAAGTGACAATGTAGGGCAGCAATTGCCAGGCAGAAAGAGCAAGGTTGAAGGTGACGAGGAAAGTAGAGAATAGGAAAAAAAAAAGTAAAAAAAAGTTTAATGGAAAAGGAATACAGAAACATGGACAGGGAAAGAATGTGGAAAAAAAAAGAACAGAAAAGAAACCCAGAAAAGAAATAACAGAATACAAGAGACACAACGACGAGAACACTGAACATCCATAATGATTAGGACACGTCGAACGTTATGAATGACTAGGGAGAGAAACAGCATCGCACTGGCAATATCCCCTTTCAGTAACACCAGCTGGAATGTTCACTAAGACTACGATCTCAGTAACACCAGTTGGAATGTATCCTAAGACCCAAAGATTATTTTTTAATGCGAGAGCATTACTGTGCTCATTGTGCGCCCACCCCACTGTTATCACAAACCCGTGGCAGAAACGCAGCACAGAAATGACGTCATCGCCCTCCTGGAGCAATAGGCTGCCGGCATTCCCACCGTCACATACCTCAAAGCACGACTGAGGTGTCCACTGACCCAGGGAGCCAGATATGCGCCTTTCCTTCCCTCAAAATCAATGGAGTCTAAACCTGCCGCTGGATTTGAGAAAAGGAAAAATGCATAACTACCTCAATCTGTAGGTGGATGCCACCGCCTACTCACAGCACGACTGAGGTGTCCACTGACCCCTTGAGCCAGCTACACTTGCTCTCGCATTTACACATAAGAATTGCTTTGGTGCCCCCCAAATTTTTTTTACACAGTTTGCACATCGCACTGCACTGGTGCTTAAAGGTGCACTGAAGAGGAATGTGAACTTGTCTTTTTGTCGCGGGAACTCGATCTACACGTTCCGAGCTTTCTTAGAAACTGCGATTTACTGCCCTGTGTGGCCGATTTCCCCAATTAAATCGAATTAACATCTGGCTCCCGCCTTTTTTTTTAAATTCTGCCTCGTACGGTGGGCGGAGTCGACCAACGCGTGGAGCGCCTTTCACCCAGTCCCGTGGCGGCTTGCCGCTCTGCCATCGGCCGAGTAATACGTCGTAGTCCGTAGTAGCAAATAGTCCGCGCGTATTTTTATTTCTTCGGGCTTATTTTGCGGCTATATTATCTGCGAATGAAACTATTTATTCATGGAAACCTAAAAAACAAAATAAAGCGAAAGCAAAGCCTCCACGGGACTGGGTGAAAGGCGCTCCACGCGTTGGTCGACTCCGCCCACCGTACGAGGCAGAATTCAAAAATAAAGGCTGGAGCCGGACGTTAATTCGTTTTAATTGGGGAAATTGGCCACACAGGGCAATAAGTCACTGTTTCTAAGAATGCTAGGAACGTGTGGATCGAGTTCCCGCAGCAAAAAGACATGTTCAGAATCCTCTTCAGTGCAGCTTTAAAGATGACCGCTACATTGTGGGGACGTGCTTTACTCGTAACCTATGGTTCGCTTTCCCCGCAGTGCACTCTCAACTTTTCCCCTGTAGTTCGCTTCCCCGAAATGCACCCCCCTTAGTTGTGTTACACGAACTAACAAGGGAGGATGCTGGCGTCACAGCGACACGAGCGTTTGCTGCGCGCACGCAGGGGGAGACGGTCCTCTTTGGCTCGGGAACGGGGAAGTGTGCTGACGTTCAGCGTGAGGCTCCGCTCATCACCGGCTGGCACGAAGCCTCGTGGGGAGGAACGCTCACCCCGCATCTCGTCCTGCCCAGCCTCGGAGTTTCCCGCTGCCCGACCGTGGGCGAACATTCACTCATAACCGTGCTGGTGAGTGATGTCCTCGATTCCTCAGCGTATTTTGTTGCTAGCTGGCATTATTGTTGTTGTAACAATAAATGCCTGTTTGTGTCAGCCAGTGTGTCGTTCCCTTGTTCCCTCAGAGCAAGACCCCCCGTGGTCGGCGTGCGCTCGGTAGCATACGCGGCCACGGGGTGGGGTCCGGCGGTATGGAACTGGGTCAGCCGCAGTTAAACGGGAAGAGCGTATTTATATCTCCATATTTAAAACCCCACAACACAAGGACCCATTTAGCAGATAGTTAGCAGTACATATGCCACAAACAATAATCTGTGGTTTTAAGCTCATGTGCTTTTTTCTTATCAGATAGGCTTACTCTACTGCAAACCTTAGAATGGTTACTAGTGGCAGCAAAAGCATACACGTTATTAGGCGCGTCATGCGATTTTTTTTAGATGCTGAAAAAAAGTTATGAATGCAAGAGATTGTGTAAACCTTTCTGAGTAGTACAATCTGTGGAGCATCCTATTGGGCATGCTGGATACCTCTATTTCTGTAAGTTTTCTGTGACTGATAAAAAGAAGTTGGATAGGTAGCTATCCGATGGCCGCCAACAGTCCGTGCCAGCTTTCAGTAGGCTGTAGAAATCTGGTGTACGCTCTTGCCACTTGTGCTCCATGGCAGAACTGACCTATTTACACACCTCCCCCCTATTCAAACACCATGGTCACAAGTGATGCTATCTTGAGCCAGTCAGTGATTGACATTCTAGCCAATCAGTGCGGCACATTGTCATGATGCCATGCGTAACATCATTCCATTCCATCATTCCGACTGGATGTGAGGATGAGTGAGTTAAGTGTGAGTGAGTGAGTGGATGTAAGTGTGAGTGAGTGGGTTCAAGAAAAATATCTGGTGTGAGTAAGCTACCTCTCATGGTGCTGAGGTACACTGGGCACAGCTGCTAGAATTCATTGGGATGGTGCTACATGTCCCGCTTTTACATGATTTTCTGGTTTATCAAAGCATTACTCTAAAAGAAGTTAACGTATGTCCATCCATCCACATCCACCCATCCACATCCATCCACATCTATCCACCCACCTACCACATCCACCCATCCACATCAACCACCCATCCATCCCTCTATCCACATCCGCCCACCCATCCATCCACGTCAATCCGTCCAACCAGCTTTGTGAAATGTTTCTTTAGAGTCCCCATACCTTTCTTATTTTGATGTTTTAACTGTGATTTTTGCAGTTTTAAATGCCCTACTCACTTCTCATTTTTCCTCAGCAGTGCAAGAAAACAGGGGAACTGAGAATTTTTGCAGAACTCTACCAACCAAGTCAAACATGCAGCTGCTCTTTGGCAAATGACAAAATAAACCAAACAGTAGACAGAAAAGAATACAAATAAAGAAGCATTATTTTCATGTAAATGACTATAGTCGGATAAAACTGAAGATTAAAGCGGCAGATGCCTTTCAAAGGAAGTCCTCCAGCCAATGGCATCGACAGATTTCACAACGCCGCGATTAATCTGATTAATGAGTATAGACACCTAACTTTTGGGTGCATGTTTTCTTCTTTGTAATGAGGCGCAAGGCATTATTATACATGGATTACCTCATGGTATCCTCCTATGACCGCTAAATAATTTACCATATTTACTTGCATAATAGGTGCACTTTTTAAAAAAAAAAATCCGGCTCAAAGTTCGGGGTGCGCTTATTACGCAGGGTAAAATTTCCAGAAATTTTTCGACTCACAAAATTGAACATGCCGCATAAACGCACCCGTGTACGGGCTGCACCGTTTTCCCGAAGGAAATACTAAAAAAAGAAAAAAAAAATCCATGTAATGGCTCCACTGAAACCTCCCACGACCCACGCAGGAATAGCCTTCAAAATGCACGTGCCGTGGCATCCGCGATAGGCTCCGGCTGCAAGCAACAGGCGCTTGATCGCGGAGGCCTCATGTGCGCACAGGAGCTTCCAGGTCCCGCCCACAGATGGCGCCCGAGACCAATCATCATCAACTTTTTTCTCTGCCACGAACTTTCGCAATCCATATTGGCATCAGCATCGCCAGCTCCAGTTTTTTGTGGCCCGGGATCTGTGGTAGCCTGTTAGTTCATTGTAGTTGTGGCTTTCGTGTGCTGCCGCCGAGCGTTGCTATTTTAGCACAACAGGCAAGCACCTCAACAGCTACACAACTGGTAGTTTGCTGTCGAACATGGCAAGCGTGCGGCAGGCCGGAAATTAGACGTGGCCGAGAAGTGTGGTAGTTGATACTGTGGCGTACCAAATTTTTCGTTTTAGACTCCTTTTGCCGAGGTTTTCGTGGGCTTAAGTCGGGAAGGTTTCCGGCTGCAGATGAAGCTTTCCAAACAGACGTTTAAAGTGAGCATTCCTGAAAACTCTGTGCGGCTGTTCCACGCGATGTTGTATGTGCTGTCGGTCCGCAGCAGCTGTGACAGCAGCAGCAATAGTGAGGACTAGTAGTCAGTTCAGCAAAAACTTTGTTAAAATAAAAATTGGAGGGGGGAGGGGGAGGGAGGCGTGGCTTGCAATCGTGTAAATATACAGTATTGATAACAGTGCCAAGTTCGGGGTGCGCCTATTATGTGCAGAAATAAAAAAAATTTGGTTTTTCGCAACCAAACTGGAGGTGTGCCTAATGCGAGTGTGCCTATTATGCGAGTAAATACGGTATAATCGAATTTCTTTCTCGTGCTGTTTCAGTTTTGGTTTCAACAGCTTAACGATGGCTGTGACGTCAAAGAGCGGTTCTAGGTCACGCGAGGCATGAAAAACTGCAATATAATCGGTGCTTCCACATACGTTGTCATTCCGGCTCCTGAGGAAGGCTGGCTTCAGCGCTGCAATGAATTAAAACGATGAAGCTGACAAGCTAATTTTGTCCCCAGTGCATAGACAATGCTAAAAATTAGCCATGGAATTCGCTCATATTCAACCATGAATTAGATTTGGTTTATTGGTTTATTGGGGTTTAACGTCCCAAAGCGACTGAGGCTATGAGGGACGCCGTAGTGAAGGGCTCCGGAAATTTCGACCACCTGGGGTTCTTTAACGTGCACTGACATCGCACAGTACACGGGCCTCTAGAATTTCGCCTCCATCGAAACTCAGCCGCCGCAGCCGGGATCGAACCCGCGTCTTTCGGGCCAGCAGCCGAGTGCCGTAACCACTGTGCCACCGCGGCGGGGCAACCATGAATTAGATGCCTGTGCTATTCCACAGCATCCAAAGGTGCAAACTGCTTTAGTGTTTGGGACATTTGACTTGCGTGAGCCAGAAAGGTACTAAAGACTTTTGTAGATTTTCTTTTTGTCTAATGAAGCATGCGCCAAGTACTGTTCACCGTGCAACAGTCTGCTGCATTGAGGAAACTAGTGTTGCACTAATATAACACAGACGCTTTATTGCAAGGACATGGTTTACTCACACGCTCCTGAATTTGTCCTTTCCACCAACCCTTTTCCTGGCCTGCTTTGCTCAGCACTGTGACCACGTCCCCTTTGACCAGCCCTAGCATGCTTTCTGTTGTTGGCAGAAAGTTGTGCAAAGCCACTGCATGCCCCAAGTGTTCCACTGTAAACAAGAGACAAAAGAAAATGCAAACCAAGGTTGTGTAGAGAAAATCACAATAAATAAAGGTCAACTGTTACTGATTCATACTTTCCCCAGAGAACTAAAATGAAAGCAAACTAAACTGAACTAAATAGAAAGTTTGAAAAAAAGGACGTCCCCAAGATGACAATCACCGACTAATTTCTTTGCCCCTCAAGATCAGATTTCACTGTGTTTCAGTAATTACAAAACTGAAGAGCTTCCAAAAGAAAGCATATTATTTTTGTTTAAGAGATGCTCTGAGATGACAAAGGATACTGGCATCACAACGAGAACATAGCCAGAAAAGAACACTTCAAACCTTCACCGTAACAGAACCCACTGTGAATAGTGGCATTAGGAAATGGAGTGAACTTTTGAAGTAAGCTAGCAATGGCTCATTCCAGCCTGCAGAAGAATCCAGTGCACCACTGTCAACTTTGCTAATGCAGCACGGTAGTATATCCGCAGAAGCCATGAGCAGCAGAATACCAAAAAAGGTAAGGTCGCTGCGAGATAGCTCAAGGAGGCTGGGCAAAATAACTGGACAGAATAAATGGTCTCAATCTCTCCTTCAGGCTACAACTACAAGGAGCAAAACATGAAAGTACTTGCCTTCCCTTGTTTTCACACTATACCAAACCTGTGTGGTGACAACACTCAAGATATGTACGACATACACGTTACGAAGAGTATCTAGAAGCAGGCATAAAATGTCGAACTTTATGAGAGACTACATTTCAGTTTATGCTGAAGAAGCAATGCAGTGCATTTGCCAGGTATGTGAAAATTATCACATCCTGCTATCAACAGTACACCACGGCACCACACTAGCTTGCATTGTGCTGTCAAAAATAAGTACATCAAATAAGCCCACAGATTTTGTCCATGCTCACAACTCATCCAAAAGTGTGGTTTGGTTGATGCTACCATAAGCCATGAACAAATAATGCTGGGAAAAAAAGTTATGCCCACGCTTCCACTCACTCCACTAGCCTGCATATACAACTAGCCTGCATATACAACTAGCCTGCATATACAACTAGCCTGCATATACAACTAGCCTGCATATACAACTTGCCTGCATATACAGCTTGCCTCTAGCCTGCATATACAACTAGCCTGCGAATACAACTTGCCTGCGAATACTACTTGCCTGCGAATACAACTTGCCTGCGAATACAACTTGCCTGCGAATACAACTTGCCTGCGAATACAACTTGCCTGCGAATACAACTTGCCTGCGAATACAACTTGCCTGCGAATACAACTTGCCTGCGAATACAACTTGCCTGCGAATACAACTTGCCTGCAAATACAACTTGCCTGCAAATACAACTTGCCTGCAAATACAACTTGCCTGCAAATACAACTTGCCTGCGAATACAACTTGCCTGCGAATACAACTTGCCTGCGAATACAACTTGCCTGCGAATACAACTTGCCTGCGAATACAACTTGCCTGCGAATACAACTTGCCTGCGAATACAACTTGCCTGCGAATACAACTTGCCTGCGAATACAACTTGCCTGCAAATACAACTTGCCTGCAAATACAACTTGCCTGCAAATACAACTTGCCTGCAAATACAACTTGCCTGCAAATACAACTTGCCTGCAAATACAACTAGTTCACAATTGCTTATTTGCAATCGCTTCTCATTTTCATAATAGCACATGGAGCGAGAGACCTAAAACAAAATATGACAAAGCTGGTCTATGAGACTGTCCAAACATGTGCTGCCAAGCTCACTGTTGTCAGACATATTTACTGGCAACAACACGAAAGACAGGGACAAAAAGAAGAGGAAGCAAAGGACGAGTGCTGTTGCTCCTAAATAATGTATAACCAACTCGCCTGTTTAGCTGTAGTGTTGATATTCGCTGGATTTGTGTTTGATAGGCAGCAAAAAAAATATCCCATTCATGATATAAATAGCGCTAAATTTACTTGAAACAAATAGCTCACTGCTAGATGTAGAACACAGAAAAGAAAAAAAGAAATGCAGGTCTGCTATCTGCACCATTATGTACATGATGTCTGAAAGGTTAAAGGTATCCAGCATATAATGTCAATTACATTACACAAATGTAACAAGGCATGAGCGGCCTGGGAACAGAATACTATCAAAAGAACATTCTCTTGCAAGCATTTCTTGAAAAGATGAAACATAGCCAATGTATGGGTGTTTGAAGCAATTCAGCTTTGTTCTCCATTCGCTACCCTCTAGTCTTCATGAAGCTTAAGTTGAATTGATGCCTGGGCGCCAAAGGTGCTCAGAGGGATAAGAGCCTGCACCAGAACCTTAAATCAGAGAAGTGCTTTTTTTTTTGTTACAGTGCCTCCATTTTTGCTAGGTTACAAGACCCCATTCCTGGCTGCAATAGTCGCATGCACCCTTGTACCTACTCAAAGCACCCACAGCCAAACTGGAGAAACTGGAGCATTAGAAGCATAGCAAGACACAGACAAATATGAGACAGGTGATTATGCTATCTAGTCACAACCTATGCCAGCTGCAGCATTAACAGGCACCAGTGGATGAAAATTTCAACATGGGCATGAAAGCAAATGCAGGTGAAACAGTGGAACTGCATTTTTCAATAGATTTTTTGCAGTGGAAAAGCGCATGTGACAGAAGACACTAGCATACTAGCAGATGGCAAACAAATGCTGGCTGCCAAATACAAGCAAAAATTCAAGTGCTGTCTACTGCTTCTTATTTTTGATTCCTTCTGCTTTCACGAGCTAGAGGTCTTTCCAGCACAGTTCTTTTGCCAGACTTGCCACAAGATTGACTAGGTAGCTGATGTGCCATAAAATATCAAACCATCAATTTTAAAACCATCAAATGGGAAGCTTCACTAGCCCATTTATCCTTTGCATAAGCAGAGAGATTATAAACATGACACTGAATGTGCTTGTTTTACGTGCAGCTGTCAGATGCAACAGTTGAACACGTCATTAACACACAGAAGAGCAATTTCTGTGAAATCCAGGTTGCACCTGAAGCTATCATTCTCCACTATGCACAAAACTACTGGCAGCAAGTGCAAGAACATTGTCTAGTATTAGTATATGGATCACGTGACAGGTGCTTGGCACAACTGTGAAGTTTGAGTGGTGCAACCTGGTGGCATGATTGGTGGTTGGCTACTGTGTTCATCTGTGTCTGACAGGTAGTGGAAAGCATAGAGGAGGCACTGGCGGTAGCTGTAGTGGCGAGTATGCTCTGTGAATGCCAAATTCAATGGGGAAACGCAAGACACACAACGCGTCGGGCAGACAGACTACTGTACAGAAAGACTACTGTACAGCTGAAGATTATATGTGGCGCATATTCACGGGGAGTATTGGTGCAAGTTAACATCGGCACGAAGACATGGCCTCCGAGGTTTGTTACTAATACCATGTAATGCTGCCATCTATTCAAGAATTTGAACAATATATATTTTAAAATCAAATCATGTTATTCTACTCATCATTACTCAGTTTGAATCCAATGTTTGAATATTTGCACTCCCCAACAAGAAACTGGGCTTTCAGCAAAGTTTAAAGTGGTGCTATGAGGTCAAAATCCCTATTACCAAGTGCCCTGCCCACTAGTTCAGATCACTCAAAATGCCCAAAGCTGGTTAGGGGTCCTTACAGGTGAGAACGTGCACGGAAAATTCAGTACGAGCTGTGTCTTCAATTTCCTCTGCAAAAGCATGGTATCAAGTAGAGTCACTAAAGAGACTCTTGAAAGAGGCCTGATGTGTAGCCCTTCTTAAGACCTGCTAATGCCCCAAGTACACTAACAACACTCACCTGTTCCATTTGTGATTGGTGCACTGACCACATTCTTGTATGGAATGAGAAGAGAAATGTCAAGTCCCTTAAAGCTTTCCGAGAGGCTGTGGGTCTCATACCATGAAACCAGCTCCTAAGTAGTAAGTAAAAAAAAAAAGAACGTTTTTCGAGTCAACTTGCATGTACTCCCCAGGCTAGCATTTAAAGCACTAATTAGACAAGACAGTTTTAAAATGCAAAACAAACACGACAACGTAATAACTCTTGACAAAAGCTTGGTTAGATTATCATGCACACAGGTGCACACGCAGGAAAATGCAGCTTGTTCCTGCACACTCTGATTAAACAGCCCAAGACTACCAAATTATCTTCCCTCTGCGCAGTACTTATGAAAGGAAGGCTGCTACACACCAATGCTTCCCTTTGTAGCATCAATCTCTCTTCTTATCACTCCCTCATTTGCTGCTCACTTAAGGTCTATCCCAACTCTCCTGTAAGTTTCAAAAAATAAGCTCAAACAAGACAACTTTTCCACCAAAATTCACCTAACATGGTCCTATGAAAGACTGATTTCACCATACTTAAATATTACACCTTAGAATCATTTTATGCAGTGAAGCAAAAACTTGTCAGTTTTTATTCCATAAATGACAAAAATCAGCTGAAAAAAATGTACCTATGAGCAAAAGTGACAGGACCACAGGAGGTCTGAAGAAAGTGACTATCCCTAAAGCCTGAATATTGGGCTTGCTTAAGGGGGATATGCGAGTCTTGAAACAATTTTTTTTTTTACTTATGGTAGGATTCTTGCTAAAATCAATGAGTGTGTTTTTGTAAGCAGAATCCAAATATGCAATTATAGTTTGAATAGCACAATAAGAATCTGAGCTATAAGCCATTTTTTATTTTAATTGGGCTCTTTGTTTCAGGCCATTAACCAAAAAATGTTTATAAATTATCTGAAATATTTACAGAACTGAATCACCCAAGATTCCCTTTGTGTGGCGATGCTGTTTTACTTTTGCCTCAGATAAAACAGATTGGTAAAAAAAATCTATGTACAGAACACACAAAAACGGGTTGACTGAAAATTTATGAAAGCAGTTAAATTAATTTAATGCATAATGTAAAAGCCAGTAAAAACGACATCACAGCACAGCTATACTCTTCCTGAATTAATTGATACCAAGCTAATTTAATAACCCAAAGAATAGAGGAAAAGCCCGTATGCCAGAGACTGTATTCGTAAAATCACGAATGGAGATAAACAGGCTTGAAGTATGTGTACACTTATACCCCTGCCACACGGCAAATTTAATGTCATTCCCATCGAATGACATTCGTTCAAAACGACATTAGTTTGCTGCCACACGAGAAAATCTAATGTCATTCGATGAAAACGACATTAGGTATCGAATGAGTTCCCTGAACACATTCGCCTGCGACGTCCGAGCTAATGTGTTCCCTCGACACCAGAGACTTGGTGAGAATATACACCGAAAAGCACGATTACAAAAACGTCACAAGCACTGTAATATTTCCGCGTCCCTACGATTGTGCTGTCGTTCATTTATGTATATAAAAATGCCAAATAGAATTGGAAAAAAATAAAACTCACTCTCGCTACCAGCCTTGCGTGGTTAACATTCACAACATGGCGACGCCCAGCTCGCCCGCTTCGGACCGAATACTGCGTCGCCGCTGCATTTTTCGACGTGATAGCTTGCTGTAAACGGTTGTATTCGCTTTTATTTTGTGCATTCTCATCCCTCCGTAACAATATAGGTTTGAAATATCAGTCGCTTTTGAGATAAATTTCAGAATTTCTTGATGCTAGGCTTAACTATGTACGGCGTACACTGTCGTCATAGCAACGACCCCGAGCGAAGTATTTCTCCAACTTTGCACTAGAATCTACATTTTCATTTCATCCAATTGATTTACATAAAAAAAACAAAGCCTTCGAATGCATTCATTACTGCCGTTAATAAAAGAGAAAAACGTTTTTTCGGCACTCAGTTCAGGAGGTTTGACTTGCTATCGTCTAGATGGCGCCACAGTATGTTATGCTTCTCGCGCGCTACGCTAGTCACACCCAACCACCGTGCTCCCTACTAAAACTGTTGTGAGGACGGGCGGCAGTGCGCGCAAGGTGCGCCCGTAGCATGCGCAAAGCTTTTGCGGACGCACAGCTAATACTGTCTAATTTCACCATAGAGAGCATTTCACAATATGACGTCCGCCATTTGCCTGCCGCCGCTGGCTGAGGTTTGGCTTGGCTTGGACTTGGGGTGGATAGCAGTGATCAACACGTTATTGAAATCAACGTTTTTAGATCCCTCGCACAGCGCACCTATCTAAATACGTTGATTGAAATGAAGATGAAGATTTTAGAATCGGTTTCCATTAGCAAAGCAATAGTTTTTGCAACGTATTGAAGCATACATCGAAATTTTTGTATGCTGTACTCACTGTACTCTTTTTCCATCGCAATCGCCATCATTTGCAAATGACATTAGTTTTTGCCGTGTAGCAGCGCGCAGAAAAAATGACATTAAGTCGAACGAATGTCATTCGATGGGAATGACATTAAATTTGCCGTGTGGCAGGGGTATTACTGAGCTGCAGGAAATTGAGTTGTGGAAAAATGCCTGTAGCTTTTGCTGCGGTGATGTGATGCCATCTTGAGATGTGTCAAACGAAAGAGTGGCTTTGGATTTGGAATTGCAATTGCATGAAGTGGAGCATCATTTCAAAGCTCCTGCATCATTTTTTTTTTTTTTTTCATATTTTGGGATTGTTTTAATACCATGCGCATTGTCACACTAATTCAGGATTGGTGGAGAGGGTCGCGATGTCACACACTGAGCTGTGCATTGAAAATGATGAAAACTGGAGTTAAATTACGGCAATAAGGTCGCAGCACAACTGAAATGTCATCGTGACTTATAGCATGTAAAATAAATTTTCTTGATAAAAAAAGAATTTTTGGATAATTAGTAGTAGGAATACGAATCCATGACCCTTGGGTTCCGACACGTTACCCCTGGGCCATTGAGGCACAATTGTTCGGCACGGTTAAACTGAGAACTTGTGTGTCTTGTGGGGTATCACATGGGGTAGTGTGCCTACTGATGTATGCAAATCAGTGTGTAAGAAAAAAAGGTATTAATTAAGAAAGAAAGTAGCAAATAATCATTAACGCTATCACTTCATAAAGGCAGAAGTGCCCACCTAATTTTGAGCGCGCATATTTTGCAGAGATTGAGTTAAAAGTATGTTTATTACAAAACACTACTTTTCCAATCTCAAGATCCGCATCTCCCTTTAAGTTCGGACGTGAAAACATAAAAATGCAGCTCCTAATTCTGGGCTCTAAGCACAGTTTGTAAGAAAATTTAGCTTCTTTCACAACCCCCATGCTCCAGCTACTTTTGTAGCTGGGTCTACAAAAAAGTGATTCACTGCAACATACCACTATGCTTCGAAACATCTTCGTCTCAGATAAGTAAAACTGGTTGTCATCGTAGCAGACTCGCATGTGCTTGACTTGGTTGTCAAAACTGTAATTGAAGAAAAAGTACACAACATATAAGCTGTATAAAGATGCAGTTCTAAATAAAAAACTTTACTCGATGCTAGAGGCCCACATAATACTGTGCAATGTCAGTGCAAGTTTAAGAATCCCAGATCGTCAAATTATCTGCAGCCCTCCCCTATGGCGTCCCTCACAGCTCGAGTCAGTTTGGGACGTTAAAACACCATAAACCAAAAAACCGCTGAGCAATATTATATTCACTGCCGCAAACAGCGGTCGCTAAATTTCACATTATATAGTGGTATACCGTCCTGTGACTTTCCACTTTGTCCATTTTCCACTGTCCACTTTTGCGAGGCATTAACTGTGCATGCGAAGTGCCCTACATGCACATGCATTTGTCTCTTGCACCTGTCGGCAACCCAAACTGTGCAAGCGTATATGGTATAAGCTGGCGGCTTGTTTTCAACCAGTACAACATGGGAGAGAACAGAGGAGCACACGAACACATGTGTAGTGTGGCCATGTGAATAAGGTGGAAAGAAAAAATGCACAGTATTTTCAGTGAAATGGTGTCATCTGGTAAAGTGGCATGGTTATGTGGGGTTCAATGTCCAAAGTTGCACAAACTATTAGGGACGCCATCACTGCCGGCTCATGATACCACACAGCCAAATTTAGCAGAATTATATCTCAGCAGTTAAGAAATAACTTAAACCCTCAAAGGGCCAACAAAATGGTTAATTCACCATTTTTGTGGCTCAGACTTGCTTGTTTGTCAATAATGCAGCATTTTAGCTGCATAGAAAATCTTGTGTATTTTACTAGGATCCAGCAGCTGTTTAGGAAAGTGAAACTGTGAATAAACAGTTTTTTAAAGGGACAGTCTACTGACTTTTAATGACCACATTTTCTTTGCGGCAATTGAAAGCTGCCTTGCCCAAATAAATTTATACCACGCTATGCAACTCCTGCCAAAACAACAAGTTTTGCCCTGATTACTGTCATCAAAGGGAAGCCCCCATACGAATATGCCAATATTTTTATACTCGTCTTTGACAGCACATTGTCCCATTAATAAATGACAACTTAGTGTACATGGTTCCTTACACTTTTCTCTCCCCTAAAATGCAGCTACAGTGGCTAGGAGTTCTTAAGTCAGCCTCGTAATCAGCCATAAAGAGCTGAATTTCATTATGGTTGTCACTTACTTGATGCTGATAGCATAACCACCGTTCTGCTTGGTGCTTATGCGTAAGAGGAAAGTGCCACTTGGTGACTTTTCAAGCAGAGATGTGGCCCCTTCTCTTTCCATGGGGCCAGCAAACCAGGGGTACTCCTCCAGGTTGAGATTGACATAGCCATCACGACTTGGCAGTGCAGGAGGTGTGGTATGCATGCCCTGCTGCACTGAATTGTAGCCTCGGCCTAGAGGAGCTGGACATTCATACGAGCCACGCTTGTCCAGCTGCATGAGGTTGCAGTCTTCACTTAGTACACTCAGATCAATGCAGACAAGCAACAAGCAAGCATTCAGATACAGACAAGAAGACATGCTACATAAAGACAAAGGTTCAACATAACTCATTTGCTCACAGCAAGAATAGAGGCAACAAAATAGACATGACTATTTGTACGATGGGGTTTGTACAATGAGTTCATTTTAACACCCAAATTATTTTGGCACAATTACAGAAAGTTGACCTAGTAGGACTTTACAATGTCATTACTCGTGAATTGTAATAGCTAAACTGTTGCTTGCTTTTACAAATTCAAGCTTAAATTCTGCTGGTCTTTAACCCCACCACTTCAACATGCACATATGACTCCTCTATGTTGGGTTGATACGTCACTTAAAGGTGTCTAACAAAGATAGATGTTCTGAATATGTTCAAAGATAACCTAAAGATGTAAGGTGCCACACACACGTGACATCATAAGGTCAAAGAGTTTTGAAACGATAACTGATCAACCCAGTGTCCAACTGAATGCTGCTACAGAGGCGATTTTCACTCTGCACCAATGTCTTAGGCCATCGAGTTTATGTAAAAATGTAGAAGTCCAATGTTTCAGAGGCCTTTGAGTGACAGCAACATGCATTCTCAAATGCAATACAGGATTTAATACGAGTAGGTCATTCTGAAAGAGAAAAAAGTAGTTACAAAAACACTTCTGCCTTGAATATCAATGATGCCACAAAAAAAAAAAAAAAAAACTGGCAACAGCCCATTAAAACATGTACAAATGTAACTCCAGCACACCTAAATATATGGCATTGACTTTTAAGAAAAACAATTTACAAAACCAGAGAATGTATTTTACAGTTTTTATAGCTGTAGGATGATTGTTTTAAACAGTGGGACTGCTGGCACTTGGTGTAAAATTACTAAACCTCTCAATGGCCATTAACTTTGCAGTACAGTAACACCACAAATTGTATGAACATTAGGGGACATCAAAGGGCCATGATTTGACTATAAGCATCTATGTTGCACAGGTACAGTAAACCATCTTCGACTTGTACATTTACATACTGGTCAATTTGAAAGGTCTTCACGACCCAAAATTCTAATCAGCAACATCTGTTTGTCCGTTCTTATCTCAAACGGTTTTCGTGATGAAACTAATATCTCAAAATCTCACTAGTGGAAGCTTGAGAAAAGAATCGCCAGCCAGAGGTTTGTGTGGCTAACAGTACATGTCAAAAACTATGCCACAAACTGTGCCGTAAACTAATGAACTAGCCTGGCTAGGAAGTTGTAAATGGCAGCCCTTGCCACTGCTCTGTGTTTTGCATAATGCTGCTGGTATGTGCTGCCCCTGTTCCCTGCTTGTAAGCAGGGAGAATTCATGGTGGAGATGCGGAGTGAGAATGCATTTCCCAGAGCAACAACAGCTGGGCAGAGCAAGAGAGGGGACAAGCAGGAATAAGAGGTGCCTCTGATAGCCTGCCCTGATGCAGCAATGTAACTTGCTAGCTGGTCTGATAGAGGAGGAGCTCAGAAGACAAGTTCTCCAGCTTGAAGTTCCCTGACTTGGCGGCCTCAGGGCGATCTGCGCATGTGCAGAGGCTCCCCGTGGAAGCGGATCGTGCTATGCTGAATCCCTCTAACTGGAGGATGCTTGGACTCCTTGACTTCCATGGAACGAGTCTGAGCTGACTGCGCCGGCCGCAGCTGCTCTTCTCCGCGTGAAATTTGCTTAACAAGTGCGACGGCGCGAGCACAGAGGGGAGGTATACCACCAGACACGTGGAGATGGGTGCCCTTTTTCGACGTCTTATGCTGGGTGGCGCTGGGCAGGCAGTGTGTACGGCTAGCAGGCATCATGAAGTCACCGCTTAAAAGCAACAGCTACGCAAAGACACAATCGCAATTAAGAGCAGCAGTTGGAGGCCCCACATATAGATCTCACACTCTACAGATACGTCGGCACTGCATGTAGGTTGGCTTCCCCAGTTTCCAATGGTCACTTTACAGAAAGTCAACAGCTTCAGTTTCAGTGAATTTTGCATCTTAGCTCAAACAACAGAGAAACTAGTATTAGTTTTAGTTTCTGCATGGCCTAAGAGATCGATGTGGCCTGAGAGTAAACTTTCCAGAACGACTTTGATGCAATGGTAGGGCAACGTGGTGCCATGTATGAGAAAATCAAAAGTGCACAAATTCCATGCCCTGCTGGTTCCCGCTTATTCAGTAGAAAATGCTTTTGAATAGCAACTTATAATGAAGCGGAGCGGTAACCAGTATAGAATAATCTAATATATGAAGTGCTCACTTTGTGGCCAGCAAAAGAAGGCAGCTAAAATGGATAGGATGCCATGCCTTGTATGCATTCGAAACAAACAAAAAGATCGCCATGCCAGCATGAGCAGACCATATGTTGGGCACTCGCAGTTCTGTTGAGATTCACAGCAGACCATCGTGTTAATCTGAATCCGTAATTTTCCCTGACTCGGCCAATTTCTTCATGGTATCCCCGATTGTTCCCGGTGCAAAAGATTTCCCTGCCAATTCTAGGTATTCCAGGTTGCTAGACATCCCGCAATCTCATAAGGTCTAGCAATAGAAGTTCAAAATAGCTTACACAAGCTTAGCTTCTAAGATTGCATTTTCATACAGCCAGAGACCAATGGCAGACGTCAGGTGCTAGCAACAGTTAATGAAGTTTGTTTTTCAGGACACATTTTTGTTTACTGCACAAGCTGAAAAAATCATTAAAGGAAAAATGGAAGTGTGAGCTGCTTCGTACTGACTGAATGTCTATATGACTGTCTCCCAAACTGGAGCCACCCCTCCATGATGCCACGTCGCATGGTTTGGAAATTGGGATGCCAGTGGCATGTGAATGCACCTGGTGGCTTTCCCCTTCAAAAAGGTTCACAGCCATATTGCTGTAAACATGCGTGCCGTAAACAGTGTGTGTTTGCATGTTTGAGCTTACACATAACTGCTGTATCCTCACATGGAAGAAGGTGCTGTCACATGCATGTGAACAAGTGCCGATGGTGGTGTGGGCATGGACTCAGCCTTTTGTGAGCAAGCATGCCTCCGATTCAAAGTACAGCCATGGGTGCAAGGCGAACACAGAATGGGATGTTGCATGTTTATCTGTCATTTTTGTAAACTGTGCAACTATTACATAAGCACAATGTTCCCATACAATGCTATGCAGAGAAAGAGTACACCTGTGCAACCACATGAACATTGTATAAGTGAATGCTTACTTAATTACATACACAAGCCGATATACAAGTGAGGACTCCATCCTTGAGAAAATCCCTGACAGCCATGAACAGCACACACAACAAAAGAGCTTCACCTTTCAAACAAACACTAACTTTCCTCACCTCTTCCACAAATGCAGCCGGAAAAAAGCCTTCTTCTGCTGTCCTTTGCAAACGGCCCTGACAGAAATAGAACAACACGAAACTGTAAGCGTGACAACAGCGTGTCAAAAATTAGCATTCCCAATATATTTTCTGGTTGTTCTGGAAAAAACAAACAAAAAACTTTGTTCCACTGAGGACTTCCTCGAGAGGCGACAGGAAATTCTCATTCAATGAAACAGCAGCAGCCTGTATTAAATGACAGATGGCTTTGACTATAATTAAACGGTTGCAACACCTTGTAAAACAACAGCAATGACAACGTTGCATTATTAGTTACTCTTTGCAGAAAGGGGTGATAACTGGATGTTATAAATGTTTACCAGGTCAAAGAGCAACTGCAAAAATTTTTGTGAGTAGCCAGAACCAGAAGCTTTAAATAGCTCGTGTTTAAATATCGCTGCTTGCTGCTTGCAAACATGTTCAGTAGTTTCCATTCAAACAACCACTGGCAAAGCCAAACAAAAGCTAAGAAGCCAAGCACACCTTTACAGGTGTTTACAGATAGCTCTCCTGAGAATGTTATTGTCTGTCCCCCATTTGCCACTCTGACAATGCCAGTGCTTTGTGCTCATGTTTACAGCTACCTAATAATAAATATACTGGCACAACTGATACTACAGAAAAACAATGAAGCCTTCTACCACCTCCGCTGTATTTTTTTTATTCGCATGAAGCTGCAGGCCATGTATATACGAGGTGTGTTAGAGAAGTAATGAGAAATTTTTTTTTCGACCATGAATTTTATTCTTTTAACACATTAATGTTGCCCCCTTCAAAATAGTTCCCTACAGCAGTTGCACAGCAACGGAGGCTGGAAAGTACCAAAGCAACGCCCTCTCAAGTAATTTTCGAGCCGAAGGAATAAAAAGAAGTTGCAGGGAGTGACATCCGGTGCATACAGGGGCGGAGAAACCATTGAAATGCTATTTCTTGCCAAATATTTATTGGTGGAAATTACAGTGTGATAAGGTGCATTGTCGTTGTGAAGCATCTGATTGCATGCAATGTCTGGTCTCAATCGTGCCACCTATTTCTCGAGTTTTTAACGGACTTCCTGATAAAAAGCCTGATTGACAGTTTGTCCGAGAGGCACAAATTCTTTGCGGACAATCCCCAGCGCTTGTGTGTGTGTTTCGTCTCTCTTGTCAGTGTCTTTGTTTGCGCTATAACATATCTAATTAAAGATGAACTACCAACTCGCCCAACCGGAAGTTTTAATGAAGTTTAATCCCCAGCCAACTGTAACAAAACAAACCAGCCTTGATCTGATTTTTGATTTGTTCATTCTTGATTTCCTGGGACAGGGAGAGTTTACTGTTTGTGAGCCACTCCCGACTTTGGCATTTTGTCAAGGGATCGTGTTAAAAAATCCATGACTCTTCACCAGTGATAATTCTGGGTCCATTTCGAGGCGGTACAGAAGATCCAAGACACACATCCTTCAGGTTGTTGTTCTGTTCAGTCATGAGGTCCTTTGGAACCACCTTCATGCACACTTTTCCCGTGTCCAAATCCTGTCTTAAAATTTGGCGGTTGGCAAACACATTCAAACTCAGCTCATTACTCATGAATCTTCACATCAACCGACAATCTGACCTCACAAGACATGTCACGCTTTACACACTGTCATCTGTTCTTGAGGTTGAAAGTCTTCCAGCACGTGCTTTGTCACCCACTTCTCGGTCATGTGCCATCTGAACAGGTGTGCCCTGAACAGGAAAAGTTCTCTATAAGACCTTTGTAACTTACGTAAGTTGCAGTAGTGGTTTTGCCAAGTTTCCCAAAAAATTTGCTGGCGCCGCAATGTTGCTGATACTTCTGTCGGTGCGTGTTTGTAATGCACGTGACAAACTCAACTTCCCTTCAGATACTCTCAACACTCATGCAGCTACTGAAGCAAGTTCAAACTGGTATGGTGTCAAGGGCATGATACAACCTAACTGCCCTGCGAAGATGGAGGCAACAGCTTTGTCAGTTCATACTCAGTGTTGCCAGTCTCATTGCTTCTCTAACACACCATGTATGTAAACATTTGACTGAATTAAACCTGCAAAGAAAATTACACAGCTGAGGTGCAAAAACTTTACACTAAACAATTAGGAAATATAACAAAATTTCTCACGTGGCAAATTTAGTTAAAAGAAACAGGGACACCAAATTTAGGTCGTTACCTTTTTCGCTGAAATTAAGTGCAAGACATCAGTAAAAAGGAATTACCAAATGGAATTCGCCTGAGCCTGCTAAATAATTTATAATTTCATTTTTTTTTCTCATGTCTCAATTTCGGTTTCAACAGCTGAGCGGTGGTTATGATGTCACCGAGAAGTTGAGACAACACTGAGATCGCATCAAGTATATAAAAACAGCATTGTAATAGCTGCTTGTCCATTTTTTGTCCTGCAGGCTCTTGAGAGATGTTGGCATAAGAATTAGAATAAATTAAAATGTCAAAGCAGCAATTATACTGCAGTTTTTTGCAACTCGTGTGAGCTCAACTGATCTGTGACACTGTAGCCACCATTTGGCTATTGAAACTGAAACAGGATGAGAAAAATAAATTGAAATTACAAATTATTCAGCAAGTGTGGGCAAGTTCCACATGATAGTTCATGTCTTACACGGCATTCCAAAGAAAAAAAAAACATGCAACCAGAACTCCTTCAATTTAGGCTTGCTGTACCAAAGTTCAGCTTTAATATAACAAAGCTCAGATGGTAGCAAGCGTCAAAAACAGGCAGTTTCAGATGCAATTTATTTACCTCCCAAATGGAGCTGTTGATTTTTCTGAGGACTTCAATGATATCATCAGCAACAAACGATAGGTACCCAGGGCTGGAACTGCTGAATGACTGTTTCGCTTTTGCTATAGCTACAAGACAAAGCAGAACATTAAATCACTTCACTACATTCAAAACTAATATTGTGCCTAAGCATGCATAATATGGCAGTTAATGATGAAATGTCACCTTGGTAACTTTTATAACAGACGATAAACAAATGGAATTTTTCCTACCCACAGCAAGTGCAACCTTCATCCATGAAAATTATGTTAAAACATAAAAATACAACCCTAAATTCGCAACTTTGTCAGCAATTTTGCATGTACAATGCATAGTTATAATGAAAAATTAGCGACTAAATTCATAAAATTCGTTTGAGAACACAACAAGCATGTCACAAGGTTGCTAGTGCTTCGGCCTTTTAAAAAAAATGGAAGGCAGCCGAAAGCAAAAACTGCTTTAAAGCTGTGTCTTTCACATAGATTTCAAAGGATCATTGTGGGGAGAAAAAAATGTAGCCATTACAACGTGATGGGTGTGCTGCTGTGGGTGGACACAACTAAAAAACGAAGCGGCTTTTCCCCTTCAAAGGACCCCCTTCCAGCCAATGGCACCGGCCGATTCTAATGAGCCTGCTAGTATGACAATGCGGGGGGGAGGGACTATCTCCGACCATGGACCATCCCCTTTCATTGGTCACTCCCTGCACTGTCGCACTAGCAGGCTCATGAGATTCAGCTGACGCCATTGGCTGGAAGAAGGGGGTCCTCTGACGGGGGAAAAGCCGCTTCGTGACTATAGGAAAGAGAAAGAAGTGTTCACAAAGGGGTTTATACAATTTCATTTTTTCAAGTCCAAAACTAAAATCTGAAGTTCTGAAATTTACACACAAAGAAACAGTAACAATGCAAAAGAAAACAATTAAAACTGAGTGTCACAAATGGATTCTTGATAATATTCAACCCCCATCTTCTTGCTTCCGCTGTGATGCTAATATAGTCAAGCACACTTACAATGGCTCCAGTTAAAATAAAACTCGCTTAGTACGAATGAAAGCAGCAACATGACAGACATGGTACACATAAATGCTTTCCTTATTATGCCTATTGAAATTTTTCAATTTGAAGGATTATGCGAAACGGCTTATTCTGTGCAATCCAGGCTGCTTCTGGACAAGTAATGCTATTCTGTATGTTGCAAAAAAACTAATTAAGTTTCTGATTCGTTTTTTTTTTGTTTTTGTTTTTTTTTGCGTCAGCCGTGTTTGAGAGTATTTCTAAACTTCCCGCAAAACCTGTAAACGCGGAGCGATTGCGGCAAGAATGGCATCCAAGGGGTGTCCTCGTCTTGTACCGACCCTGCTCAGCAACGGCGGTGTTCCCGCGATTCCACAGCAACAACACCTAACTTTGCAGATGTAAGCAACAACACTGAAAAAATGACATCCATTCGTACGATTGTAGTTCAGACAGAATTGGCTGCTCTGTCCAGCCTGGACTACCCCAGGTGCCAGTCTGTAACTTTTCTTTTTGCCGCTGATAAGGAGACTCGCTGCCTTTTGAGCCTCTCTGAAGGTACAGGGCATGTTCTGAATGATTCCATGACACAAGCAGTGTAGCAGATAGAGTTTTCTCCATAACAGCCAGGGGTAAACCTTAGCACTGCACTGAGGAGTAGCCCTAAGCAATTTATTTTTTTTATTGCTCGGAAAGTTTGCCATGAAGAGTTCTATAACAGTGAATAGTGGTTTCTGACATAAATAATAACACGCGGAATGTATATTTAAAATTTTTTATTCTTCCCATATTTTACTCGAAAATATTTATTATTTTTGTGAATTTCAGTGAGAGTCAAATTTTCAGTTCAGTTTATTACCTTAAAGGCCCCCTTTTTTCGGGGGTATTACACGAGGGGTGGGATTGTATTGAAATGAGCGAACACACAGCGATTATTATTTAGCACTGAAGGTGATCGGTTACACATTATTGGAAGCCAGTTACAAGCCGGATTGGTTACACATTCTTTGCTAACAAGTTTTTTTTTTTTTTTTTTACGTAAGCAATACATATCCTGTCTTTTTTTTTTTAAAGAGAGCTGTATAAGCTACACTGTCACTGTTGAATAAAGAAAAATTTTTTAATTCTGAAGTGAAAAAATTTTTTACGCATCCCACGGCTCATTTTCCCAATGCAAGGAAAGAGTTGGAAATAAAAGTCTTATGAGAGAACTAACATTCATAGAAATGTGATTAGTTACTCTTTGGCCAAAAACTCATCTTTATTGGAAAGTAACCGTGTGGGACAGAGCAGAAAGGGAGTGGGGCAGACAATGCTGCCTGCCCTCCTCCCCTTCGAACACAGAACCCTGCATTTCTCTTAAGTAGGTTGTATTTAGGGGTTACACTCTTCAGTTTAAACCGAAAAATGGCTAGTGCACAGAAGTTACACACAGCGAAAAGAAAAAATTAACAAGGTGCGGAGGTGGGGTGAGATGGTGGTACTATCTTTCGAAGAAGTAGCGCAGTTGTACGCTAGGAGGCATCGTGCTGCTACCTTACACGCCTCTGCAAACTGAAAGAGCTTCATCTTCTCGCCAAGTGTTGCCTACTAGTGTGGCCCTGTTTAATCACTATCATCACTGCTTAGGGCAGTTTCTCTGAAAAGTAGGTTTCTACACTGCATGCAATGATACTGACGGGAAACCATATATAAGCATCACGAAAACTGTCATGTTCTGGCTACTGCAACTGTTCAGTGGCAGTTTCATCGCTGCAAACGCACAGACCACATGATGCCTCGCCCTGTCGATCAACCCAGTGAAACAACTGAACAATAACATGACAGTTCAGTTTTTGGAGGTCAATTGCCACTTGCATTTTTATCTGACAGCTCCGTCTTATAACATCTGCATGTACAGTCATGGCCAAAAGTCATGGACAAAAGGCAAAGGAGGTCAATGAAAAGCACAGAAATTGGAGGGGACATGCGAACTACATCCACTGAAAAGTATACCAGCCAACTGGCTGGGAGGAACGCAAATTTTTTTTTTTTTCTGTAAATCTGCATCCTATGACTGTACAACCATTTGTGTGGTAATAATTTGTCAAATCAACTGCTCATACTGATAAACGAACCAAGATATAAGGTCTAAGAGACTTCTAACCGCTCAGACATACTGCAGTATATCACCCCAAAAAATTGATAATTCATTTGCAGGAAATATTTGTTCGAAACAAAGCAAATGAAACTGTGCTCTGAAACACTGAAAAAAAAAAAAGTCCAACCCCTAGTTACAATCCGAGAGGTCATACCATGCGCCACTTAAACCGACTTAACCATGGGAAACAATGCATCTCGTTTTATGCCAGTCCATGTTTGTCCAATTACTAGTCACTAATTCTTCCAAAGCCAATTGAGGCACACAGCTGATGTCTACATTGCCCAATTCGTGTAATTTCATAACTTTCAGCCTAGAGGAGACAGGCAGTTGCATGTCGCAGCCATTTTCACCTTCCATGGCCACTTTCACCTACAAAATTCACTGCGCACCCCTACCTTTTATTGGGATAAAAATCTGGCTTATGCTTTTTGGAATTAGCCTCACATGGCATGAAACATTTTCTGCAAGCGGTCTCCCTACTGCACACGAACATAGCAACGCCATGATAATTTCCTGATACTGCTGGTCACTATACAGCAAAAGCGGCATCTTGACAGAAACGAACTGTCAGACACAAAAAAGACCAAATTTTCACATGGCAGTTTTGTGACTAGCTGACCTTAGCACCATATATATAAGCAACTTTCCACAGGTCAACTTGCTCTAGTCCTAAATGGCTGTATGGCAAAGAGCCTCTGAATGATAGATTCAAATACATACAGACAGGTTGATCTGAATGCATGTGCTGCTCGCATCTTCTTTAGCTGTGGTAGATGGGAAGCAATGAAAACATGTGCCTAAACTTCACTACGCCACAGGTGACTGGCACATGCAAAAAGCACACCACTAAAGATCTCCTTATGCAAGTCCAGTATGGTATGCATATGCATAGTCCGCTTACTGCAAACTTCAGGATATACCGAAAGAATGCCGGATGAAAGTCATGCATAGAAGAAGTGAGCTTGATGTGGATATATATCCTGCTCGAGGCAAGTTACAACAGGTTTCTTTTTCCAAAAATTGGACACAACAGATTACACAAATCACATGCCACAAAATTATTATATAAACTATGCAACCTGAAATGACACAACAAACTTTCTCGCAAAAAATGTTTCACAACTCACAAATAGAGAATCGAATTCCATTGGCCCCATGGTCTGCATGTGGCCGTGGAGGAGTCTGAGGCTCATCTGTTGAAGACTGTGAGCCAAGGTGGGAGCTTGGCCGTGGAGGCAGACTGGGGGCGCCACATGAACGTACTGTCACGATGCACACCTTATGAACACCGAGGCCACAGACTGAGAAAGAAAGAAGTGCACCACATAAGCCATGAAAACTAGAGCTTTCCAGCTCTCAGGGGAAAAGCCTCAGTCAGTGCACATAAAAAAGTGCTACATGTGAGCAATATAGAAAACATAATAATAAGATGCAAGTTTAGAGCAACACACATAAGCGCAGCAGCAGAAATACAGTGGAGACCACTTATAGCGTAACCACTTATAGTGCAGGGAGAGCATATAATGCGGTTTTTGTCTGCCACCGGTCTGCCTCTCATAGAACTCAATGTAAAGTCATACTGCTTATTATGCGGTTGCGCACAGCGAAATACCGGTTATAGCAGAGAGAAAGAAAATAAAGAGAGGACAGTCAGCTGAAACTGGCCTCGGAAAGTATGTCACGACTATGCAAGCGTCTAGTAGTCTCACCAAACCCCAAGGATGCAAGCGTCAAAAGAAATGTTCTTACATTCAAGCCTACAAACTTCTTGTTGCTAAATAATTATCTTATTCTTCAATGCCACTGTTTTAACATATTTATGAAGATGCAATTTATTGAAAAACGTATCAGAGCTTTTTTTGTCTGCACTGTCGCGGGAGTGGGAGCCGTGGGAGTGGGAGCCGTGGGAGACGGTTGCATCGGTGTTGCTATGTTGCATCAAATGACTTTTCGCGTGTTGGACAACAGGTGAGACACGTTTTTACAACAGTGCTGCTTGAAAACACCGACATAAAGAGTCAACAAAGGCTACTGTGTTTTTACGTTGCAGTTAGCTGTTCGCTGTTCACATATGGTGCAAGACGCGCGGCGCCTGTGTGGTCGGGTTGGGGGTGCATGAGAGCCAGAGCACGAAAGAATACAGCATACACTCATTGCGTGGTGCAGTTTGACGCCAAAGTCTTGTGCACTCATGAAACCTTGGGCCTGTTTATTACTCTGACAATTGGGGATTATTGCTCTGCACGTCGTGAAACTCGGTGCACGCCGTACCCTTGCACAGGCACAGCGTGGCACCTATTTCAAATCCTGAAAGGGCTTTTCGGAGGAGTGAAGACTACAGTTCCTTTCTCCTTCATGAT
The DNA here is from genome assembly GCF_055824585.1 of Amblyomma mixtum. NCBI lineage: Eukaryota > Metazoa > Arthropoda > Arachnida > Ixodida > Ixodidae > Amblyomma > Amblyomma mixtum. Next base: position 167,975,539 of record NC_143014.1, on the reverse strand, counting down.
ATTTGAACCGCTGACGAGGATTGACAACCCACACAATACTCCAAACTTGTGATGGGTGGTGAATAAAGGAGGCAAACTGCCTGCCGACATTGGAGCACCATTTATTTTTCACTTTTTGCGCCAGCTGCAAAGCATCACCATTTGAGGACGTCTAACTTGGATTTTTTTTTCTGCAAGCACTAGCAATGTGTTGACAACCTGTATTTTTTTTCTCTGTGTTTTCAGATTTGCTTGTATTAAGGAACACAGTTATCTTTGTATATAGCCTTTCTGTACCATGCTGGTGTTGGTTTGTGTCTAGCCTTTATGTGCTCATTCTTTATATTGCCCTGGAGTAAACAGTTTCCTCGACACTGTCTGTTTATTCGATACTGCATACTAAATGACCACTTGTTCTGAACAGCAGACAAGCGCACCAGATAGAAAGAGCCCTTTTTATTTATGAATCCATACCTGCCTGTATTATAGGTACACTTTTCTGTACAACTCACACTAAAATAATTTCGGTACGACAATATTCGCAGAAGCGATTAGACGAGACATTGCCCACCTAGAGCCACAGCCAAACCTGGATAACGCGCAAGCTATTCGAAATTTACGCCAGTGAAGCCGAAAGAATTGTATGCCAGTTGCTTTCACCAACCGCTGGGCGTGCTAAAATCCATTGGGAGGTGCGTAAACAATCTGAAATTCACTCCATAGAAACAGAAACAAGTGAGGGCCAGCTGCTTCATCAACAGCTAGGTGTCTTATAATCGATTCGAGTGGCACGCGAGCGATTGCCCAAGATTACGTAACAGCTAGCTATGCTTTTCCCTCTGTCGTTCTTGCACTTTCCTCCTTTCCATGCATCTGGGCGACACCATGCGACCACATTTTTTCACCATGACCCCCTTTCTTTCACTCTTTTCATAAAGGAGTAAGCAGAAACGCTTGTTGTGGTTGTGTCTGCGTTCTTTGTCCGGAATAAGTTCAATGCACAGTTAACAGTGGTGCCTCTTCGAATGCGCAGAGTTGGTCTGTGGCCAATTCAAACCAGTCAACAACCGGCCTTTGCACCTGCATTAGTTGGAGGCCCGGGAGGCGCGACTGCAGAGGCTAGCACGACCGCCTTAGCGGAACTGGGCATGCGCCGATAAGCGAATAAGCAGTTCAGTGGTGGCGGTCGTGGTAATTTCAGCGCTCGCGCTACGTGTGGTATGCAAAAACAAATATAAGCGTGCAAAGGACTTAGTGAGTTGCTTTTCGAATAAAAAATTGTTTTTGAAAGGGAAGCTACCCGTGTAGCGTGTATTTTGATTTGAAAAGGATAATGTTTTGGTTATAGTGCGGTACCGCTTATAGTGCGGTACCGCTTATAGAGCGGATTTTTGCGGTCCCCGCAACCTCGCATAAATTTTTATGTACTACAGTTTGTAATTAGCAAATGAAACACTAACAGGAATGCAATGCAGCAGATTCAATCTTTAACATATCCAAGTGTCCTTTATCATTAATGTCAGATTTTAGTGCATACAGTAGAATTTCGATGATTACGAATCCCATGGGGTGGTGAGAAATATCGTATCATACAAAGTTTTGCACCATCCAAAGCAGATGAAGTCATTACGAAGCAGCAAGGAAAATGTACTCATGCAGATCTGTTAACGCTTGACGGTATTTATTTATGGCCGCATAACCACAGCTCGCTACTCGCAGTGCGTACCCACTGCAACTAGTGATCGCAGAGTCAGTGATAAGTGGGCCGCTGCTCATTGCTCGTGGCTCGTGCATGTGTGTCATCTGTAGTGGCATGAAAAAATATTCAAAACATGCGAAATTCTGCAGATTGTACACAATGCACTCCGGCCGGGAAATTTTACGTATCTATATCATCCTTAAATTTGTATCAACCAAGTTCGTATCGCAGAAATTTTACTCTAGTTTCCCATTTACTTGAGAATGGTTTTCCTCACTTCGTTTTCACAACTTGACTCAGCACTGCTTGGTCTTTGCAATAAAGACTGCATGTCTTCAGCATATGAGGAAACTTATTTAGCCTAGGTGGCTTTAATAAAATGTGGATAGAGTTCAAACATTACAGAATAAAGTTTTGCATGCACTAAAAAGGAGCTTTCATACATGCCTTGTGCTTTCATCTTAACATTTGAAACTCTTGCAAAGGCTGCAAAGGTCTTCTTTGTCTTACCTTTTAAAACAGCATTCATTAATCAGTAGTATTTCATATAAAGGTTCTTGAAGCTTCACTGCCTCAGAAATTCAACACATACGAGGTCTGTAAGAAAAGTATCAGACCTTTTGCCGAAGAAAAAAAACTAGCATACCTGGAGCGTTGGAAACCTAATCACTTTCAAAGTAGTCTCCTTGGGACTCCACATACTTCTCCCAGTGGTGCTGCCATTGTTGGAAGTATTCCGAAAAGGCCCCTTTTGGAATAGAGTTTAGCTCAACTGTCGTTGCAGCCGTAATGTCCTCTCTTGTCTGAAATCGCCCTCCTTTCAATGGCCTCTTGATTTTGGGAAGTCGCAGGAGGCCATATCAGGAGAGTAAGGAGTTTTTTGAACTACAGCAGTCTGTTTTTCCGCCAAAAAAGTCTGAATCAAGTGCGAGGAATGTGCAGGAGCATTATCATGATGGATGCGCCAATTTCCTGTTGACCTCAACTTCGGCCTCTTGCGCCGCACAGCACCACGCAAGCGACGGAGGACATCCCTGTAGTACTCTTTTGGTCAATGTTTACTTTGTGGGGTGCGTATGCGTGGTGTGCCACACAGAGGGAGTCAAAGAAAGCAGTCAGCATCACTCTGACATTGCTGCGCACTTGGCGGGCCTTCTTTGTTTCTTGGTGCCGTGGAATGCTGCCGTTGTGACGACTGGGATTTGGTTTCCGGGTCGTGCCTGTACACCCAAGACTCGTCCCCAGCGATTATGGTGTTGATGAAGTCGGGGTCACTGTTTGTGGAATCCAGCATATCCTGTGAGACTTCAACACGAAGCTGCTTTTGCTTCACCGTGAGCAGCTTCGGCGCGAATTTCGCCGCATCTTTCTCCATGGCCAAATTTTCGGTGATAATGGAATGTGCAGAAAAATTGGTGATGTCCACCTTTTCCACAATTTCTCGGATAGTCACACGATGGTCCCACGTCACCACAGCGTTCACTTCGGCAATGACCTGGTCATTTCGGCATGTTGATGGCCGACCGGAGCGTGGCTCTCTCTGCACCGATGTGCGGCAGTCTTTAAACCAATTGTACCACTGCTTAATCTGTGTGGTGCTCATAGCATTGTCCCCGAAAGCTGTCTGAATATTCCGAATGATTTCCGATTGGCTGTCGCCTAGTTTCTAGCAAAATTTGATGCAGTAGCGCTGCTCCTGACGCTCCGCCATTTTCCTTGCAATAAAAAACTGACGAGAGCACTGCGCACTTCCTCACTCAAATGCTGCGTGCCAGTGACTGACGCTATCGGCAGGTAAGAAAAAATTTTTGCATGCGCACGAAGGTTCAAGGTAGGCTGGTGCAAGCGTGCTTGTTTCAAATCCATCAGGTGTTCGTAAAAAAAAATAAAGTTGGATACTTTTCTAACAGACCTCATATGATGCATTCAGCAGTTAGTAATGGACTAGTTTTCCTTTCTAAATGGCCAGCTTTTGCTGCATTACTTCTGTGGAATAATACTGCTCATTCGCACTTGTAAAAGTAACCAACTTGCTTTACCTGTACACTTATAGCCTTGGAAGAAAATCCCCCTAGAAAAGAAAGAATAGACACGTTTAACGAGCAGACAGCAGGAACAAGAGAACAAAAACAAAACAATCACTCAAGTACTTACGGTAACAACTTGTTGCAGTCTGCACAGTAAGTGGGCACCTTGAATGTATGCATCATGAACTGATGGTCTGTGTACTTGGCAACAGATGGGTTAATGTTATCCCTGCCCATGAGAAACAAGTGAATGCTTTTTAGTTTTCATGTCATAACAAATTGTTATAAGTCAGACCATGATTTTTGCTGCACTTTCTTTTTCACAACAAAGAGTAAGCGAATACCAGAGACTTTCTTTAGACCTGATAAAGAAGCCCATAAAATAGCATTTTATGCACAACACAGGCAAAGACAGGCACTAAAAACTGCATCAAAATGTGACTGGTTTCATACAGAAACAGCAGCAGCAGCCATACAGCTCATCATAAGCCTCCTTCAACATCACTCAGCTCATAGAAGAGTACAGAATAAGTGACAACATGAAGCAACAAACGACTAAGACACTTCAATAGAACTGTAATGACTGGCCTTTCTGTCTCAACTCCAACATGAAACCATGGGCTTAACGCAGCAATGTTAAATGCTGCTGCCACTGTATGTCAAGAATGTGAGAAAAACTGGAGGGGATACTTAAGCTCTTAAGCTCTGCTTTAAAGGTATGATGCAATAGTGCTAATGTGTTAATGCCATGTATGTGAAATTGGTCAACCACTAATTTACATTCTCCCTGGGAGTCCTCGTACAACCCCTGGCACAGAAGTGCAGCGGTTAAGCCATGCGCCAAGTGCTGCCACCGGTCAAGCTTGTGAGACCCAGGTTGCTCTTTGCGAGAAACCACTTGCAACCACTCAATAATTTGACTGCCACCTTCCATGGTGGGCAGTTTGCTCACAATCCGGTGGGCACGTTGTGATGACATCACAAGGTGTGACGTATGTGGCCCACTTGCTACCTAGGTTGCTTCCCTGGGGAGATTTTCCACTCCCGGCCAACAACAACGACACTGGCTTTTCCGCAACACGGGACCTTTAATGTTATCGCGTTTAAAAGCTCAAGATGTTGCCAGCACTGACTGCCTGACTGCTGCAATTGGTTGATTAACCTCGATTTATGCCAACAACTCATAGCCATAATTTTTTTTTAACACGATAGCATAATCTGGTGACGGCATTGCGAGTGATAAACAGGGTGGCGCAGGGTGGCTCAGGCAGCCATTCCCAGAGAAGCAACCTAGGTGGGCAAGCTAGCTAGGTCACATGACCTTGCGGGGTCTTCACAACCTACTCAGTATTGTGAGCAAACTAACCACCCTGGCAGGTGGCAGTTGATAGTTGATCGCGAGAGGTTGCTCGGGAAGAGCAACTTGGGTCACACAAGACCCACTGGTGGCAGCACTTGCCATCGCAGGGCAGTGGCGCATCCCTGAACCGCTGCACCAATGCACAAGGAGTGGTATGAGGACTCCCCGGGACATATGACTGTAAAGCTGAGAATGATCAATTTTGCATATATGGGCATTAACTCATTAACACTTTCGCGTCATATCCTTAAGGTGGAGCTTAAATGTCCCCCTCGTCAATTTTTTTCGTTTGGTGAACAAAAAGCTGCTTTATTCTCTGAGCTGTATTCGCCACTAGTGTAACATGACCCACCAGAACCAGTTTTCATATTATGCAGCTATACGACAATGCGCTTCAACTGACCACAGCTGGCTAGCTGGCTGGTGAGGTGGCTATGAAGTCACAGTGTCTTGTATTTGACAAAGCAGCTTCTCGCATGCTCATAAAGTGAAGCCTACTACATCTTAGTATAATCACATAGTAAGAATTCATGTCTAGCGTTTTCTAGATTTTTAAAGATTTTTTTTTAGTTTTTAGATTTTGCTTCCGTATCCCTTAACTAAATCTAACAGAAACGACTGTAACAGGAACTGCTGAAATAACATTTCTTTTAAAACACAGAAGATTTAATGGAAAGCCAAAAATAAGCATTTATATGCACTATCAAAATGTCACTAAACTTCCTATTAACACCTGATTTAAAGCATCAGAGGAATGCAAAAAAAAAAAAAAAAATTCCCTTAAGCTGGTCTTTTGTTATTGCTTATTATGACTGCAAAGTGTAATCTGCCAATACAAGCAAGGATAAGATAAAAAAAAGCTGTTTGTTGGCATTATAGTTTGTTTCTCAAACTTTCGAACCAAATATAATCAGCACCGTCGTAAAATGAAAATGAGCATGCACAAATACAATGATGCTAACACAGTATTTTGTTATGTGGTAATTTTGTATGCAGTTATCCCTCAGCCTCTCTCTGCCAATGCTGCAATTTTAACGAATATGAGGCCTTTTGTCTCAGCAAGATCCGACACCTATACCACTAGAACACTTTTCGCAACATCTGAAGAAAATGTGTGCATCACAGCCTGGAGAGTAGAACCTGCAATACTCAAACGGGCGTCACTGTTTTCTGTGTTGTGGTCACATGCCTTTTGTGCCACAACTTCTAAATATGTTCTGTTCAATATAATCTAATTTTGTACCTTACTAAGAATGGGTACACAGCACCTGGCACTAAGATTACTAAAAAAAGCAGCCTTTCAAGAGAAATCAGGAGTGTTCAGAAATTATAAATTATGTTCCATGGTTAGCAAAGACATTCCTATTACTTCAAGCAAAAATGATGACAGCTGAAATTTTGATGCCTCTACTCCTTTAAAGGTGCACTGAAGAGGAATCTGAACTCGACTTTTTACTACGGGAACTCGACCTGCACGTACCCGGCATTTTTAGAAACTTGGAATCATTGTCCTGTGCGGCCAATTTCTCTAATTTAAATTGGATTAAACGTCTTGACACCAGCCTTCTTTTGAACTCACCGCTGAAGGTAGGATAAGTCAACTAACGCATAGAGTGCCTTTCAGGCAGTCGCGTGGCGGCTTCACTTTCACTTTTATTTTGTTTTTAAGCTTTCCATGTGTAAATAAATCCAGTCAGAGGCTATAAGGCCCACAGAAATAAAAATACGCGTGGACACTTTGCTTTATCACTCTCCCGATGGCAGAGCGGCAAGCTGCCATGGGACTGGCTGAAAGGTTGCTTGACCCCTCCCTACAGTCTGCGGCGAGTTCAAAAAAAGGCGGGAGCCGAGACGTTTAATCCAATTTAAATTATGGAAATCGGCCTCACAGGACAATAATTCGAAGTTTCTAAGAAAGCTCAGAACGTGTAGATCGAGTTCCCGCAGTAAAAAGATGAGTTCAGATCCCTCTTCAGTGCAGCTTTAATATACAAAATTTCCACGCCAGAAAAATTTACAAACGGCAATGTATAAAGAAAAAAAAAAAACTAATGTACACCCGATCATTTCAGAATGAAAAAAAAAATACTATAGGTTCAAGGATTAACTTAAAAGTTAAAACACCACAAAATAAATGAGCTAAATTTAACAACAATGACCAGTTATTGAGACAAAATGCTCTGGAATGCTTACTACATGAACACCTCTTACAGCAAAACCCAGCAAAATGGAAAGTCGAGCTAGCTGGTGCTTTCTGATAAGAAAAAAAAAAAAAAGCCCAGCGACAAGGGGAAAATGGACAGGACCAGCACTACTTAATTCCTTGTCTCTTTTCACTTCCATCAGCAAAATTCAGGTATATACAAAATGCCAGTCATGTTGCAATACCTTCACGTCTGCTGAAATGACTGTGAGGAACAAGCTATTTGCTTTAAGAGGATGAAATGTACAGAACCTTAGACTGAGAAATCACAAGAGAAGATCATTGTGTTGTTTAGAGCACTGAAGTGCTAGTCACAGTGGTACCTGGAGGGTCAGAAAAGGTAACTGGATAAACCTTCTAATTCATGACACAAAACTGATGTTAGCGTAAAACATAAGACCTGTCGACACCTCGGCACAGAAAGGTTTTGCATTTATAAGCTTCAATGGTAATGTACTGTGACGTGCAGCTATATTACAGTGACTTCTAAATTAAAATTTTCCCACTTGAATGCTGGCTCATTTGAGATGAAACCGAGCATGGAGAGCTTGCATATTGTCACGACCAGAGGAGCCGTGAAGGTAGACGTCGGGGAGAACCCAAGACCGGGAGCCTTCTTTTTAATTATCGAGCCAGCTTCCACGACACAGAACAGAACAGCGCGCCACGAGAGCCCACCGCCGCTTCGTAGTCGTCTTCGACTCAGCGCGGAGGCCGCGCGGCGCGTTAGGCGCGTGGCATTATTCCCCCCCGCGAAAGCAAACATCGTCTCGATGTGGAATGGGATATGTACAGTGAGGGGAGGACTTGGGGTGAGGTGAACTATACAGTGCGCGCTAGATGACATGCAGGGGAGTCAAGTTCACACGTGGGGTAAGGGGAAAAGGTACGAAACAGCGTGAACACAGCGCTCAGTCACGCGAAAAGTACGGCTTTAAGCGCACTACATGCACGATTTCAGGCCGTTGACGCTGAGGGCCGACGACCACAGTTCCATGGGGGACAACTTCGTAGTTGACGCTGTTCAGGCGGCGCAGGACCTTGTACGGGCCAAAATACCTGTTTAAAAGCTTTTCGCACAATCCCTTGCGGCGCACTGGTGTCCACACCCACACGTGGTCGCCCGGCTCGTAGTGCACATCCCTGTGCCGAAGGTTATAGTGTCGGGCATCGGCGCATTGCTGGTCCTTGATGTGCAAGCGGGCCAGCTGACGGGCCTGCTCTGCTTGCTCCACGAAGTGGCCAGCTTCAGGGGGAAGCTCTGCGTCGCCGTACGGCAGCATGGCGTCTAGCATCATGCGGACCTCTCTGCCGTACACGAGACGGAACGGGTGAACTGGGTGGTTTCCTGCGTCGCGGTATTATATGCGAAGGTGACGTACGGCAAGACCTCATCCCAGGTTTTGTGTTCAACGTCGACGTACATCGAGATCATGTCCGCCAATGTTTTGTTGAGCCGTTCCGTTAGACCATTTGTTTGGGGATGATACGCTGTTGTTGGTTGATGAGCAGTATGGCTAAGCGCTAAGATGTCACGTAGGACTCGGGCTGTAAACGCCTTGCCTCGGTCAGTAATGATGGCCGATGGGGCGCCGTGTCTAAGCACGATGTCGTGCATAAAGAAGTGGGCAACTTCGGCGGCAGTACCTCGCGCAAGGGCCTTCGTTTCAGCGTAGCGGGTCAAGTAGTCTGTGGCGACTACGATCCACTTGTGGCCGGAAGACGAGAGAGGAAATGGCCCCAGAAGGTCCATGCCGACTTTGTCGAATGGTATTTGTGGCGGCTCGATGCACTGAAGCAGCCCAGGAGGCTTGAGCGCGGGTTTTTTTCGCCGCTGGCATTGCCGGCATGTCCGGACATAATGCTTGACACTTGAAGTTAGGTTGGGCCAGTAATAGTTCTGCCGGATTCGGGATAAGGTGCAGGTAACTCCAAGGTGGCCGGAAGTCGGTTCATCATGGCAGGCAAGGAGGACTTCATCCCGCAGATCAGACGGTATGACGAGCAGGTAAGTTGTCGGACTTGAAGTAGAGTTCTTTTTATAAAGCACCCCTCTCCGCAGGCAGAACGACGATAGTCCACGAGCTAGGTTTCGTGGTATTTCAGGGCACCCACCTTCGAGATGTTCGATGAGCAGACGGAGCTCGGCGTCGGCACGCTGTCTGGAAACGAGCTCAGATGTGCTGACCGCTCCAAGGAAGCTATCATCGTCGGTGGTGTCTTGCGGAGGAGGTTCGACGGGAGCACGTGACAAGGTATCAGCGTCGGTGTGTTTCCGGCCTGACTTGTAGGTGACGGTGAAATCGAATTCCTGCAGGCGTAATGCCCAACGTGCTAGGCGGCCGCAAGGGTCCTTTAAATTTTTCAGCCAGCACAGCGAGTGGTGGTCGGTGACGATACGAAACGGTCTGCCATAGAGGTATGGGCGGAACTTGGCGGCGGCCCAGACTACCGCTAAACATTCTTTTTCCGTGGTAGAGTAGTTCAACTCAGCACGCGACAGTGCGCGGCTGGCGTAGGCAATTACTTTGTCGACACCGTTTTGCCGCTGAACTAGAACGGCGCCAAGACCGACGTTGCTCACATCCGTGTGCACCTCCGTGTCGGCATCTTCGTCGAAATGTGCCAGGATGGGCGGTGATTGGAGTAGGCGTCGTAACTCGTCGAAGGCAGTCTGTTGTTCGTTGCCCCAGGAAAATGACGTGTCATCACGGGTTAGGAGCGTCAGAGGGCTGGCGAGCTGGGCGAAGTTTCTAATGAAGCGGCGATAATAGGAGCACAGGCCCAGAAAACGTCGGACAGCTTTTTTGTGGGAGGGGACCGGAAAGGCAGCAACGGCAGCAAGCTTCTCTGGGTCAGCGCGGATTCCGTCAGCACTAATGACGTGCCCGAGGAACTTCAATTCGGTGAACCCAAAGTGGCATTTTTCTGGTTTGAGGGAGAGGTTGGCGGATCGAACAGCTTTGAGGACAGTCCTGAGGCGGTGCAGATGTTCCGTGAACGTTGCGGAAAAAATGATGACATCGTCAAGATAAACAAGACAGGTCTGCCACTTCAAACCGGTGAGAACGGTGTCCATCATTCTTTGGAACGTGGCAGGAGCACAGCAGAGCCCGAATGGGAGGACGCGAAATTCATACAGCCCGTCCGGTGTAATGAAGGCGGTTTTCTCACGGTCTCTCTCATCAACTTCTATCTGCCAATAACCACTTCTGAGGTCGACCGAAGAGAAGTACTTGGCTTGACGAAGTCGGTCGAGTGAGACGTCGATACGCGGGAGCGGGTACACGTCTTTCTTGGTCACACTGTTCAGCTTCCTGTAGTCGACGCAGAACCGTAGTGTCCCGTCTTTCTTTTTCACGAGGACGACAGGAGACGACCACGGACTGCTTGACGGTTGGATGACGCCGTCTGTGAGCATCTCTTCGACCTGTGTTTGAATAGCATCTCGCTCACGAGGGGACACACGATAGGGCTGCTGATGGATGGGTCGGGCTCCTTCATGCGTGATAATGCGGTGTTTAACTATCGACGTTTGGCGCACTTTGGACGACGACGTGAAACACGCACCAAACTCCCGCAAGAGGTCCTGGAGTTGCCTCTTTTCAGTGGGTGGAAGGCCAGGATTTATGTCTACGCTGGTGACCGCTTCGGGAGGCCGCGCGGCGCGTTAGGCGCGTGGCAATATTGTGAAAAGTTATGAACTTCGTCTTGTAGTAAGTTTGACATTGGTACTTAGCTGGTTTCACCACACATGATGCAAGCCTGGAATTGTCTGCACCCCTGTAGGCAACACATGGTGCCACCACCGCCTTTCAGCAGAAAACTAAAGTAGGTGGCCTTCGGTCCCTCAGTCTCGTAGATGATTCCGGGCTTGCATCCCGTGGGGCCGAACCATTGCTAATTTTAGTTAGTACCATTCTATCTAATTCTAATTAGTACCATTGTCTAATAACTGACTACAAGACAAAGTTAATAACTTAATTAGTTAATAACAAAAGTTGCAGCAATATGCAAGCTCTGTGCACAGTTTCACCGCAAATGAGCCAGTGGTTGAGGCTAGAAAAATTTTTAAAAGCTGCTACAATAACGATTCACATCACCGAGCAATGAACATTCCAGATGAAACCCTGGTTTGTAGCATTTCAGGCGTGTTCACAGCATATCACAAGACTATGCTCTAGGGGTATGGTATCAGATGCTAGTGTTAAAACCCCAAAGCTGCATGTGGGCTATACCTGCTAAAGATTTCGTGCCAGTGACACCCCTCAAGATGGCTTCACGGCACAACACTATGAGCCACCCACTTTGTTCGAGGCAAGGACGCCTTGGCCCGTTCCAAGAAAAGTTGATAAGTGCCCATTACTACCCCCGAGAGAAAGTGGTGTCGGTGTGCGACGTTTTTTTTTGTGCGTGAGGGCAGGCACGCGGAGGGGACAATTGTTTCGTCAAGGTCGGTGATAGACACTTAGTGATCCTGGAGAAGCGAGCCTCTCGTTTCGACGCTCTCTGTCCAGTGTTTCCTTTCTTGGTCTAGTGGTAAATAAATCCTCATTCGTTGTTTTTAAAAGTATTCAATCTCCCGCATGTCACTGAAAAATGAACAATACAAGACAGTGCACTGGAGGGCTCTGAATTGATCTCAACCACCTGGGGTCTTTAAAGTGCACACGGCATTACACAGCACATGAGTGTTTTTGCAATTTGCCACCACCAAAATACAGCTGCTATGGCTGGGGTTCAATCCTATGACCATAGTCTCAGCAGGCAAACACTGTAGCCACTGAACCCGCAATGGAGGCTCAGTGGCTTCCATGTTCAGCTGTTGATCTCAAGTACCTGGGATCCGATACCAGACATGGCGCCCACATTTCAATGGAGGTGAAACATAAAAAAGTCGGTGTGCTGTGCAGTGTTAGCATTTGTGAAAGAACCCTAGGTGTTATAAATTAGTCCAAATCCCTCCACTAAGGCGTCCCTCATAGCCCATGTGTTGCTTGAAGATGTTAACCTCACATGCTATCACTGCTATAGTCACTGAGCACCCGGGGCAGATAGGTCTCATTTTATGAGCACAAAGTGAGTTCAAATGTGACGCAACTGCACGCATTGCTCAATGTACAACATCCCAAGACACAAAAGAAAATGAAGCAGGAAAAAGAATGACTAACATTGCCTTTTCAATGGCTTCAATCCACTTTTTCTTCATCTCTTCAGTCTTAGCATACATTGTGTACGCTGTCCTGTTCTCAACATGCACCAAGTACCAGTAATACTGCAAAGAATAAAATAAACATGTCTCTGAGATGTTAAGGCACAGGACACGCTACAGAGGAGTCCAATGTTGAAAACAACTTTCGTAAATGATGGATAGGACACATTTCAGCTTCTTTACAGAACCAAACAGTAATGTAATCAGTGCCACAGAGCAGACAAATTTAAGAAACAGATAAACTGTCTCCATTACTAATGCATAGCATAGGGAAGAATTAGAATGACAATGGCAAGGTTTTGGAACTTATCCTCATAGCAAATTATATAGGGTACCCCGTTCAATCAACAGGTGCCCTTATCACATGAAAGACATTCTAATGGAATCTCCTAGAAACACACTGTCAGCAAGGTAGCCAGATGCAATATTCTGAAAAAAGCTGTGTTCAAATCACATGTGCTAGGGGCTCTCATGTTGCCACCAACCAAGTGCTCGCTGACTGCAAAAGCATCTGCAGCTTTGGGCTACCTAAATGGCGATCACTGAAAAATCATTTAATGCTTTATTAAAATGGCAATAGCCCAGTCTGCACATCGCAGGGCTATGCTGCAAGTGAAATGATTGGGCAGAATAATTCTCTCACAACAAGAGCTGCATATGAAACTGTCAGGGCTAAAGGGTGCCGCAGTCATAGTCATATAATGTTATGACCAATTACTGCATTTAACTGCTGGTCAATGAGAATAAGGTTATCCAGATGGGCCTATGCCATAAGGTCAGTGTGTGGGGGCGCTCTTGAGGGAGGTGCGGTACAGCCACCGTTGTAACTTAGAACTGGAGGATGGTGCTCCTTTCCATGAAAAAATAAAACAGAGGCTGCATGCTTACTCTAGTAGCCATCCTAGCATTGGCTGGTGCATTCTCAAGTCTGTAGTCACAAAGAGCCAGAGAGGACTTGTAAATGTATTGCTCTCCCTAGGAAGAGCACAAAAAGGTGTATGAGCAAGAAAGAAACCACACAGAAACATCATGCAAAACACTATGGCATTAGACACACCGATCCGCACATACGGCCTACAATCACAACAGCAGACCATTCACAATGCAAAACGTAAAAGGCCTTGCAAGGGCACAGTAGTTTTCCGCTATGTACTATATTTCTAAAAAATGTAAACATGAAACGTTATTTAGTACCTTTACTTTTTTTATCCTTTATCATGCAAAACAGAAAAGAACAAGCAAATATTTGAGTTGTTTCCTATGTCACCTAAGCCTAGCTTATTCCATATTCTTGTATAGTATCAATTTTGTGACTTAGCAAATAAACCCTCTATTCTGCCTCTGGTCCCCACGACGAGTGGCTGCTCTTCTGTTCCTGTCAGCAGTTTCACCAACTCTACAACTTGCCCCAGAATTCCACTATGAGAGGTTTTCATTCAGTGCAGCTGCCAGTTCACTATGGGAGGACTAAATGACAGTTCTGTTAATTTCAAGCTCGGTTAGCCTGGCCCTTTTCATTTATTGGATGGTGCAATATAGCAGATCACTGAAGAAAGGAGGGGTGTCACTTGAAGCACATCTGAAGACAAATCTGGAGAACATTACATCACTGTATTTAATTACACAGTAAAACAGCTGCTTTTTTTAACTGAAAAGGGCCTAATCCAGCAAAACTGTTTTTATTCACTCCTGGTGCGATTCACTTCACTTAGCACCTCAGCTCTCATCCAATGTGCACTAAAAAAATGAATTAGAAATTAGGAAGCAAACATGCAGATTAACAAAGCCTGTATCAAAATACTTGATAAATGCTTCTCAAGTGCAGGTGTTCTAAAGCAGCATGCAAGTGAATAAAAAAAAATGCAGACACAACATGGCTAAACAACGAAGCATTCTACACCAACACGACATCAATATTAAGAACAGCAGTTACCCCAAAAAGTTTATCCATGATCTGAAATGCCAGCCAAAGAAAAAAAAATAATAAGGCAAATATTTGCATGTCACTCATTATGACAAGAGAGTGATAGCAGTGATGATGGTGGATACAAATTTCAGTTTTATGAATAAAAGAAAAATTTAACAAGACAGCACTGTCCACGTTGTTTGAAACTAGTTCCAACTGCTTGAAAAGTAAACTTAACGCCTTACCTTCGTAGACTTGCACATTAGCATCATTCGGTCAAATATGAAAATATATCTAGAAAAAAAAAATAAAGACAATAAGCACAGTGCTACACTTTTAAGATTAGAATGTGCCGAACTAACTTACTTGACAATTGAAAATGACAGTACGAGAGATGCACTTTTTACAAGGTTTCTTTTCAAGTGAAAAAAAGAATGTTAACTGCATGCACTTTCAAGCATTATTCAAGCTGGCTTAGCAGTGAAAAAAAAAAAGATCAAATGTGACATCTTATCATCATGACCCACTGTACCACATATCTGAATACTTCTTGAGAAAAGGCACATGCACACAAACAAAGCAACTTTCCCAGTGGTGCTAAAATTCTTTTACCAAACTTCACACATAACTATGAAAGAGGAGATTACATGCTTAAACTCTCATAATTTCTTATGAAAAGTCCCATAAAGATGGCATCCAGAGAGCTACTTTTAGATATGTACAATAGGAGTCCTGTACAAAATTAGTAGCAAGAGAACTATTTACTTTTGTCATGTGGGCAATAATGAGATGTGCAAGCTGCCACAGTGGCTCAAATGGTTATGATGCTTGGTTGCTGACTCAAAAGACGCGAGATCGATCCCGGCCGTGGAGGTCACATTTCGATGGAGGTGAAATTCTAGAGGCCCGTGTACTGTGCGATGTTAGTGCTAGTTAAAGAACCCCAGGTGGTCAAAATTATCCAGTCTTCCCCTTACAGCATCCTTCACAGCCCGAGTCGCTTTGGAACGTTAAAATCCCCTAACTGACTCAATTCAAGGGCATCAGTGAAGCATATCATAATTTCTGGTAGCAAGAAACATCAAACTAAGAACGTATAACTTCACCAAACATTAGCGCACCACACCAAAAATAAAACAGTGCAATGACCAAAACCAATATTCATGCTGGGGGTGAGCCAAAAGCTAGAATCTGAATACTGTTACTTGTTGTCACCTCCACAGCACATGCACTTGACAGGCTTTCTACTAGTACTTGCCAGTAAGCTTTGTTCAAGGTGGGTTTAGTACACCCTATAAAAGAAACAACTACATATACCTTTTGGTATGTGAACTGTAAGCTTAAAAGCACTGTCACACTAGGACAACAGTTTGCGGCCTGCCCAGACCATGTCATAGTGATGTCGGCGCCTATGTCTCATTGCACCGACATCACTGCAGCAACTGTGCATTTTTTTTAGAGCCATAAATGTATTCTGAGTCAGCAAGATATAGAATTGGGTTTGTGCTAGGCGCAGTTTTCACTGGGCAGCCGATCCCCTGAAGACATCCACAGATGACTGGCATACTGATCTGCAGGCGTAACCAAGCTGAAAGCCTGTCACACTATGACTACATCAGGCTGTTGGCTGTGTGGATGTTATCAACTGAGCGTGATAAGTCAGCCTGGCAACACAATCCACTGACAAGTTGGCTGATTTTCAGTGTCAACAGTGCCAGAATAGCACTGTCCTAGTGTGACAGTGCCGTAACCAGAAGACACAAACACTACCACAAACCAGAGTTAGCACACTAATTTGCAAGCACTAATGCTTCAAAGTTTGGTTAAACCGAAAATGTACCCAAATAAGGTGTCCGCCACTCAAGTATAAACCCAATCAAAGTAGATAGGTCGTTTTTTGGCTCAACACTTCAATTCAATCATCATTTGCTGTACTATAAAGACCTGCATACACACAGAAAAAAAAAATGAACCAGAACTGTCAGCTCATGAAGCTTACGTACTGTTGGGAACAAAAGTCTCCAGGACGCGAGAAAAAAAAAAAGTTTTTAGGAGCATGGGCGTCAGGTTTTTAAGCAGTTATCTGGTTTCACTACCACACATTAAAGCTGGCCAGTCCAGCTTTTATCTTCTCAACCAAGTCTAGGGCTACCGATTAATAAGTTATAGTCTTTGGCTGGGGCTAATGTGTTCAGGAGACTTCTGTCCCCAATAGTACATTGGTGGTAAGATTGAGGAACACTTTTCCCATTTAAAATTGCATTTGTACTTCACCGAAAAACTCCATTGACATCTTAAATCTTCACAAAGAAATCATAAATGCTGTATTATGGCTTAATTTTTTCCTCTGTGTGTAAACAAACAAAAGAAGAACAATTCAATAAATTAAAGCACAATTTTTTCTTCATAATTTGTGTGCACTTAAACTCAGTAAAGCTAATATCAGAAACAGTCACTCTTCTTTGCTGCAGATTACGACAAATATATTCACACAGCTCTCCATTAGGTACCACCCTACAAAATCTTACTTTGAAATAAAGTGAAGAGTTATAGGGCCAGCAGAATATTTATATATACAATGACTTTCAATTAAGATGATGTTCAAGAACTGAACAGCAGTTGTGTCGATAATTTTAGCAAACTGCTTCAACGTGAAAACTCTTCACTCCACCAAGTTTGCAAACTATCATGGCAGCACATACTGCTGATGCAGGATAAAAAAGTTTTAGCTAAAAAAAAAGGGAGGGGGGGGGGGGCATAAAACCAGAAGTAGCACTGCATGCATCGGTTAGGTTTTCCAGATCAAATTCTTATGCGTTATAACAGAAACACTTCAGTATTAGTTGTTACTTACCTATTTTTAATCTTGTTGTTATCATCATGTGACTTAATTTTCAGTTCTCCATCCTTCAATAGCCTTCCGTAGTCTTTCAACTCCATATTTTGGGGCTGAACACAAAATCAGTTTCAGGGTACAGTGTGCATCATATAACTCGACAAATTACACTAAATATATATAAAAAAAATAATGCAGAAAAGGTTCACACATCCAAGATACTATAAACAGGTAAATTTTTTAGACTAAGAAATGGCCCGTAACATGCAGGCCACGTAACAAAATCTGTATGTCCAAGTGCTGTGCCATCTCAGGTGTCAGTCTAAATTTGTCAGTAATTGTATTTGGAGCTTCTCACAGGAATGCAATGCAGCTTCTTCCCCCTCTTTAACAATGGAGAAAGCAACAACTAATGTCTGTTACTAATAGCTTTTATTGGCATGTTAATGCTTAATAAAAAATGAAAGTTTCTTTTCTCATTTATAGCAAGGTGTCCACATAACTAAAAAAACTTGCCGAGTAAACACTAACAAAAACAAAAAAGCCCTATAACTTTTTTTTTTCTTTCTGCCCCTGGCTGTCACGTTACATTTTCGTAATGTTGTGAAGGCTGTACAGCGGGCAACTTTGCTTGAACTGTTATTCAAAGAGAAAAATAAAAATGAAGATCCATAGTTTCTGCACGTTGTTATCCAAAGTGCTGCTAATTCTTTATTAGGAGATAGAGGCTAACTAAAGTTGCAACAAGGAATTCCAACATTATCAAAACAGCGCAAAGACATGGATGTGAAAAAAAGGTGGGTAGACAGGGCACTTTCAGCACCCTGCCTACACGACTTTTTTTTATGTCCAAGTCTTTGTGGTGTTCAAATAATTTTGAGCCAATCTGCCCAAGCTTACGCAAAAAGGTTCAAAATTTCGCAAGAGAGCTTACCAAGTCAACATCAGTAATGCTAGCTTGGATGTCGGCAATAATTTGCAGGGTCTCATTGTCCCTTTTCACCTCATTAATGTAATGAGCCAAATCCTGTAATGAAAAGAGTACAACCACAGTTTAGACTAAGTACTCACAACCTCAGTCAGGGGTCCTCTGCTGGCTACAGAAGACAGCAAAGCTATAATCTACATATAAAGATTTACCACATGCAAACAAATTTTTCCTGTGCACTCAGTTAAAATGAGCCTAAAAATTTTATTTGCATGCATTAACAGCACTCTGTTAAGCTAAGGTTGCAAAGGCAAAAATTCCTAGAAGGACTCTTACAAGCATAGCTTGCAAAGCCTTCTCTAAACCATGATAGTCTTCATGGGTCTCAGCCGTGTTCTTCATTAGCTCCTGAAATTTAAAAAAAGCATGTTTAGAATATATTATGATAAGGTTTCTCAACACATCCTACCTCTAATATAGTCTGGAAAAGACGAAAAGAAGAAACATGCAACTTGACCCACCATTGTGGCTAATTAAGCCATCAACAATTACTGTTCTACTTCTAAGCATGAGGTAGTGGGCTCAATTGCTGGTCTCGGAGACCGCTTATCATTGGAGACAAAATGGAAAAAGTGCCACGATTTCGCCACATGTTACAAAATTGAAGGTGGCAGAAACTGGAAGCTGTACACTGCAGTGTGCTTCATAGCACAGGTGTAAATTCAATAGGCATGCAGATTTAGCATGTGAAAATACTGTTACTTTTTAGCATGAAACCTAGCCAATAGTGCCATCATTTAAAAGTTCATAGATTGGAAGGAATTAATGCATATAAATGCACAAAATATGCAACCATAGCCAATGTTGTAATGCAGTAGCATGTTTATTATCTAGTGATGCATTTAAAACAGCCATATTGTTGCTGCAACTCACCTTGAGCAGCAAGTGATATTTTAAAACCCTTTGCATGGGAACAGAAAGTAAGTCACGCAGTTTAAACTTTCCGTCATTTGCTTTTTGCTGGCAGTTCTGAAATGGAATACAAATAAGCAAGCATGCTCAAAACGGCCCCACAAAACAAACGTTTCACCTCTTGCCAACCAGGAAATGAAACATTGCAAACTTTTTCTTATTTTCATGCACTCTGTTTTCATTGAGCTAAAATAGTTAGGGCAGTAGCACAGACACTTGCTAGCCAATTTCAACTTTGTAGCACCCTTATTATGAACCCAAATACATTTCACGATTGCAATTTCATAATGCAGCTTCTTCCACAAAGTCCAATATACTCATTATTCTTGTCAATGTCAATGCTTAATTGCCATGATTTCGGGGATGGAATAGATTACTGATTACACACTCATAAGCAAATGCTGTCATATTTAAAGTAGCTCACCAAAACAGACTGGTTGACCAGCTGCTTTTTCGAACAAAGCTCATCAATTTGCTCTTGTGCCTTCGGTAGATTTGAGCAGTAGTCACCATAGACAATAAATTTATCCTTCCAACGAAGAAAGCAATCACTGATTTTCAGATGCTGAGATGAGATGCAGGCTTTATGTAGGTCTGCATGAAAGCCTGTATGAGTGTCTGCAAGTTCCTGCAAAGACCACAAAAATGTGTTCAAAGGAGTGTTAGTCTAGTGCTAAATCTGCTATATTTGGTTGCTTCCACTGTCAGAAGAGCTAAATGCACTGACAAAGCACACATCAGCAAATGCTTAAACTAAAAATTGGTCAAATGTTTAAGGAAATCTTCCAAAGTGCAGTAGATTTGTAATAAGGGAGTAAATACTCATTGAAATCCACCCGAGTGCCCTACCATAAGCTTGCCATCCTGGTAAGCTCAGTTGGTAGAGCGACTGCTCTGGTGAAGCGATCCCGGGTTCAAACCCTGAACCAGGACGAATTTTTCTTTAACTACGAAGTTTCTGAGAAAGCTGTATAACTTTCCTCTGTAGCCGTATGGCTGCACTCGGGTGGATGTCAATGAGTAATAACTCCCTTATTAATAAGCGAGTAATTACTTTTATTACAAACCTAAAAATTAACTTCAATAACACAAAAAAATAGCACAAAACTTAGACTGCATATACCAGCAGTTCCATGGAATCTCTATGGGTCCTAAAGATCATTTCCGAAAATTTATGCTTTTTCAAGGATGGCCTTGTAGATGCATACATACAAGGATTGAATAATGAAAGGGTAAGATCGGTGCCTTGAAACACAATCAAGAAATTCATAAAGGGTGAAACAACACACTTTCACAAGTCATGGTTCTTACAAATTTAATTCTCCAGCCATACAAGCTGCTTTCACTGCTCTGCTTAAAGGAGCTTCCACACCATGTCTAGTCAAAGCTACCATTTCGTAATCTTCTTTTCTTTGCCTTCCCTTCAGCATTGCTAGTCTGCTCGAAGCTATAGTAGCCTGCTAGTAGTGCCATACAGAACACCACCACCTGCACTGGTGGTTTCCATGCCAATCACAGCACTGTAACGCATAGCTTAGTAAGCAGTTGATGCGGACACTCAATGCTTTCATGACACCGTCTGCCTCAGTATACCTCAAAGCATGAGTGTCAGTTCTATGTTAAAGCCACAGGTAGCGTGCACCTGAAGGCCGGTTCACATGCAAGCGACTGAGCGATTGAGCGGCGCGTCGCAGCGAAAATTTCCAACTTGTTGAAACCTCGCCGCTCGTCGCAGCGACGACTCAAAACAGGTTTTTCCGCCGCAGCGACAGGATTCGCTTGCATTTTCGCTGGCATGTGAAACAGGCTTGAGAAGGCTCGCCTGTACACCAAATTAAAAATCACTATTGTTTAGGCACATGATACACACAGCTCAGATTGTGGTCTCATTATTATTGCAACTCAAGTGACTGTTGGCATTAGTTTCTGGTTTCACTGAAATAGTCACCGCACCACTTGCATAGCACATATCCCCTACTAATAATGATCAGCACCAATCATACAACATTTGGCCATGTGCTTTTTCTATTCTTTTTCTCTTTTTTGACAATGTGTTTGCAAGTGAACTCTGTTCTGTCGTGAAAAAGGCCCAAAGATTTCTCATCCTCTTTCTGAATGCACTGGTACCAGGTCAAAGTGTTTTGGCATCATGTTTCGCAAATTACTGTGTCTGTCTGTGCCTGTGTGTCTGTGTCTGTGTGTCTGTGTCTGTGCCTGTGTGTCTGTGTCTGTGCCTGTGTGTCTGTGCCTGTGTGTCTGTGTCTGTGCCTGTGTGTCTGTGCCTGTGTGTCTGTGCGTCTGTGCCTGTGTGTCTGTGCCTGTGTGTCTGTGTCTGTGTGTCTGTGCCTGTGTGTCTGTGTCTGTGTCTGTGTGTCTGTGCCTGTGTCTGTGTCTGTGCCTGTGCCTGTGTCTGCTGTGCCTGTCTGTGTCTGCTGTGCCTGTCTGTGTCTGCTGTGCCTGTCTGTGTCTGCTGTGCCTGTCTGTGTCTGCTGTGCCTGTCTGTGTCTGCTGTGCCTGTCTGTGTCTGCTGTGCCTGTCTGTGTCTGCTGTGTCTGTCTGTGTCTGCTGTGTCTGTGTCTGCTGTGTCTGTGTCTGCTGTGTCTGTGTCTGCTGTGTCTGTGCCTGCTGTGTCTGTGCCTGCTGTGTCTGTGCCTGCTGTGTCTGTGCCTGCTGTGTCTGTGTCTGCTGTGTCTGTCTGCTGTGTCTGTCTGCTGTGTCTGTCTGCTGTGTCTGTCTGCTGTGTCTGTGCCTGTACCTGTCTCTCTCTCTCTGTTTGCGCGCACGTGTGTGCGTGCGTGCTGAATAAAAATACTCAATGAAAGCACAGTTTGCAATACTAATGTATTAAAATACCTTAATACCATGTATTGTGTGTGTATGCGGTCATTGAGTGTGCCTACCCAAAGACTATACCATTCCCTGTCGGTCAGTGATGGTTGACTTACAGAATCTTCACTTATGTGGCAATGAGTGGTGAAATCTTGCTTGTGCTGCAGCCTGTTATTTGTTGGCTTTGCAAGGCAGTGCTGCTAGGCCTCAGCATGCTTGCGCCATAACTCAAAGTCTTTCCAGCGAACAAACACGCCTCACCAGAGCCATCCTTTCAGCCAATTTCCCTCAACATGAGCAAG
The DNA here is from genome assembly GCF_055824585.1 of Amblyomma mixtum. Taxonomy (NCBI): domain Eukaryota; kingdom Metazoa; phylum Arthropoda; class Arachnida; order Ixodida; family Ixodidae; genus Amblyomma; species Amblyomma mixtum. The sequence goes on along the minus strand of NC_143014.1, from coordinate 167,953,286 downwards.
TAGGGCGAGGAATTCTTTGGTTTCATTTTCACTTCGTTCACATCCATGCGCTGCTAATTTATTGTCATTGTGGCATACTCCCATGCCCTGTGCCTGCACGTATGCTCATGTTGGCTTTGGACAACATGAGCATACGCTTTCCTACTCCAACTGAATCCCTTATAACTGGCTGTAACCAGTAAAAAAAACTGGTCAACAGTGGTTCAAGAGTTTTATGACAATGAACGATATGGTATTTCAGTGAAGGATGGCAACGACTGAAATGAACAAGGTGGCAAGGATGGCACAGAGGCCATTTTAGAGTTAACATGACAAACTGAACTCAACTCACTTTTACCTAAAGAAAAAGTTATGGAGTAGTGAAATTTTTCATCAATATCATACTTCACGGGGGAGACCTTGAATAATCTCAGATGGAGGCGAGGCAGTCTGTGATGGCCACAGTTTGAGAACGACTGATACATACAAGAAATTGTACAATGAACACAACATTAAATACAGTAAAGTCCAGACAACTAACGCCAGATATGCATGCATCAACATTTTCTCCACTAACAGATACCACTGAATTAAAAGTATTTTATGACAAACCACATGAAAACATGCACGTACTAAACAAAAAAATATTCACGGCACTAACCTTTATGTGCTTGAAAATAATTTCGTTTTCTTCAGGAGTCAAGACATCCTTCAAAGGGCGCATAAAATCCTTGATGAACAGAAGATAAACAAAATGCTCTGAGAAGTGGTCCACTGCATTTCTTGAATAAAACACTGATTTTTAAGCCCAACGAATGCACAAACTAAGCAGGGCAAGCCACTTTGCACATCACACAAAACAATCAAGTGTTAACAGCATTGAATGAATACACATTACATGAACAAAAATAAAAGGACTTGTTATGACAATACCCAAACAACAGACTTTTTGCAATTGTTACACCAGTTACACTACAACCAAGCACATTCTGGTAACAGCTGAACAGCTATTTTTTTTTTTTAAAGCAGAAAATACAGATGCAGTTTGTGCATTTTATGATGTAGTTGTGAAAGTGGCTACCATGATAGCACCAGATGCACCTCTTTGGCACTTTGACTGACAGCCAGCAACTGGTTTTAAGAAATGGATCTAGTTGGGAAACAAAACAACAAAGTCATCAGACTGTTCCGATTTTATAATTTAATCTTTTTTTGTTATCTGGGATGTTCCTCAACACTACTGCAAGGTATTGCAGCAAAACTCTCTGGTATGCATGAACTGCAGCAGATTATTAAGTGTGAGCTGAAGAAACACAACAGGAATGCAGTTTACACTGCAGTTTCTCCATGGGCCTTATGAGGGGCTTTCTTTGACATTTTGCAGCAAGTTCATCACGGCACATTGTCACAACTTCATTATAAGGAGAGACAATTACCACTGATTTTTTTGGCTGACTACCTCGTTGAGACAAGTGACTGACAGAACAGCATGAATTCAGTGCCAATGGCCCACTACAGCGCCCTTGCACTGCAGTCAACGCGTCACTGCAGTCAATGTGTCACTGCAATCAATGTGTCACTGCAACACTGCAGTCAATGTGTCATACATTCAACCATATTCCACAATGATTCATTGCTCTGGGTGGCTCTGATGTCTCCTTCACACATGGTTAACCATTATTTATATATGTGCACTGGTATGGGGCTTCTGTTTTTAAATTTCAGAAGAGAAATTGGAGAGGCTGACACAAATTAATACTGCAGAAGCAGTTCACTCGTGATAAACAATAAAATAGGTTCTGCTCACTCACGACTAATAGCAATACATGGTATATAGGTATATAGATTCATCAGTGGATGTTGAACTTGCAAGCCATACAGGAGGCATGCAACTAACAGAAAGCTGTGACTTAAGAAACTTTTGGAATAAGACATAACTTACAAGGTTGGTGGGACATACAAAAAGAAAATATGAAGCTTCTGTTTGGCTGAGCTTCTCATAGGTTAAACAAATTTGCAACATATCATGTTGACATTAAACTCAGTGTACTTTTAATAAGAATGAAATGCTAGTGCACTGTTCCATGTTGTCCACTAATGACAGAAATGCCAGTCTGAACTTATGCAAAAGAGGTAAAAAAACCTGGTGGCTGAAAGATAGGAGAATAATTGTGCAACTGTCATGTTTTACATTCCATGAAAAGAAATAAATTGGCACTTAAAGGGCTACTGAAGTGGTTTTAGAATTCGATGAGTTTAAGGTTGCTGAATGTGCGAAACGTGCAGATAAAGCCTGCGAAATCGTTTTGCTCTAGCATTTGAAATGCTGGCGTAATCGCCGAATAAAGTCGTCGTCGGCGTTCAGGCTTCTCCGAAGTGCACAGCGACGGGCAGGGTCCCCGATAATGACGTCACGTATGCCGGCACTACGTTTCCAGTGAAGAAACGGTTATTCCAAGGAACAAAACCGACGCCATCGAAGGTGAGGCTCACGATGTATTGTTTGGCGCCATCTGACGACACACAGCAGCATGCAGGCGTAAGCAGCGTACATCCAAAATTTCGGCAACAATGACGTCACTGCCGAGTTTCCCCGCACTCCTCCAACGTAGTGAGAAGAAGCCTAAACGTTGCCATTTTAATCGATGATTACGACACCATTTTTAATGCTAGTGCAAAAATACTTTTCATGCTTTACCTAGAAGCTTGATAGATTCGGATTCTTGAATAACCTTAAATTCTCAAAAAACCATTTCAGCTTCCCTTTAAATTAATCAGATGTATAACATTCTTGTAACAAAATTTATAGAGGAAAATAATAGTAGTTGACCAAGACAAGAGCTGGCTTGGACTGGCTGGCAAGACATGTTTTTAAGAACCCTTTCAAAAAGGTGCTATATCTATTTTTGCACTGTTTAAAAATATTTTCAAAGTAAATCCACTAGTGCAAGAGACACCAAATACTTACTCGAGTAATCATATTGAGAGCCTCAATATAGTTTTTTTCAGTTTCTATGAGCTCTTTGATACAGTAGTCTCTTTTTTCTAAAGGTGCAGTGGGAGCAGCAGCAGGAACCTGAGGCATGACAAAGCAAAAGACTGGAATATCATGAAGAAGATCATACTCACCCTACTCTTTATATTATATTTACATACTCCTTTACATACAAGCTTTATTTAAAACCTCAACAGAAAATGCTTTCAAAAAGGACATTTTTATCTTTTTGAAACTCTAGAAGCATGCATTTATAAAGAAACGCACTCTTACAAAGCATGCAGGAAGGCCCAGCACTTTTAAGAAATACAATATAATCTACAGGAAGTGCTACAAAACATCACCCACAGACTTGCCAACTTGAATTTCACTTGCACTAACTCGAAGCAGTGATGGTAGAATAATACTACTTGAATTTTGTTATAAATAGCACGACATATCAATTTGTAATGTATGTTTTATAACAAATCTTACAATAATGAGAAAACTAAAGTATAATGCTGATAATATGCAGTGTCCTAATGGTAAGCATTGGGGTTGACAAAAAGCACTATTTGGTCTAATAAACTTGATAAATGGGCACATTACATCTCATTAAGTCACCTTAATTCAGCAATCGAACTCTGTAACCTGTAATGACCAGTTACAACAAGCACACCTGCTTATCATATGCTACTGTACACATCTTATTGCAAATGAAAAGGCCTACTATCTTACTGCCCATTCACACGAAGGTGAATAAGTAACCAAAGGCACAAAATTCATTACTGATAACATCAATAGCTCCTGTGCTTGAATACTAATAGCAGAAATAAGAACGTAGATTCCAGCAAGTTGATCAGCTCTTTCTGAACCAATTCAATTTTTGCTTACAACTGCAATACCCCATTATTTTCTGAACAGACTCTCCAATATTTGCAATAGCTGCATCCCATCCACCTTTGCCAACAAAAGAGAGTAGCAAGTGTTTCGGAGGCTGATATTTTGATAAGAGGAATAGATCATTTGGTGCATACCCGACTAAATGATATTTGAGTACCTTCTGAACATACACGGAGCTATTTTTATTCATCCATCTACATCTAAACCAAACAAATGCTGCTTACGCATTCCAATTTATGCTTTCTAGCACCTGTTGCCACAGCATTGCCAAATCGAAATATTATCAATAATAGACAGTTTCGTGTATGATGCCATGGCTTTATCACAGCTCCTTTACTTCACAAACTGTTCTATATGCTATAAATAAACAAAACTCTCATGTGAAAAAAAGTGGGGAAAAAAAAAAACAAAGTTGGAAAGTGGTACAAAGAAGGTACCACAAATATATCGGCATGTAGAATGCTTTAGATTGTAATGACTGCTCGAATCATTGCAGCACTCATTCAAAATTGGCAGGTTGGGCATTGACAGGGTGCATACCTGTACCCTCCGAAATGCACAGAGGTCTTCGTAGATGTCCTCATCATCATTGGTCACTGCCTCGTACTCATACTCGCCAAACTCGCCAAAGGCCTCGTTGCTGACATGCACAAGACATGCACGGTTGAGCAGGTGGCAGCAAGGCAGCACAGACACACACAAGAGCAAACACAAGCAAGGTAGAGGGCAAATAAATGGCTCAGTTACATATGCTGCACAACATGCACTGGCATCTACCACAGCCAGATACAACACATGAGCAGATACAACACAAGAATGCTGATATTCTGATCTTAGCTAGTCATGGCCTCAACTACTGACAAGGAAACAACAAAGTTGCTACTAGCCGTTCTCATCACTTTTGTAGCCAACTGTTTTCTGTAAAACAAGGTGAATATGGACTGAAATGACAATCCACTGAGGATGAGAAACAAGTACTTAATGGCAGTTACATGACAACAAAATACAATAAAAACACCAGTCATGCCAGCATCCAACAAGCATGCAACAAACAGTACAACTAATGTACACGTAAATGACGAATATGCCACACACAGTAAAGTGGAAATGATAAGATAATTAAAAGAGGAATGTTCAAACTCCCCCACATCTTGCTATTCATTTTCCTGCAAACAAGTCTTTCAGCAACCTAGTGCTTCATGCTGAAACAGGTACGCTAGTCAAATGACTTCTGCTTCAGTTGAGACAATTCGCAGTTGACACCCTTTCACACTGGTGAACATAGCCAGGAGAAGTATCCAAACAAAAGCATGCCGACAAGCAGTAGTCACTCCACGAGACCAAGCTCAAAGCAATAGACATGCTAACAACTGCTGTGGCAACAACAAATATGCATTTAATATTTTTTTTTGCACAAATTAGCACAGATACAGCCAAAAAAAGAAGAGAACCATGCTCTTACCATTCATTCCTGGAAGGAAAGTGAAAGGAAATATCTGGACATATGCTATGCTGGTTCACAGAATATGCTGCTTCTGCGAGCTCAAGGGAACACAACCATTTGGAAAGATGTGATAATTAAGGCATTGTTCATGAAAAGCAAGTAAATTTAATTTCCCTTGATCTCCCACAACACAGACTAGCTTATTAACATGGCACTTGTTTCATCATCTCGTTACCACTTATTGAAAGCTCCTAAGAATAAGCAGTACTTGATCTCAAAATGAGAAAATAGAAGTGAAGCCAAGCTCGCACATTCTCAAGTTGATGCTCAAATGTTCTTCCTCAAAGGACGCCCAGCTTTGCTCTGCGGCCCTTACTGTGTGATCCCCTTCTTATGTTACATCTGGCGGAGGAGCTCAGTGGCCATACTCAAGACCCCTCCAACAAATGCTGCACCAGAACAATCTTTGACAGCATAAGTTTACGCTGCTATATGCCAGGCAGTTATGTTGCAATTAAACAGGTGCTGCCACTCATAATAGCACCTAACAAGATGTCATCTAGCAAAAAGTGAAACGAGTCAGTACCCAGAGTAACCATATGCTGTTGGCACTTATTCCTATTAGCATCAAAGAAAGAGAAGGGTCAGGTATACAGCGTGTTATTTGATACACGTATTTCACAATAAAGTTTAAGATAAGCCCAACCCATATTCTGAAATTTTAGCTTGGAACTTGCAGCTGGGAACTCATAAGTTTTATTTTAATTGTGGTGATTTGTGCTACCTGTTTTTGGCACATTGTAAAAAATGAGTTCACTGATTCCAAAAAGCTAATTGAGGTTACAAGAGTAAGTGCATCAAGCTATAAAGCCGCTACCCTATACACAGGGTTCGGACATTTCGGTTTGTTGAATAAGCATCACAACTGTGCAATTTGAGGTAATGCTTCGCTAGCATACATGCCTCTGATGACCTGGAAGCACCATATCCTCGCCACCTGCCAGCTAAGCACTGTTTCTTCACTATCATCACCTGCTTAGAGCATTTAGTCAGTTAATTAGGTTAATAAACTGCATGCAGGACACTGACACGAAAATGTGCATGGGAGTCACGAAAAAGTATGTTCTGGCTACCGTGACAATTGAGCAGCAGTTACATCACTACCATCAACACGCAGACCAAGTGATGCCCGCCCTTGCGCTCTACCCAGCACAACAACCCAACATTAAAATAATGTTGTTCGTAAAAGCAAACTTCCACTTGTGATTTTGTCTGCTGGCTACCTCATTTAACTTTAGTTACTCTTTTAATGATGACAGCAATTTCTTCTACAAGCACAGCTCCAAGTACTGCCACTAGCAAGCTAATTACTGGTAAATAAATTGTTCATGACGACAAAAACACTGAGACAGACTTCAATTGACTTCTGACCGCATAGGATTGCTGCATTAAATCACCGAAAAAAGTTCAGTACTTCATTTGCCAAAAATAATAATAACAATAATAATCAGCCTGACCACGCCCACTGCAGGGCAAAGGCCTCTCCCATGTCTCTCAAATTAACCTAGTCCTTTGCCAGTTGCGGCCACCGTATCCTCGCAAGCTTCTTAATCTCATCCGCCCACCTAACTTTCTGGTGCCCCCTGCTACGCTTGCCTTCTCTAGGAATCCAGTCCACTACCCTTAAGGGCCAGCGGATACCTTGCTTTCGCATTACATGCCTTGCCTAAGCCCATTTCTTCCTCTTGATTTTGACCAGGATGTCATTAACCTGCGTTTGTTCCCTCACCCAATCTGCCTGCTTGTGGTCTCTTAACGTTACACCGATAATTTTTTTTCCATAGCTCACTGCTTTGGCATTAACATAATACCTGCCGAAAAAAAAATGAAACTTCGAATCTGAAATAAAACCGAAAAAAGTCTGCTAAATTTTCAGAAAATAAAAACCGAAAAGTCCAACCCTGACTTATACGTACAGAACAAGGTTTTATTTTCAGGAAATTAAAAAAAAAATCTTGTGACGCAGACATTCCTACTGGAGTTCCCATTTAGCCTCACTGGTACAACATAGCTCATGGTTTGAGTACTTTCGAGACAAACGAGAAACACAGATCAACATGTGAGTCTCCCATGTCATGACTCCATTTGGTTCATACTTTAGCTTTCTGAAATCACTGCATTATAAAACAGACAGATAACCATATGCTTTGTAAGAAAGTGCAGAAGCAGCGTATCTCATGTGAAAGCCTTGTCAAGAAAATTTTCCTTCTCGCAAAAATTGTAGTTGATGGCATCAGCAACAGGATGCAGACAGTGCACGTAAAGGAGCTCATAAGACTTGATTTAGATTCAGGAATGGAATGTTGTGCGTTGTGCTGAGTTTTATGGCACATAAGCAGCTAAGGCTATCATGCGCCAAACACAAGGTCAAAAGTGGCCGCATTCACATGAACAGTCTAGGAATAAAGCAGCAACGATACACAACAACTAAAATGAGACGTAGTTTGAATCACAATAAAAAATGCCATCAAATACAAGTAAAAAAATGCTGGGCCTTTCCGACAAACCACAAAGATTGTGTCATGGGGGGTGCAGAGCCAGTTTGACTTGGACGAGGCACTACCTCATTAACTCGCAGGGTGACGTAGCATAAATCTTCATAAACATCCTCTTCGCGTGTTCGACGAGGTGTTACAGGGAAATCGAAGACCACCATTGTGTCATCATTGTGGCTGGAAAGGGTCATGGCACCAGGCCTATATGATCAACACTTCAAAAACCAAACTACTACTAAATGTTGACAATGAAAGTACTCAGCATAAATCACTTTTAAGACATTTAAGAGTCACCCAGGAAAGCAAGGACTTTTCATTTTGGAAGTTAAGGTATGACAACACTCTTGGAATGCCAATTTTCTTGAAAAAAGTTTTTCATTTTTATTTATTTTTATAACCACAAACATTTTACCTCTTCCACAAAAAAAATTATTATTCCAGCTAGTGCCATTAAAAAGTTGGAGGCTAAATTGTTACCTGCACCATCCTAAATGAAACAGAGAAAACAAACAAAAAATGGCGAGCTGCTGCATGTGCAAAAAAAACACAAGGGAAGTGCTCCAGGAGAACCTTCCTATAGGTATGGAGTATTTTAGCACTCTAGGACTTTGCTTTCTTGTGTATAAAGAACTTGTAACCTTTATTATTATTTTTCTCAAAATGCAATTTTGTTCTTTTCTGTGTTATGCTAACATGGATAATGTTACATTTGGCAAAAATTCTCTTGAAATTTGGCATGCTCATTTATTACATATCAAGGCATGCAATAAACTAGGACTATTAAGATCCACTACCAGTTTTCCCGTTGTGGCCTGTTATCTAAATATTCGTACTTTCAGAAAGCCATTTTTAGTATATGTTTTCAGATTTTTGCAATAACTGCCGGCGAACTCATCATAGACTCTTTGTTCTAGTTCACTGCACAGCTAATAGGTAGACCTGCATAAATTAAAAAGAATGATGGTGTGCGTTTGATTGTTTGTGGGTTATCACTGTTGGTGTGAGAGGTAAATTTAGCACTTTTTAAAGAAGATGATACGATTTAAAAATTACAAATATTTTTCCGAAGCTTTATAGACAAATGTCATGTTTGTAAATAAAGGTGGCGCTGTGGTCAGAAACCAACTCGCGTATGCGCATATTTTACAAGCGTGAGCGTCGCTCGTGGTTGGAAACATTTCTGTTGGTGGCCGGAGAGCAGCTCAGCACTTTTTCAACCTGTTCGCCAGACGGAATTTTCTGGCGAAGCGCTGCATATGCTTCCTTCTGCGCTCCTATATTTGGCAGCAACAGCGCGGCTAGGGCGGTCGACTAGGTTGACTTATTAAATAAAACCGAGAAAGCACGAGGTATACAGGTCTGCAGTCTCAACATTTGGGGCGATACAGCATACCCGATCGCTAAGTGCAAGAAGAAGGACGACGGGAGGCAGCTTTTTCCCATGACGAACCTTTGTGATGTGCCTGCTCTCGTCCAGCCACTTCAGTGCGGAGAACGCTGAACACTACTGAACACTGAAGCCATGCAGTTACTTTAAATGAGTCATGCAAATGCAAACTTCACTGGTAATGTCTGAAAAAATGCTTTTTTTTATTCGCTTAGCTTTAAGAGAGGTGCACAGGCGAATGGATAGAAGTTTACCTCGAGCTACAACTAAGTTATGTTTGCTCTGCAGAGCAAAATATTTTAAGTCATTCTGCTTGCAGGCCTTATTCTGCTTGATAACTGGTTTTTCGTCCGGTATTTGCTGTTTTCGCCAGGTTCTGATTGACCAGCGATTGTAAAATTCAGGTAATATGGGAAATAACACGGCATGATTTTGCCGATACCTTAGCGACGTTTAATCATTTTCTAGGATAGGTGGTGAAAAAACGTACATGTTGAAGCTCGTGGAAGCAAAATTAAAGAAAAAACTATGCGTCGTATATTCCTACTACCGGACTACAGTGCTGCTTCAAACGTCGCGCTTAGTGGCCCGATGAATGCTGAAGGCGACTGGCAGCAGCTGTTTTTTTTTTTTTTTTTTAGCACGAAGAGATGCCCGGGACGTAGTCCGGGTGACTGCCATCTGAAAACGGTCTCCTGCGTTCAATTTACGGCCACACCCACACGGAATGTCACGACCAGACTTCTCATAATGACAGCCTGACAGAACGTGAACAAGCTGCGGACGTTGATTCTTGCACTGTTCGCAGCGCGACTGAAGAGCAAACATGCGGATTAAGAGACGCAAACTATCATATTTCGATGCATGAATGCAATACTAGCCGCGCAGCCGATCCGTCGCCAAATTTTTCCCGCTCCACGGCTGCTGCGCATCGCTTTGGCCCATATCTAAATGCGATAAACTTGTGGAAACTTGTGCCGCTGCCTTTCTTCAGCAATGCGGTTCAACCACCCGCACCACAACTAGCCGGAGTATTGCAAAATGCGTTCAAAAATGCTCAACCTTGGCATACCCAAGGCACACAGTACCGGCTTTTGCCTACACAATGAAAGTCACTGCTGACTCCAGCACCACTGCATCTCCGTGATGTCACGGCCTGACGATTGTCTACACCCACTGATGTGTCTAACAATTCAAAACAGTAAAAAATTTTATTCCAACAAATAAACATTTTTCCTTCACGAGTGGTGTCATACCTTAAAGCATATAAAGGTTCATGAAAAAAAAATTTTTTTTAATTAGGCATTCCAGACGTTTGTTGTTCCTGCCCATTAAAAGCTTAAGGTACTCAATTTGCAAGAGATAGGCTATCCTAAAAACCATCTATAATTAGAAAATAGGCTGATTCACAATGGATTGTAGAACTTCCCATGATGCATTTTCTTCACAAGACCACATAATGTTCTTAAGGGCTCAGAATTATTGTATTACATTTTCGCAGTACACTTTTGTAGTAGACTTTTGTAGTATTTTGAGTTTCATTATGCATTTTCTAGTCTCCATTTGCTTTCTCCACTATTACTAGTAACTTGAGAGCCATCCTGTTGGGATAGATACCTAAACGTAATACCAATTAACTAGTTTCCATCTGCACATTAATCACTGTCTTTGGGGCCAAAACGACTCCTTGTCAGCTGCACCAGCAACAAACAAGACAAGGGCTGTGGCCAAAGGACACCCAAGACTTTTTTTGCAGGATTATTAACTTTCTCAAGTGCATGGGTGCACTTTTTCATGTGAGTTTTCACAGCTCCATGATGGGATGCTGAAAAAAATGGACATGACATTTCCTTTCGGAATCAAATAATTGACGCTGGTTTGCCATCAACAGGATAGCAAATGACCTATGCATTCACAAGTGCAGTTACTGTGATCACCTCCACTGGAACTATAGACCACCCTCTTTCTTTTATGCAGATTTGTAGTCAAGAATATCTTGAAGTTTCATGATTCACATTTTCTGGTTGTCTTGCTGGTGTTGACAAGACTGGTGTCACGTTCTACAGCAGACTCTTGTGTGCACAGATCTTTTGTCCACATATTTTAGCACCCTGACTCCATCTCAACTCCATGACAAATGAGGCATCTGTGAAAAACGTTGCATTAGGTGCAACTTGTCTAATTATGCGTAGATGCATAGTGGGTCAACAGCACGTTGCTACAGTTCTTCCAGCATATAGATTCATCAAGCCTAATGAAGCCTGATGCAACAAAATTGTTTTTCCCTGAATTCGCTTCTTCTATCAAACACGTCACTTTCACACTACACAAAAGAACTCAATTTTCGTAGCACCAAAGCTGGCAAATGCAACAAAGTTCACCAGTGACCAAACTAGAAAGGTTTGTTTACAAGGAAAGGCAAAGAGGTTGAACCGAGTGAAGATTCTAAAGACTGCTACTCAACACTTGAGAAAAAGAGAAATACACAGAAAAAGACATATGATGAGTGATGATGGGGAGAGAAGAGAAGTGTGAACATAAAAAGCACCAATTTATCACATCACCGCTGTGAGTCCAGGCCCTCCAACTGTGCCCAGAGTTCCTACATTAGGCCTGCTGATAATGGCCCACGGTCAAAATATGCCACGGAAGCAGCTGAAACCAGCCTTTGCAAGTGAACAAGGGGCAAACCATGATAGTGTGATCCACGATCTCAAAGATGTGACATGAAGCACTGCTTCTAGAGTGTGCATAACCAACAAATGCAGAATTTGCCTAGAATACGTGGAAGATATGCAGAAGCTTAGTGTGACTATACTGAATGCCCCAAGAAGCTTTAAAGGATATGTTGTGCTCCAATCTACAGAGGCGGCCGTTTTGAATGTCCACTTGATGCTAATGTCTCGCTGCCTCATTGCGTTTAAAGCTGGATAGATGACACATGGATACCATCTTGAAACTAGGAGAAATGGTCATGCACCATGGCTGTTCAAGTTTAAGTTCAAAGGAATTAACATATCAAAAAGGCATAAAGCTTTGGAGAATATAATTCAAAGAGAGGTCCCCAAGTGAAATACCATAATAGGACCTTTTATAAAAAACTTACTCAGTAAACCGAAAGGAATTGTAAAGAAAAATAGTACACATGCAAAAACCACAATACAATTAATTATCATATATATCAGCATGTTAACACATTAACAATGTAACAAACCCAAGAACACCTCAACAATAGTATGAAAAAAAGTCATACATCAAAATATACAAAGCAAGAGAGAAGAATTCATGTGGTAAAAATAATTAAACAAAACCATGCCTCAAGAAACTTTAAAGGTCATGTTGCGTTCCAGTCTACAGACGCGGCCGTTTGGAACGCCCATTTGATCCTAATGTCTCACTGTCGCATTGCGCTTAAAGCTGGATAGAAGGCATACGGCATACCATCTTGAAACCAGGAGAAGTTGTCATGCACTATGGCTGTTCAAGCCAAAAAAGGCATAAAGCTTTGGAGATTACAATTCAAAAAGAACATCCCAAAGTGACTCAGGCTATGTGGGGTGCCGCAGTGAAGGGCCCCAGAAGTTTCGACCACCTGGAGTTTTTTAACATGCACCGACATTGCACAGTACGCGGGCCTCTAGAATTTCACCTCCATCGAAATTCGATTGCGGCCGGGACTAAACCTGCGTCTTTCGGGTCAACAGCTGAGTGCCATAACCACTGACCAATCATGGTGGCAAAAACATGGAATGATCATTCAAATGAAGAAGGAGATGAAGTAGAGTAGCACTGAATGGTAAGCTGCTCCACTATCCAATTACAGCAAATCCAAAAGCCTGCTTGCCATAGTTGGTGAATAATTTAGTCACTGGACAGTTGTTTTGCAGAGAGAAATGCATAATGTCAGGATTACTAAGGCTAGTTTTTCCAATAATGTAAAGTAGGTTAGTTTAGAGACTAACCAAAACGTAATAATTCCCAAATGAATTCTTATTAGCTCATTAATTCAAATAATATACAATTCTTAGAAAAGCAGAGTGACATGAGTATTGGAGGGGCCACATGTAATGAACGACAGTTTGATTTACGATGTGCATAAGTGGATCTAAATGAGACTGATATACACGTCATCAGGACCTTGCACAATAATTCAGGTAACTATGAATAAAGGCATAGTGAAGAGTGATTAGTGTGCGCTTGGTAAAGTAGTTGCGTGGTTTCAGGTGACTCCACATGCCATATGAAATTCTGTTTAATAAAGTTAATATGACGGGTGAACTTCAAATATATATCAGGATTTATACCGAGGACTCTACAGTAATGAAAACTGCAGTCATGTAAGATCAATTATTGTTTCACGAGCTAAAAGGCAAGTACTTGATCTTGGACGGGTTAATTATTAGTATGTTTTTTGGGAGCGATGTACAGGGTCGTTCACTCTTAGTTAGAACCCGCTAGCGCATGGCCGCACTCTTCAGAGGGCCACCGCGTGCGACACAGTCGCTCATCGCAGCAAAGTAGCGCAGGAGAAGGTGTACCTGGACGTGGTGCTTCGCGTCATCTGCCACTTCGCTTCGAAGCGCAGCCGTTTCGGACGTAGTGACCGTCCAAAGGGCACGGCCATGCGCTAGCGCGTTCTAACTAAGAGTGGACGACCCTGTACCATGGAGGACAAAATTCTCCAGGACACGCGACAAGCGATTTTCGCTAATACCTGCCATGTTTGTTAGCGATCATTTACTATCACTAGCACACATCACAGCACACAACTCCGACTTTCACTTCGACAAGTGTGGTCCCTCACCCGCAGCTAGTCACAGAGCTATCAGCTCCGGTTCCCGATGGAGTGTCCTGGAGACTTTTGTCCCAGACATTACTTAAGTTAGGTCATGATTTAGTTGTTCAGTTATTTATTGAACTTTTCATGTCTGCTAAATGCTGTCATCTGTATACAAAAGATACTGTGGTGATGATAAAAGGCACAATGATAAGTTACTGATACAAATTAAAAATACAAGAGCACTGAGAATGGAGCCTTGTGAAACACATATGTTGTGAAGATCTTTGAGTGTGACTGAATGGATGATACGGTGACTACTAGCTCTGGGTTTATGGTTTATGGGGTTTAACTTCTCAAAGAGACTAAGCCTATGAGGGGCATCATAGTGGAAGGCACTGGATATTTTTCGACCGCCTGAGGTTCTTTAACGTGCACTGACATCGCATAGTACATGGACCTTTAGCATTTCGCCTTCTCGAAATGTGACTGCTGCAGCTGAAACTCAACCTGCATCTTTCAGGTCAGCAGCGAAGCACCATGACCACTGAGCCACCGCAGCAGCTAACTGGCTCTTGATTGAGAAAATAACTTCGAAGTAATTTTAGGGTAAATGTGGTTATATGACAAGAGTTCGTTGAAAAAAATGTCATGGTCAATGGTATTAAAAGCTCTCAAGAAATCACAGAAACTTATCCAACTTCACGAATTTCCACCATAAATTTATTTGTAGCTGCTATTCAGGAGAGGTTAGCAGAATAACGTGGGCAAAAGCCCAACTGTCTTGGCAATAACAGATCAAATTTGTTAAAATAGTAAAAAAGACCATTATTCTTCATTTCCATGAGGCTCACAAGGCCTCAGGATCCACAGAAAGACGACGCAGAGGCCTTTATGAGTGCAGCTCGGCTCAGTGGCATCAGGTGCCAGATACTACCAAAAGCTTTGGTGCATAAAGCGCTCCAGTATGTGCAGTGTCGGTTTCGAATCAGAGAATACACACCACTACTGACCAGTCTCCCCGCAGATGTAGCTGATGACCGCCTTTATCCTTACAACCTCAGCAGTAGTTGATGCTATGTGGTCCAGACTACATCAGTGAACATTTTTTTATAGCCCATATAACAAGCTCAAATATTGACGTAGCTAGGGTTAGGATCAGTCCAGATAAACAAACATGGTTTCCACAAAATGTACTTGAGTAAGCTGCTTTAGTCACAAAAAAGGTTGTCTCATTTATCCTCATCACCAGCCTAATTACGTCCACTGCAAGACAAAGGCCTGTCCCACTGATGTCCAACTGACCCTGTCCTGCATCAGCTGGGGCCACCTTATCACAACAAACTTCCTAATCTCATCCACGCACCTAACCCTCTGTCACACCCTGCTATGCTTGCCTTTCTATGGAATCCACACCTTTACCTTAAAACTAAGTGTCGATTATCTGCTCTGTGCCTAATAAAAAGTATCACTGACTTCATATTCCAAGAATGAGCACCCGTACAGAAGGTTTAGTCATCCATCACCCATGTAGGCTTGCTTTCTAATGTTAGACTACATAAAACAAGCCAGGTATCAAAACTCTAGATATTAAATTTTTTTTTTCTTGTGATTAGCCTCTTATTCGCGTAACAAGAAAAGTTTTAAACACTGCCTATTTTTTGGTCATGGAGGAATGCTTTGAGGCGGTCCTGAATGTGGGCAGAGCTTCACTGCAGACTTTATTTATGAAACTATACAAACTCTGGCTCAGATGGGTGAGATACATGCATTAAAACGTGATTGCCATGTAACAGGACGTTCTGACCAAAGGACTAACTGCAAATAAACTGATAAATTCGCAGTCAGTACAACAGCCATACATTTCAGAGGAGAGATGTGGCAAACCAAGTTTATTACACACAAAAAAAAGTGCCTAAAATAAAGATGACTAGGCATTCTCTCAATGAGTCAGGCCTTCCTCGCAGCGCTAAGGGGGCTCCAGGACCTTGGCAGTGTCAGACGTCTGCATGACCTGGCTTGGTCAGTGCAGCCCAATAGGCACAAGGGGGCACGCACTTGACAGCGCGATGACCATATTGCCGGTGGTACCAACACCGCCTCCTTCGTAGCTGCGGCTTCTGCGGCGGCGGCAGCTGCCATTCTGGCGGTGACCCAATCACATCAACAGAACCGGAAAAGCTTGGGGGCGTCGGCGACGGCGGCGAGGACTGCGACGGCGAAGTCCGCGGCGGCGGCGTCTGCGGCGGCGGCGTCTCTGCGCGGCGCAAGGTCAGTTCGTCTACCTTCTGCTCCAAGCGGGAGATCTGGTCCCGCATACGTTGCAACTCGCTGTCGACAAGGGGGTCCACTACCGGAGAAAATGTCTGCGGCGCAACCAGCTCTAGCACTCTGTCGGCCAACTGCGCTAGGAGATCCAGGCCCAGGTCGCAGACCGCCGAACCGAAGACGCGTCGCACGCCGTCTGGCAGCCGCCGTAGGAACGCGTCGCGTAGAACAGCATCGTTGTTCGCCGGCGGACGACCACTCAGCAGATAGCGCAGCTTATTTAACATGCTGCTTGGTGAGCGCCCGCACAGACCCTTAATGTTCAGGAGCTCCTGCTGTCGACGCTTCTCCGCGGCTGGGGCCTGCCTAATAAGACGTAGCTTTAGAGCTTCCAGGGCCTGCTGGCCTGCTGGCTGCAAGACAATATCGCGAACCTCTGACGCCATGTCGGAAGGTACGCATAATATTAATTGGTGAAACATTTCTTCAACGGTTAATCCCTTCGATACGAACTGGGCCTCCGCTACTGCAAACCACAATTCTGGATTTGCACACCAGAACGGTGGCAAATACGGCAGCCTTAAGCTACCCCTTTCTGGCAAGGGACGCACCCAGCTTGCTTCACGCTGAGCCATTTGCAAGATAATAATGGCGTCTGACAGTCGTTGGTACGGCGGCTTGCTTTGAATGCGTCGTTCGGGCCATGTCGTCTGCTTAAGCGCGTGAAATATTTTTCGGCCAACGCATTTTGAAAACTATCGTAAACAAATTAAATGACTTGACGGTGATTTACCAATAAAAGATATGTTCTCCATTGTCTCGTCGTATTTCTGCCGTCTGCTTTCGCGGCGCTTTCCTTCAGCGATGCCAGATGACGCCACAAGTATCTTTCGACCGAAATTCGATGACGGCGGCTCGATCTCAACACGGGTGCTTCTTGTTTCGCATCTCGCGTGACCAAACCTAGTAAGTACCACTTTTATACTTACTATGCCTTAAAATGGACAACAATAAGGAAGCTTTGTGCGCGGTTTCACCACAAACGAGCCAACGGTTGTGGCGGGAGAATTTTTCAAACCTGTGCCGATAAAGTTGCAGAACACGGTATAATGGAAAGCATCATGGGAAATAGGCCCTCACGTGACAAGGCAGTGGTAGCTCTTAGCTGGATTTCGGTTTCGGTTTCGCTCTCTTGCTGTACGAGCAACTACGCGACCATCTGCTTGCGTTCACTGACGGCTCCGTGGTGAGCGCAAACTGCTCGCTCGCCGCAGCGGCCACCATCCCCGAGCGACGCGTGCGCTGACTGCGGCGCAGTGGAGACATTTGGAGCACATGCTCCTTCGCTGTGCCGCTTCTGCAGTGCCGCGTCGCGAGATTCTCGCGGCCTGCAGGGCGCTGGGAATCATCCCGGACAGTCTCGAAGCGCTCCTGTGGCCGCGCGGCACTGCGCGCACCCGTGATATTCTAGCCTCTATACCCGTGACAGAACAGTGGTGCCTCTGTGCGTTCATCGAACAGGCTCCCGCTCGCTCTTCGCCAGGTAGTGCACGCGTGACACGAACACTCCGTGGGTGCTACCTCCGACGGTATACGCGGCCGGGCGCCCCACCCCGGCCGCTGGTGCAGTATGCCGCGCGCGCGATTAGTCCGACACAGGACGCTACGAGCGCGCGGCTATGTATACATACAGTTTACTTCTTTTTGTAAGTGATTGTGCGCAGTGGCCGGGAGACCCCGCGCAGGGGCAGACGTAAAGCCGCCGGCACTCTCTCTCGACAGCGAGAGAGAGAGAAATACTTCACTGCTGAATTTCACGTCGGAACCGCCTACGTGCGCGCGCGTATTCGGCACGACTTGTGCCTTGAGAATAGCGGAGAACGGAGGGCCCATGGGCGGGCCGAAGTCCGCCTGCCCGAGAAATAGAATCTTGCGCAGCGCGCCGGAGCGCTCGTTCAACACGTCCGTCCGCCGTGAGCGCACTGGAAGCCGCTGCGCCCTTTTTTAGAGGCTCGTTTCTTCGCCTACTCTCGAGTTCTCCGCTCATAGCATGCGCTGAAACAAACCATCCGTATGTGTGTATAACGACGAAAGGAATTCCTCTCCATTCTCTTTATGAACCACAGTTGAACAGTGACGAGGTCGCGGCCGCACCCTTTGATGAAAAGTTTACCCGCAGTTTTCTACAGTGCACCCAAAAACTCAAGAGTGTAATCAACAGAGACGCGGAGCCTTCAGACAACCTCGAGCTCGGTACGCATTCCGCCAAAGCGCTGCGCTGCGCTACTTCGGAGCACGGACGTTCACTAAAAAGCACCGCTGGCTGGCAGTCTGGTAACTGTGGAGGAGGGCCTATTTCCCATGAGTCAGTGCGCAAAAGGGCCCTCGGCAGCGGCGTCAGAGGAGGATGGCTTGCAGAGGCTGAGCGCACTCCCTCCTAGTTTTTTTACCTCCATGGTACGGCGTGGCCGGCGCTCTTGCTGCTGCCGCTGCTGCTGATGGTCACTGTGGAGCAGGCCTTCGGGGAGTTGTCGATGAGTGCGCATATGTACAGCCGTGAAATTTCTACCTTTTAATCAAGGAGACTAAATAGCTATAATTTTCTTGTTTATTAGCAAAGCCGCGATTCTTGGCCGATCCCCTAGCATGAGTGGGTACGTTCCATGATGACTGCCAATGTTCTTAAAGGGTCCCTGAAACGGTGTCCATGTAGGCAAAGAGAAGTGCGAGCATTAAAACGACAACAGCACACGGTCACGGTTCGACTTTCCAACCCACTTTCGAGTGCGGATTATTGCGATCATCAGCGCCAGACTTCAAGCGAAGCTGAAGATGCGGTAGGAGTAAGCTGGCGCTTATTGAAAGCACCTACATTTGGTCGAAGATCAGCTGTGAAAACAACGCAGCAGCTGAAGCTTGCTTGTTGAAATTCCACTCGCAAGAAGAAAGTACATACTACACTCTACCTGTACGCATAGCAAACGATGCACCAGCTCGGCGAGCTCGACCGCGCCAAGATGGAAACCGGAAGTTGTGGGCGCGGTGCTGCCAGACCGCCAAGCAATTTCGCATATCGTCTATTGGCCCAACAAGCTATGCTTCTTCAAGTATGGAGCTTCGTCTGCTCAGCTCTGTGCCGTCCCGTTGCGCTAGCGTCGCCAACTCGGCTCTTTACTGTGATGCACATTTCCGCGCTCTAGCCCAAATTACGTTATCAACGGGGGATAAATTTAATAAAGAATAGGTGGAAACCTTCACGAGGCAGCCGACTTTGAAGTTACCATTTTACCGAATTATGTTTAGACCGAACCGGAGCGAGGGCTAGGCTACTATCTAGTGAAATGTCGACAGTGTTCGGTTGGCTCACATTAGCGCCTCCAAGAGATATGGTACTGCTTTTTCGACGGAGCGTGTTCATGTACTGTTTCGTACTGTAGCAAGTTAAGCCTGAATAGGATTTTATTTGTGATGCTTGGTGCAGCTGACTTCGAACAGCGCTTCTCACGCGCGCTGCAGCATTAGTCTTTCTTGTCAGTCGTTTCTCTCGCGATGTGCAGCTGAAACGCGGATGTGATTTGGAGTTAGGTTAAAAGCACGTCTGGAAGATAAATGACCCCCTAAATCGATAAACATCACCTGTCATCGATGAGAACAGTCATCGTCCGCCACCAACTCGAAACTGAAACTGCGGCAGTGGCTCTTCGAGTGTAAGGATATCCGCGCCATCGTACGCCTTTTCTTTGCGACAAGAAAATTCGGTTTAAGATGGCCTAGCCTCATCGTCATTCCACTACTTCTGCTTTACGCTCGGAAAATAAGAACCAGATAAGAACAGTGTTGAATGCAAGTACCCCTTGGTCGCGGCAGGGTGAGACCTGCATGCATGTTTTATTGGGTTTCTCTGAAATTACAGAAATGTGAGCACACAATGCTCACATTTCTCGCGTTCAGCTTGCCTGTTTCTTTCTGAAATTACAGAAATGTGAGCACACAATACAGTTCTCGCGTTCAGCTTGCCTGTTTCTTTCATACAACAGCAGACATTACACGAGAAAAAATTGGCAGTGGCTTAGCTCTGGTTAAGCCTGGATATACAAGCGAAAAGCTGCAGTTATGCTTTGTATGACGTCATGGCTGTCGCAGTTCGCGCACAATGCACTGGGAGCACCACGATAGCGGTGTATATTTTGAGCCAACTCCCTCGCTACCACTTCTGGGTCTTCTTTTCTTCCTTCCATGGCGAATGCCTGCGTCTCTTCAACGGCCGCCGCCGCCGCTCACACGTGCGTTCTCGCAACGCCTTTCGAAAGAACCTTCTCTTGGGACGGCGGCGGAGACCGCGCAGCAGCGGCAAGGAGTAAATAGGTGGCGAGGAGGAGAAGTGACGATGGAGCGCGCGCCGCGGCGCGCGGCCTCTTATGTCCGCCGCCGCCGCCCGGGCGTTATCGCAACGCCTTGCGATAACGCGATAAGAACGCGATAAGAACCGCTAGCAGCGGCGAAGGGTAAACAGGTGGCGAGGAGGAGAACGGAGGGGGTGGCGAGGAGGAAGAAGGGCGCGCCGCGGCGGCGCCCAGGGGTGGCCCACGCGAAGCGCGGTGTTGACGAGCCTAGTGAAGCTTTTCGCTTCAAAACGTAAAAAGCTGACAACGAAAGGGCGAAAGACGAGACTTTTTGCATTGAAATACACAGCAGACACCCGACTTCCGGGGCAAGCCGTCCAACTTCCGGTGGCGTCACTCACGCTCGTCACGGAAAGGGGGAATGCGCATCCAGCCACCTAGTGGAGATCAGTGGTCTGAACCACAGTAAGCACCACCACCATCATCATAAGCACGCACGAGCCTTCGTCCCTACCTTGGTCACGTTCAACAGAGGACAAAAACAGGGGAGACTTGGTGACGACATTGTGGGAGAGCGCAAGGGCACTGCTCGAGAAAAGGTAGTGCGTACCATTCCAGGAAAGGGCAGCGCTGCGAAAATGGTGTCGTTGCCACAATTCTGCTCCTCAGACCCGGAATTGTGGTTCACTGTGGCGGAAGCAGAGTGCGTGTCGAAGGGCCTTTCACCGGATAAGGCGTTTTATCACATAATATCATCACTGCCGTCCGATGTGGTGTCCGAGGTACAGGACGTCGTCTTACAACAACCGCCATCGCAGCACGTCCTGGAGGCGCTCAAGCAGCGCCTCATTCACCGGGCCCCGTCAATGGAACAGCATCCCACACAGGGGGCCCTGAACCTTGAGGGTCAGTGTGAATTCTCCCTAAGTAACCTTCTGAACCGGCTGCTGCAACAGCTGCTGGCTGACCGTCCGTGGTGCAGGAACGAAACTCCGGGCCGTAGGCGTCGCATCTTGGGCACGGTGGCCTACACCCTAGGTCTGGATGTCCTCGCTAAGTTAGCTGACAACGTGTCCGAGGAAGCTGCACCGCAGACGCCTACTTCAGTCCTGGACCCGCAGGTCGGCAGCGAACTCCAGCGCCAGCGCGACCAGGTTGCACGTCTGGAGCAGAAAGTGGAGCAGCTGAGCTTGTTCCGCGCAGAGCCGCCCCCATCGGAACGGTCGCCAAGCCCCACTGTCTCTATTGAAGTCATTGAGACCCCGCCGGAATGGCAGCCGTTACCATCGCAGCAGCCGTAGCCCCGAGCTCACGACGCTTTCGGCGAACACAGCCTGGGGCGCTCCGCGTGCGTGGCCCCTTGTCCCCACGTGGCTGAGCCATCCGAGCAAGATGATGAGGGCAGCGTCTCACTCTACTGAGCTACTGGAGGCCCTCAGCACCGCAAGGCATCTAATCCATTGTAGCTGGTGCCTGAAGTTTTTTTGTTTGCTTTTCTGTGTAATAAAGCTGCTGTACCATGTGTTCTCTGAAATGTCTTGGCACTACCGTTGACTGTTACATGGTAATCAGCTTTTGACGCATGTCTCTCATGAAGCTGAGCCATAGTAAGCTTTTCCAAGAACTGATCTTACCTGCCCATCACCACTGCTTACATCGCAAGTTTCAAAAGATTTAACATCTTCTTTTGCTTATTTGATTCCTATAGCACCCTGTAAGCATTAGAGTAGGATTACAGTGAGCAGAATATGAGTGAAGCAATGAATTCAGGGCCAATTCACAGAACAGCAACAGGTACATGCTTCAATTCTAGTTTAATAATGAGAAAATGAAAACATGCGCAGCCTGAAAGCATTCCCTGATGTCGAACAAAGCATTTTGCAGTGTCAGTTTGTCAAAAATAAAAGAAATAATGTAAAGTGCGGTTTAATGTCCTGAAACGACACACTGGCTTTGAGGGACACTGCAGTAGAGGGTTCCGGAGTAATTTCGACCACCTGGGTTTTTTTTTATTATGTGCTGACATCGCACAGCAGATGAGCACCTTATGCGTTTTATCTGCATCGAAATGCGGCCACCGTGGCCAATACTGAACCCGGGTCCCCCGGATCATCCCCCGGATCAGTAGCCGAGTGCCCTAGCCACTAAGCCACCCTGGCAGGTGGACATATGAATGATACTATCCAAAAATATGAGGCATTTTGGATCACACGTGCTTATTATTTGACTAGTTCACATTAAAGCCAAATAAAATGATTCACTTGCAATTATGGGCAGTACAGCTGGACGCTTGGGTTTTACTCATACTTGCTCTGATAAGTGTACAAGCAATTTCTCCAGAAAATTTAATGTACCCTGGGGAAGAATATCTGCATTCGCACTTTTCGTGCATTATAGCCTGTTGCTCTCTAACATTGTTGTTGCTTTTCTTTTGTGAGTTCCCAAGATTCATCCTTGCAAAGAAGGCATCTGTATATGGCTCATGCATGAAACGAGCATACCCTTCAGTGTTTCTCGGGGAACAGACATTCACTGCTGTTTGACACATGCATGTCCTCTTCGTAAAGACCCGTATTCTGGCTTCCATTCCTTGCATTCACTGTACAGGCCTCTCCAATATGAAAGGGGGCAAAGTTTGACCATTCAATTAGTGATTACTTCATACTGTAATCATGGGGTAATCAGTAATTGAATGGTCAAAAGGTGAAAAGCCCATTTCTTCCTGTTGATTTAACTAGTTTTACTCTGGGCATATGACATACAAAGGTCATTTTCAGCTTTAGCTGAGAAATGACCAAAAAAAATCTTTTTGTGCAAACTGACTGGTTCTTTTCTTACATACTGGAGGGACCTGTACATGCCACAATCTAGATGGTGTCACATGTCTTGAAGGCATTCTCAAAAAGTGGATGATCCTGGGTATATCAGTAAATTGTGGCCAAACATTGTCGCAGAGACGTTTTTCAGTACATACTGCCTTGTCAAGTGCTGGGACAAACATTTTTCTAATCAGCCACATTCTACACACAGTAAATGTCAAACACAATTGAAAGAGTCTCACGGTTCGCTGGATTTGATGCGGAAGAGAAACCATGAAGATGGTAACAATAACTACAAAAGAACGAAGCCCTGCAGATTCATTTCCAGATATTCAGAGAGTAACACAGAGCGCCTCTTGTATGCAACAGTGACACTAAAGATGAGGCCCCAGAAAACTAGAGATATTGAAGCGCATTGAAGAGCATTGAAGATATTGAAGGAGCCAGAAAACTCCAAATGGCGCAGCTCCTCGAACAAGATGAGTATTCGGCCGGCACGGCAGTGCAGTCCATTCGTGGTAGCCGAGGACAGTCTAGTCATCCACCCAACAACGCACAATCCACCCAACAACCGCCCGAGAAACAGCACCAGGAGTGCTACACAAGCCACACTGCAAGATCCGACGTCGGCTCCAATAAAGCGCGACATAGTTTCTATTACATAGACAGAGTGTACCCTTTAACCTGTAAGCAAAAACGAATTTTCTTCAGCACAGGTCTATTCGTACGCTTACCGGTTCCCACGCGCTCTGGAATTACAGTATAAAGCCGCGGAATGCCCAAGCTACTTACTTGACAGCGTCCTCCAGGTTGAAGGCCTCGTCATTGTAGTAGTCGTGCGACGTTGAAGATTTGTCCGAGAAGCCCCTGCAAATCAGGACAAGGCCGTGAGACGAGCGGGCTTCTATGGGTAAAAACTCAAGTAAGGCATACAACACAAAAATACTGTAAATAACCCACATACTTGCGTTGAATATGTTTGCCCTATATTTGTGCGCGGCAATCAATAGAAAGGCAAGGAGGAAAGAAAAAAGTAAGGCGGCGCCAGTAGTTTCAGCCAAGCTCGAGCAGAACATTGGCCGAAAAAAAAAAATCCGTCACAGGCCATCAAGTAGCCGGAAACAGAAATAACATGCACCTTGTGGGTTTCTACGTGGACAAAGGCCACCACCCACCGCGGGTTCGAGCTTCGCGCGAGCCAAGGGCCCCGATCAGCCGTCACTACACACACCCTGGGACACCGATGCAGCGCACTCAACCTCCGCTGGGAGGAGAGCGATTCGCCGCAAAGAAATAGGCCTCCAAGTTCACCAAGGAGACGTTTATTCACGTCGTCCTTCAGCAGTACACACACACTCAATCGTCACCCCGTCCCGGGGGCGCGCGAGGAGCAAGGCTCCGCTGCGCGCACGAAGCGACTCGAGCTATGCGCGCCGCTAGCATGCCGCTGCAGGAGAATGTCCCCGCGGCAGTGCTGTGAGAAGCGTTTGCGGGTAGGCAGGCTGGAAACGCTGATTGGTCGATGAGATGCGCTTCTCCGTGACGTTTTTTGACTTCGCCCTCGTTCTCAACCGGACGTGGCGTCAGCGCGCCTTTCTCGACCTCTCCCTAGAGCGCCTGGGGAGTCGCTAGGTGCACCCGCCGCGCCGCGCGTGCGTGGTGAGCGGGCATTCGTTTCGTGATCCTCGGCGCGCTCGTTTCGAGGCGTGTGCAGCTGTGGCGTTCGAGCGTGGTGCGCTCGTCGGCGACAGCCAGCTGAAATTTCGGTGCAGTTTTTGCTTGCGGCTTTCGCCGTTTCGCCAGGAGCACGTGGCTAGTGTCGTGCTCGTATTTAAAGTTATGTGCTGTGATCTCCCTCTCGTGTCGACCGTTGGGCCGGTTGCGAGAGAGAGTGGGCAATCAACGCAAGGTACGCCTGTCGGAGGTCGCTGGACCCCGCTGGACAGGCTCGAGCCGCTGCAGGTCAGAGGACACGTGCGGGCGAGCTCGAGTAAGCACTGGTCCGAACGGCTAAGGCCGGCACGGACAAACAGTAACTTACGCACCTTACGATGTCTCGGAGGGATCTCTCTCTCTGGGCCCCGCTCGGACGGTCGCGCGGTGCGCGGCCGCCCAAAGCGGGTCCCGAATTCCCGCCAAAAGGCGCCAATGGCAAAGGCCCTTGTGGAGCCGGGGCGGAGCTGTGGCTAAATGACAGTGATTAGTCACCCAGCCGCCTCTCCACCGCCTGAGGCGGGAGCAAGGGAAAGAGGAGAAACAACGCGGGAGGCCGGCACAGCCGCGCAAAGGCGACGGCGGAAAGCCAGGATTCCCACATCCCCCTCTCCTTAACGGCAAAGGCCGGCTCGGACAAACAGTTGCGTACGCACCTTACGCTGTCTCGGAGGGATCTCTCTCTCTGGGCCCCCGCTCGGACGGTCGCGCGGTGCGCGGCCCCCAAAGCGGGTCCCAAATTCCCGCCAAAAGGCGCCAATGGCAAAGGCCGTTGGGGAGCCGGGGCGGAGCTGTGGCCAAATGACAGTGATTAGTCACCCAGCCGCCTCTCCACCGCCTGAGGCGGGAGCAAGGGAAAGAGGAGAAACAACGCGGGAAGCCGGCACAGCCGCGCAAAGGCAACGGCGGAAAGCCAGGATTCCCACAACCTCTAGCAAAGGAGATATGTAACAATTACGAGCCCGTGCATCCGGCCGGTGCTTCCATTTAAACATGGATTACCAACGTATGCCTAGCACTGTACACTTCTAAGCCACTGCTACCGCGTTATGCATCAGCAGGCGGCCACGTGGCCGTGCCACAAAACGGTGAACGAAAACATGAACGCACTGCGGTGCTACCATAAAGGAAAAAGCATTACTGTGCAAACATGCTAGACACATCACGAAATAACCTGCTTCTCTCGCTCTCTTCTATACACGCAAAAAAAAAAAATCAGGGGGCACTTAAAGCGTTTTCCGCGCCACTTTGGCTGCCTCTGTGGCACTGGGACGTCACCCCTGGATGACGCCACACATAATTAATGACTAATTTTAAATTAAGGCAAATCACTAATTAATTAATTACTGAATACTAATTAACTGCTAATTAATTACGCTTAAGTTTAGCCTTTATGAGTGGAACGCGACAGCGTGTTGTAGCGTTGCCAGGGAGTCCACGAAAGGCCACCACCCGTTCGGCGCGATGCCTTGCCCTTTGAACGCAACGCTTTTTGAGAGAAGAAAATGGCGCAGTAATTCTCTGTCCTCTCGGTGGACACCTGAACCGCACCGTACAGGAAGGGAGGAAGTGGAGTGAAAGAAGAAAGAGGGGCCATAATGAAGAAAATGAAAATTGTATTTGAGGAAAGGAAATTACGCAGTAACTGTCTCGCATATCTCGGGGGGACACCCGTCATCCAGGCGCTGGATGTAACGCCGGACGGACGGGAGAATGAGCCATTAAAGGCGTTCGCCTTAAAAGAGGAAGAAATAGTAGCATTGTAGGCGGCTAGCAGGTGTAAATAAAGCGACGCGACTGCCTCGCCGTCACGGCAACTGGGCGACGCCATTATTTGGAGGACCCCCTTTGAGGGGCACTGGCCGCTTCGTTCGCATCCGATTGCCGCTTACTGAGATTCACAACACCACACTCCCTCTAGCCCTTTGCCCCGATATCCCTGGACAAAAGCGCCGATCGTACTGGCAACTGTCATGAAATCGACGCCACACTGCGACAGCACAGCGAACAAGTCCGTGGAGGATTTCCGGCGCAAACGACAAAACAGCAGACCTGTTACGTCCCAGCGCGTCAATCCACAGGTGCAGCAGTGACTGGGGTGAAGTTTCGCACTTAAGAAATTACCCACTCAGTGTAAGTTTCGATGAGCCCTCGGCGGAAGAAAAAATAAAACACCGTAGCTTGTCGTACGTAGAAAAATACCACACACTTGACAGCTTGGAATGCAGGACGCGAATTTCCGTAAAAATGAGGGTACTACTCGATGGGCCAGCGGCATCGGCGCCCTAGTTAACCTTCACCGATTTCTGTCAGCCTGCCAAGTCTTGAGGTACCGGAGTCATCAGCAAAAACAAACAAACAAAGAAGCAGACAGGCATTACACTACACGGCGGTCTAGAAACAGTGATGGACCCTGTCAGAGGAAAGCGAAAATACAAAAAGAAACAATCAAAACACTAAGCGGGAAAATGCTCACCGACGCCAGAGATTCAGTACGCAAAACGAACCGTTTGGAGGGCGCGGAATGTGCTACTTTGGCAGTAGTCCTTTCTCACTGACGGCGTCCTCTGCCAGCCATTCAAAGCAAACCGCTTGAGAAAACAATCGGCACATTCTAGAGGAAAGTGACTGTCTTACGACCGGGCATCAAGACCTTTACGTTCCAGTGACGTACTTGTTCAACCCTGCGAATAGCGTTGCTTTTTGTTTTCTTTGTACCCCATTCGGCCAGTAACATGCTTTCAGCCTAAAGGCCAAGAAACAGCACGGATGGCTTCTGACAAGTCGCATGCTATTCCTTCACTGACGCCCCCCCCCCCCCCCCCCCACCACCACACATACATACAAACATTATCTCGTAAGTAACGCAGGGGGCCTGATGTTCGAAAAACAACGGCGCTCTGTATATACGTCCGTCTATGCCCAAAGCTATGGTTTCTAGCGCAGAATTCGCAGGCCCTGCATGCCAAATTGGTATCTGATAATTACCATAAGAAAGCTTAACCACCGGTTCCAGAAGGTAAGTAAGTACACAAGGTTCGCAAAAAACTATCTCTGTTGGTAGCTGCCTGATGTATGAATTCTAACGGAAAGGCATCTTAAATTTAACAGCGGACAAACTTTAGGTCGCCGAAGGCACCCTTTTACAACTAACTGTCTCATATTTTTAATACGCCTTCAATATTTCGGGCTGTTGCGACCCCGGGTAGCATGGCCGGAGACCGGTGATGGGACGAGGAGGATGGGAGACTGAGTTTAGAGGAAGGTAACGAAAAACTTTATACACTTATTTACTTTATTTACATAGAGCGACTGAGAATGGCTCTCAGTGGAAGGGGAACGTCTTCGTCAACCGTAGTCGACTGGAGCTAGCAGGCTTCTCTCGGCCACACTCACAGCCGAGTTAAATAGTGTTCGGATTCCCCAGATCCCTGGCTGGGGAATAAAGTTCGAAGAGCACTGTCCAATCGCATGGACCGAAGTAGACGCTGGTGTTACCACCCACGGCAGGGCGGTGCGGGCTGTTCCACTCTCTCGCAGCTGGGTCGATGGGAAGGGGGAGATGCTGACTAATACCCCTGCTACACGGGCGTTTCGAATGCCTTCCAACCGAACGTCATTCGACTCGACTGCCAAACGTGCGCTGCTACACGACGTTTTTGAACGGCATTCGGTTGGAATGACTTTCCAGTCGACGGCGCTCCACGGAGACATTCGAGATTTTGGAATGCCTTCGAAACGCGACACAGCCCGAACCAACCAATAGCCGTCGCCGCCGCCGTCGCTTCGCCCCGCCCACCGCCGCGCGACTGCTTTCGGGTCTAGTAGTAGTAGTGGTTTATTTAAAAAAGATAAATAAATAAATAAATAAAAAGTGAAGCAAAAGAGTGAGGAGAAGTATAGACGGGAGCGACAGCAAGAAAGGATAGGGGAGAGCTTTGTACACTATTTACAAAATACAAAAGTAATCAAGTTCGCGCCGCTCGCGCGCTAATGTCCAAACATTGTCCGAAAATAAGTGCGCGCGAGCGACCACTGCGCACAATCACAAAAGATGTAAACACAATGTACATAGCCGCGCGCACATATAGCGTCCTGTCACGGACTAATCGCGCGCGCGACACACTGCACTAGCGGCCGGGGTGGGGCGCCCGGCCGCGTATACCGTCCGAGGTAGCACCAACGGAGCGTTCCTGTCACGCGTGCACTACCTGGCGAAGAGCAAGCGGGAAGTCAAGCCTGCCTGCTCGATGAACACACAGAGGCTCACCATTGTTCTGTCGCGGGTGCGCGCACTGCCGCGCGGCCACAGGAGCGCTTCGAGACTGTCCGGGATGATTCCCAGCGCCCTGTAGGCCGCGAGCATCTCGCGACGCGGCACTGCAGAAGCGGTACAGCGAAGGAGCATGTGCCACAATGTTTCCACTGCGCCGAAGTCAGCGCACGCGTCGCTCGACGAAAGTCCGTGGCGCACCCGTCTTACCCCTGGCCACACGCAGCCGACGCGCACTCGGATGATCATCGCCCGCTGGAGGCGCGACAGTGAGCGCGCGCCGACGAGAGAAATGCGCTCTCCTCGCGCGATGCGAGGGTCCGGGTGTTGCTGACGGAGGTGGTCGTGGATCACCGCACGCACGTCTTCCAGGGCGAGCGGTTCGTCGCTGGGAGGAAGCTGATGTGCGGCGGTGGCGAGCTCGTCGGCTTGCTCGTTGCCGCGGATGCCGCAGTGACCGGGCACCCACTGCACGCGAATACTGCATCTGCGCTCCGCGAGGCGCTCAATGCGCTCGCGTAACGCGCACAGCAACGGGGTGCCACGGCCGGGAGTCTGCAGGCGGCTGAGGGCGGCACGGGAATCACACAGCAGAGCACACCTGGGTGGCGGCGGAGTAAGGGTGAGCACCAGGTCCAAGCCCAGGCGAAGACCCAGTAGCTCCGCCGTGGTCGAAGAGCCCAGGTAAACCACTCTTTGCTGGCGGTGCAGCTGCAGGGCGGGGATGGTGGCCGCTGCAGCGAGCGAGCAGTTTTCGCTCACCACGGAGCCGTCAGTGAACACAAGCAGATGGTCGCGCAGTTGCTCGTAGATGACGGCTCCGGCTAGCTGCTGCACCGCACATAGTGGTGTGCTGCGTTTTCCCGCGATGCCGACGATCTCTCGCTGTACCTCTGTCGTGAGGGGCCAGGGGGAGCAGAGGCCGTAGGGGGGCGTGGCGCGCGTCAGCTGGTCATATTCCTGCAGTGCCGCGCCCATTCTTGAGCGCGGGTATTGACGAAGGCGCTGCAGGAGTTCCCCGCCGTCCGGAGCGCGGTGAAGGCGGTCGATGTGGTGCAGCGAGCGCTGCGTGGCCTGTAGCTGCAGCGGCCACGCGCCCGCCTCGGCCAGTGTGGCCTCGCATTGCGAGTTGCCGGGTAGGCCGAGGCAGGTCCGCAGCGCTTTGCGATGCTGCACCTCCAGTGCCTTCCATGATGTGGCTGTTCATTTCGATACCCGCTACTCGCTTTTTTCTGCTGTTTGTTTAGCAAATAGTTCGTGTTCCGTCTAAGTGAGTGCTTGCAGATAATAGTACACCAATGAACATTTACCGCGTGTGCATGAAATTTCCCCAGGAGTGCGCCGATGAGGACGACTGCAGTCATACTGCTGTTTACATTGGTTTACATCGCTTCGTATGAACAGCTTGTGCTCGTTTGCAAGGCACAAAACGAAATATGCGCTTTAGTTCTATTAAATAATCTCTTCTCTTCTGTACCGGTTGTACCCGTGCT
Source organism: Amblyomma mixtum (assembly GCF_055824585.1). Classification (NCBI taxonomy): domain Eukaryota; kingdom Metazoa; phylum Arthropoda; class Arachnida; order Ixodida; family Ixodidae; genus Amblyomma; species Amblyomma mixtum. The sequence goes on along the minus strand of NC_143014.1, from coordinate 167,922,358 downwards.
TGTTTACGCAGTGTGACAATCTGTGGGAAGCGCCGACGCGATCGCTCGCCTGAGAAACACTTGACAGCCAGGTTGTTGACATCGGACGATCGGCGCTTCTCGCTAATTTTCCCGGCTTCCTCTGACATGCCCAGTACTTTATTTTAAACTACTTTATCCAGAAGTATGTTTGGTGACCGTTCGCGCCAACTGATATGGCCTAACTTGTTAAGGCCCGTTCACACTTGCGAGTCGCAGAGGTCGCGCGACTGTTTTGGTCGAAAAGCGACAGTCGCAAACGGTCGCCCTGGTCGAAAAGCGACAGTCGCGGGCCAGTCGCTCGGTGCTCGATTTTTCAGCCTCGCGACTGCGGGTCGCAAACCTCTGAACCAATCAGCGAGCGAGCCAAGCTTCCGGCAACGACACCGCTCGCGGGCGCGCCGGGCGACGACCTGCGCTGCTCCCAGCGGGCTGCCGTAGTCGTCGCTAAGCCTAGCCGGTTTCATATCGATGTCGCAACTGAGGGCGCTTCGGATCCTGGCCAGCGCTAGTAATTAAGATGCTGCTTTCGTCACCACTTTATTGCGGACCTTGTATCATAATAATATCAAGACATGCTCGACTTCTGCGACGCCTTCAGCAGCGGAGCTAGCAGACAACAGTCGAGCCGCATGGAGCAGCAGCAGCAGCAAAGCGGCTCTGGGAAGAAATTTGCTTTTGTCGCTGTTATCCCTTCTACCAGCAACTCGGTACTGGCCAGCGATCTTCAAAAATGATTCATTTTTTACATTCCTGTACCCAAGGGCTTGGTATGAACGCGAACAAGCAATCTTTGCGCATTTTTGTGACGCCGCGGCGGCCGACATACTGCAAGCTGGTAGGCCGGCCCTACAGAGAAGCGCGCCTCTGTCTTCGTGACGCTTGTACGACCTCGGTGCACATCAAAACCGTCACGACAACCTAATCTTCGCTCGGGTAGTTGTATTACATTGCGAATAGCAGTGTAGACTATCGAGCGCGAGTACAGGAGGCGCGGCCAAAACAGACGAAACTCTCGAAAGCGCGCGAACAACGTCATTCCCGAGAGTTTTCGCTTCAAACGAGAATCTAACGAGAAGGCGACCCGCTGGTCGCGCTTGCAAGTGTGAACAACGGTGTTGTCGAGCTGCTGCTTGGTCGCAAGCGACTGGGAGTCGCACGCCCTTTGCGACTCGCAAGTGTGAATGAGCCTTAAGTCACAAGCTAGCGACGGCGACGACTGCTGCTGGCCGTAAAGCACTGCTCGGCAGCTCGAGTCACACCGCCGCTTCCCGTTCATCGTATGCGCGTCCTGCGATGTAAGCAAAAGTTGATTTCATGTCACTGTTGTCAAAACTACACTCGTTGACCATTTGCATTGGCTAAAACTTGTGAATTCGTTCTTCACAACCACCGCAATCACCGATCCAACCTTGCGGACTCGCTAGGCCTAGTCGTCGCTGAAGGAAACGGAGTCGTCGTCGACTGAAATTAATTTGGCAAGTGGTTATCGCTATTGAGTGTCCAAGTGTGCACATGTGAAATATAGCCGTTCGTTTCGCTTATTTCGAATACGGAGAATGTATAAGCGCGCATGTATTCGCACTGTCCCCTCATCAGCGTGTTTTCGCTCGGCCGCCGAACTCCCGAGGGCATGAAGGCTGACCGTCCGCCGATCGGATTCGTCGGTGTCGTTTAGCCAAAAAACTTGTCCCACTACAATAATATTAAAGTGAACTGGATAGTTCACTATAATCACATGATGCTGTTCACCGTGATAGTGCCGTTGTCGGACTAGTGTGACCGTCGTCGTCATTGTACACTGAAAACGAGCTGAGAATTACGAATGCGTTTGGAAAGTGCCGTGTAGCACCGCGGGAGTCCGTCGAGTTCGAATGCCATTCCAAGTCTCGACTGCCATTCGACTCAGATGTCATTCGAAAGTACCCGTGTAGCACAGGTATAATCCAGCCCGGATGGAAAGGAATCTCCCGCAGTCTTCCAGCAGGTGAATGAACTTGCTTCCCCGCCTGTTGTCCAGAACACGAGTCGGGGACACAGAAGTCTTCAATTAACAGCCAGCGTGACTGGCGCCGCCATGTCGCCTCCGCTTCAGCTGTGGTTGCGCTGACAATACCTCCTGCGCATCTCCTGCCTTCGTCGCTGCTGCCACGGTCACCTGCACTCCGCTGCACTAATCCACTTAGGCTCGGAGGGGGGCATTCCAAGCACCCCACTTCACCACCGCCGTCGCGAGGTCGTCGGCCTTGTCGACTGTTCACGGTAGCTGCTTGATCGGGCCCACGTGGCCAGAAGTACGGTCACGACAGGGCTCACTGATGAAGACTGCAAACAACGAATTTTTTTGGATACTAGCTTTGACGCGCCCCGCTACTGAAAGTAAAACTGACTTCACATCCCTGCAATCTAAATTCACACATAGCATGTGAAAAAAGAAAACGGTTCTTTAAACGACTCGGAACGCGAAGCAGCTACGTCGGAGGGACAGAAGTCTCGCGATTGCAAAATTAACGGTGAATGATGTTCTCCGACGAACTGTGCAAAATAAACAAATCAATTAACAAATATTGAGCGCAGGCCTCTAAGGGCGCCATTTTAACAAGCCAACCAGCGCCCGCACCCCTTTCTTTCCTCTTAAGCAAACAAGGGAAGGGGATGAGGGGCTCGTTATAAATATGACAGAAGCCAACAGCCACAGAAACCAAGGGGCACAGGGGATTTTTTTTTAAGTTAGCAGAAGAATTGACAGCCGTCGCCGTAGCTCAGAGGTAGAGCACCGGACGCGTAATTCGGAGGTCGTGGGTTCGGATCCCACCGGCGGCAGATGGTTGTTTTTTATTCTGCTTTTCTAATCAGTTATCTTTAAACGATAACATATTCAGTAATATTCTAAATTGATCAACACCACAAAATAAATAACTAAAAAAAATCCCCTGTGCCCCTTGGTTTCTGTGGCTGTTGGCTTCTGTCATATTTATAACGAGCCCCTCATCCCCTTCCCTTGTTTGCTTAATTGCTTAGCGAGGGCCTCGATTCTGGCAGCCTTGACGCCTTAGGAAGCATAAGAGGGTTCTCACACAGCTTCCACCCTCTCCGTTCGATGGCGTTCTACGTCACACCTGCGGTAACTCAGGACGTTCTACGTCCGCCGCTTATGAACGTGGGTGGCGCTGATGAACACTCAAGTTTAGGTTACTTGTAAACATAAATACCCCCGAAAGCAGAAGAATTGACAGCCGTCGCCGTAGCTCAGAGGTAGAGCACCGGACGCGTAATTCGGAGGTCGTGGGTTCGGATCCCACCGGCGGCAGGTGGTTGTTTTTTCTTCTGCTTTTCTAATCAGTTATCTTTAAACGATAACATATTCAGTAATATTCTAAATTGATCAACACCACAAAATAAATAACTTAAAAAAAAATCCCCTGTGCCCCTTGGTTTCTGTGGCTGTTGGCTTCTGTCATATTTCTTTCCTCTTGTAATTTTTGTCAGCACGTTAAGTTTAAAATCACATGCAAAGCCCCGTACGCTGATTCTTTGCCGACAGAATTGGTTGTTAATTCACAACCGGTTAGCGTGGGTGGTCAAAGGGGATCGTCATGAGCTCCACTGAAGCTTCTCCACCAAACATCTCGGGACACGCCAGCGGCGCCCACGGTGAAAACGCCGCTACACCGACAAGCGCGAATGAATTGGAGTCGTCCTTGAGCGTTCAGCTCCCTCATTCCTGTTACAGACCTGCTATATTGATTTCCTTTTTATTCTTTGCCTGCACACCTGAAAAAAGGGGCGAGCTCTCGTCCGACAGACGAAATTAAAGGCGAATGAAATACGGGCCGTGGGACGCTGCGACGAGCAGACTTCATCTGCGCCAGCTTCAACGGCACATTACGCGAAATTCCGAAAGCGGGCTTCAACGCATAGTTCGAACGCCGCCGGCGAAACGACGACGCTGGGTACGCCGCATGCGGAGTTCGATGCAAGAAAACACGGTCACGCATGGCCATTTTTCGTTGCTCGTTTCCCTGCTTCGATTGCGAGCACCGGCGCCATTTGCTGGCGGTCGTATGGAGGAGCCTGCCGGCGGAATTGAAACTTAATATGGTGCGTCGGGAACTTCGGTACCGCACTCAGAGACCCGCGAACGCCATAATGCGGTCGTACCAAGCCATCGCAACTTCTGCCCTTTCCTCTACACGGCGTGTGCGCGTTAAAACGGTCACGCGCGCACCACTTGACCGGAGAGCGACAAAAACACGACGGAACGGGGGTTTGCTGTGCATATTCGAGCAGGCAGCCCAAACACGCTGCGGTAAATAGCAAGGAAAATAAGACTGCAAATAAAACAGACAGAAAGAAAAGCTGATGGGTCTCTCCGCGACGAAGAGACATACGAAATGAGAATACAAATGTTTCTTTAGTAAGGGAATGGCACAGTAACCGTGCCCCCTTTTTCGGTGGACCCCTCAACCGTGCCACCAGGGAAGGGAGGAGCGAAAAAGGCACAAAGAAGAGGAGGTGTCGCATTGGAGGACTCCGGATTATTTCCATCTCCTGTGGTTCTCTAACGTGCGCCGACATATCGCACAGCAGACGGGAGTCATTTGCACTTCGCCTCCTCCAAAACGAGGCTGCCGCAGCCGGAATCGGAGCACGCGAAGACATGCTCAAAAGCCGAACCATCCACAGCCAATGAGCCACCGGAGAGTGTTGTCATGAGAAGTGCTGGTTAAGTGGCTCACTGCGAAGAGCCGTTGCCGAAAAGGAGCCAAACACGCACTACGCGCCAACAGTTAGAGGACTGGTGCTAAGAATATACCGCAAAAGACAGCACCACGGGCGGCCGGCAACACAATGCGCAGTAAGTATACATGTATACGGACCGGTTTTACTGTTCGCCCCACACACTCGAATAAAGCTAGCTGTTATTCATGAAATGCGGGCGCTCGTGACTAGCGACCCTCAGCGCCCAAGCGCACACTGCAACCACGATGCGTGTGCTGAACTCAGCAGCGGGATGCAATCATCGGCCTAATTAAACCCAAGCCATAAACATCGAGTGGAATCGCTACCAGACAATTTGCAGGCCCGATTTAGCAAGCCAAATGACGCATTTTAGTAAAGAAAAAGGAGGGGGCACACCTCTTCTGATTTCCGATCTCGCATACATATCGGATGCCGTCCCCCCAGCACGTGGCGGGAGGACGGTCCCGGCACCGCTGCTCGCCGCAAACGGGGATGGTCAGGCCCCTGTCAGCGATTGGAGAAGGGCTCGCGACCGAGGCCCCGGATAAGCAGGCGCACTGCGGCCAGTGTCGACGCACCGCGGGCGCGGTGGCGAAACAATCCACACAGAGCAGCGACCCGTGCGGCTCGGCTGCAATCGAAATGTGGTGGAGAGGCCCCGGTGCTCAATCTCGAACGAGGCGGCTCGTATATGCGGCTGCGAATCAATAGTGCTCGTACGCGCCGAGTTTACGCTGGGACCGCCTGGGAGGCAACGCGCGATGACGAGGTCTCAAAGGCCGCCTTTTATGCGCGTCGTGCGGGACAAAGGAAAAACAAAAACACCTCGACCAACAGAGAGCCCAGCAACCGTCTAGGTACCGAACCGTGGGCGCGCTCCCCACCCAATATTTACGCCAAGTGGGGGCGTTACTTAAATGAGTACGAACTCCCACCTGGGCGCTTGCACTGTCACATTGGGCATGTGGTGATGATAGTATACAGGCTACGTGTATAAAAATGCTGCCATGAGATAAACCAATTTTCTACTTTCGCATGGCAGCTTGCAGCCTGCGTGCGTGCCAGTGAGATGTGGCCGAACAATAAAACAACGTTTGGCACTGGGTTATTCCTTCGATTTGGCACCTTTGCAAATTGTTTGATCTTCTCTTCTTGAAAAATGAAAACGATACAGCAGCATTATTTTTGCGCACTGCAGGCGTAATGTTTCCACGTTCCACTCGCCATTTGTCACTGACCTTGGGCGCCGCAACATCAGACGGAAGCAGGCGTCGTTTAATGAAATCAAACTCGGGTAGGCCCAGCGGCTTTCGGCAGTGCGCCTAGCAACTTTACTTGCTCAGCCATAGAGCCACGTCTTGAGCAGCCCTGAGCAGCTCCCGTGAAAACCGCAAATACATGGGGCACACATGGCAGAGTTTCGCAACTCGCACGACATTTAAGAGCTCTGGCAGCGAGTGGGTGTGACGCGATGACGCGTGCGTATGACGGTGGTCCGCAACGGCGTCCCGTTGCGTGATTTCACGGACCAGTGACGCCGTTACGTTTCATTTTGCAGTCATTAGCGATGCCCGGCAACCTCCCTAATAGAATTATTAGCGGAAAAAAAAAACTAGGAAAACAAGGCAGAGTCAGCAGAGCTGCAGTCGCCCTTGAAGGTACAGCCCCCGCGAATAAGAAAAAAAAAAATATGGAGCGATCAATTTAATTGATGCGGCGGAATGCGTTCGCATGTACTATCGGGGACAAAAGTGGTGTACTCCACGTGGCGGGAGCCGGAGCAACGGAAAACTGCGTCGCAACGCCATCTACAGGAGGCATCTGGGATCGAGACAGCCAATGCGTGACCTTTATTATCAGCAGGCATGCCGCTTGGACCGTTTCAATGTTTCGTGCTTTAGCTCGCCAAAATGCCGCAGTTTTCCATTGCTCCGGCTGCCGCCGCGTGGAGTATACCACTTTTGTAGCGTGAGCTACACTGGCCGAGGTTGAGCAGTTTCGCGTGGCTCCTGGAGAGCCGTGCTGCGCATGCGCGAGGAGCGGTGACGTCACACGACGCACAGCTGGCGTGCCTCGCCGAGCGCTCGTTTTCCTTTCCTTAAAATGATCGGAGTGTAAAACGTTGTCAACGCCAACGCCAATGAGCACAACGAACGCCGACGGCCTATGGCTTCAGCGCCGCGTTTCTGGCACAACGTTGTCAAGCCGACGCATGCAGCGCACACCTGTCACTACCGCCACTTAGCTTAAAGCACGGTTGGGGTTTCCACAGTTCCTAGAGGGCAGTTATGCGCCTTCCCTCTGGTTCAGGTGCCCACCGAGATGTGGACACCTCACCCTCGCCTCATGCTACGTATATCCTGGCACAGCAGAGCTAAGCCACTGCCAATTTTTGTCCCCGGCTTGAGCATTAATTGTCGGTCGGTGCGATGGGACGCAGCTTCCACAGAGCTGCGTCCATGCGTCCGAGATCACCGCGTATCTCTCTTAGCTCCTTCTCCGCTCGTCGGTTCTCCGGCGCGCGCCCTATCATTGGCCGCTTCCAGAATGCGCGCGCCCTATCCACTCCCCTTTCCGCTTCGCTCTTTCTGTCGTTCTCGCACGATCTTTCTTCCTTTGCGCGCATGCATCGCTTCTATACTATTTCTCGCCATGGGCCTCTAATGCGAAAAAGAAAAACGAAAAAAAAAGAGGACTACTTACGCTCCAACATATCGCTACTGTATATTGTGCAGTACACAGCTGTGCGAGCGGTCAACGCTTACCGTTAGTCCGTGTATTATATGACGTCTTAGAGCTAATTTTTGAACTTTGCTCCAGGTAGCGCGGTTTTCGTGGACCATATTCGGAAAAAAAGCATTTGCGTTACGGCTGCTGAGCTGCGTGGTTGTCACTTCCTCGCGGTCCATGCGAGACAGCCACTAAAAGTGACTCCGCAGAAAAGCACTCAGAGTGAAGCTGATTACTTACAACCAACGAGAAATCGAGCATTTTCATGTCCGCATATCGAGCGTGCAGCGTACCACAATTTTATATGTGAGGCTGACATAATTGCGAACTTCGTGCAGTATGAACGCGTTGCCATGCGCGCGTTAAAACAATTATATCTGGGAATCCTCCGAAACGATTGCACGCCAGCTTGAGAAGGCTGCTTGATGCATGGTACTGCTACCCAACGTTACTACCTGTGTTGGTTTCCTCTGGCCGTCAAAATACTTCGGTGCAAAGCAGGAAGCATTTTATTGCTCATATTCTGCAGTGTATAGGAAAACTAGGCCCTGAGTATCAACATCTTTTGCTCTCATTTGACGGAGCTTTAGTTTGTTCAGAAGTTGAAAAAATTCCTGGCGCCGCTGCTACCATGATAGTTAACATTTGTGTGCGTATTTATTTTTGTCGCATTTTAGGTTTCCTAAGCACCGTTAACAGGTAGCAAAGAAATGCGTACGATGTGCATGTGAGCGGTTTAGAGCGGTGTCCGCATGCAAGTACACAATACGACAACGACCTGCGCTGCCGCAGGGTCATTAAACCTTGCCGTTTTAGATAATAACAATAAAACATTTAGCAAAGCCTGCGGATGCAAAGACAAGCATTCAGGCGATCCATCCATTGGCTCGAAAGGCGGAGAGCTCAGCGGCTCTCCGCGACATGCAGCCCGATCACGTTTTCACGCCTCAATTGATCAAATTAGGGTTCTCACATGTCCTTCGAAGCTCTGGTTACACCACAGTGCCGTCTTCCCTCTCCTTTAAAACCGCATCATGCGAAAAACTGCCTGTCAGAACCGAACCATCAGACGCAGCAGCCGTCGCGACGAGGCGCGCGCCGAGCAGTCAGGAGGCGTGTAATGGTGGCGTGATCACTTGATCAAAGATGGCAGCCCCCATGATACGGCGCTGCAAAGCGTCTATAGCAACCCTGACCCCGCTGAACTCCGCAGGGGGGAGGACGAGATGATGCAGAGACCAGTCAGGATGCGGAGTTTCTGCCTCGCGCGCGGGGCTCAGTCTGTTTTCAGATGCCCCGAGAAGCTTTGAAGCTCACTAACAAACAGCGCCGGAGGTGTCTGCATTACTGCAGTTTACTGCATCATGGCAGTACTGCAATAAAACGAATGACTCAGATCACTGCATCGTCAAAACAACGCACACAGACGCGCGTCCACACTCGCGCAATAAAGAATGGCGTCCTCCCACCCTCGTTCTCACCCGCCTTTCAAGCAGCGCCCGCAAATGCCGACAGGTGACACATTTAAGGCGAGCGAGTTCTAATTACGTGCGCCGGGCCTTGAGAGGTTGCGCGAGTGAACGCGCCGCGTTGAGGAAGTAAAAAACGGAGGCAAAAGGGGCCCCAAAACTACGCCGTAATAGGCCGCGAGATGTGCAGAGCAATTCCCTGCAAATGAGGTCTGCACGGTCCCTTCCTATATATGGCCCCGCGAAGAAGCGCGTCTGCAGCGTTTCACCAAAGAAGAAAGATCCACGGTCGACTGCGACGCAGAAAGTTGCGCCAAAGAAGGTATGTAGTACTTGGTTTTATATAACACTCTTGGCTGCAACTTGCAACTGTACTTGCAACGCACTCGGCGCGCCCGTTGGAAGCTCTCGGGAGGTATTTCGTGACTGAACCGGGAATTTAGCGCCAGAGAGAGCACCACTTTAGTTGTCGCAGCCGAAAGCGGAGGATGCACATGCGCTTCAACATCCACTCACATTACATAAGTAACAAATACAGCCCTGTCAGCACCTCAAGAAAGAACAAGCCGTACAGACCTAACAGCAGACTGCCGTTCGAAAATGAAAGTATGGCTGTTATGCACGGTAGCTGTGCATAACAGCCGAGTAAACCTCATCCACAAAAGGCGCAACAAGGGGTCGGTACCTCGTCAAGCTGTTCGAGGTATTAGTCCCATACTCCTCCTTTTGAAGGGAAATAAAAGCTTGATCAATCGATTGATTAGTCAATTGATTGGTCAAACCATTGATCGATTGATATGTGTCCAGGAAATGCATGCCGCGGCTGCGGACGCTGTCGGTGCTCAGCTCGAAACTGGAGTCGCTTTTTCTAGAAAAGAATTCGCGCACATGGCTGAAATGAACATACGTGACGTCTGTCCAAGACCGCATTTCGTGCGGCAGTCGTATTGCACTCGGACGGAAGCGCGCGCGGTCCACTTCTCGATTACGCGACGGCAAGACGCTCTTGTCGCGCTGCAGCCGCTGCTATAAAGCGCGGAAAATCGGTATCTCGCGCACCTGACAGCCTCCGGGGGCAGAGAGGGGGGGCCATGTCTCACGCACTAAGAGCTTACGGCAAGCGTCTGCCGCGGCAGCTTTAGAAATCACCGCGCAGCTCGGACGCAGAAATGGGAGAGCGGGCACGGATGACCACGATTAATTTTCTCAGCGGCTGAGAACGTCGCACAGGACTGGCGGTAAACAACTGGAGGTACTTATGCACCACTCAATGAGCTAAAATCACAAACACAGCGGCGCCTTCGAAGAAGCGTTAACAAAGGTGGACTCGTTTGTTTTGTCTTTCTCTTTTTTCTCCAGTCGCAATTTCCCGCTTAATCACTGGGCAACAACAAAGTGGAATTTTTTTTCCCCCCGTTTTTCTCCACTTATGTGTCTTCAGATATGCTATTCCGGCAAAAAGGTGCTGCCTATACTGCACAATCTTTTCTCCAAAGAATTACCCGAAGCGAAGTGCTTCTGGGCAGTCCCCGCAAACGCTCAGGCTGCGAGGAAGACGCGCACACCGTGCACTTCAGATTGTTTTCTCATTTCCTGAGGCACAGAGCAGCTGAAGTACTGAGCAGGCGCGCGCAAAACGAGCATAACGCGAAGATGCTCCCGGGAGGCCCCCAAAGAGTCACACGCCCGGGAGGTTCTCGCCCTCAGAACCCAGCCGGAGCGTTTTCAACGCGAGGGCGAGGCAGGTTTCGGCGCCCGAGATCCGGCTCGCGTCACGTGGGAGCTCGGGTGCGCATCACAGGGGACGAAGACGCCAGCGGCAATCAAGAAGGCACACACAAAACGGTTGGCGAAGGAAAGGGTGAAAGAAACACGTAGACATATACGCCGAGTGAGCGACACAAACGGGTCGAGGCACCTCGAGAGTCCACAAAGTCGAGAAAGCGACCCGATCGCGCTCTTTTCAGCGACGACACGTTCGTCAAGCCCGCCTCAGGCGGATCCTCGGCCGCCGACCTGCGGTAAAGGGTTGGGGTCAGCCGAGGCATGTCGACTTGCGGTGACAAGGCGAACGGACCGCCGAGTGCGTACGTCCGAAAGGGCTGCGCGGTGAGGCGTGCGCCAGGAGCCAGCCTTGTTTAGGGAGCCTACATGTTGCGCGCCTCCGTCTTTTTAAAAGACGGACATGTAGGCTCTCTAGCCTTGTTTTGCGCCGCGGCTGCTCTGCATTCGCTCTCCGCTTACAACACCGTGCGGGCCGTCAATTCCCGAGACGCCTGCACTTGACGGGCCTTTGTTTCCCCCTTTTTTAATTCTCCTCTTCATTGTAATGGCCCTTCAAAACCAAGTGAGAAGGCACGCGGACGCCTTGTCGCCAGCCTGCGAACGCTGTCGATGGAGTTACGCAATAACTTTTTTTTTTTTTTGCGCATGAAGAAACGCAAAACAAGCGCCGCAGCCGGCCATAACTTGACGCCAAGGTTTATGGCCCAAGAGCCACTACCTTCCAAAAATGAAAAAAACAAATGCCAATAAAAACGCGTAGACTACCGCGTGGTAGCTTCGCTCCGACGCTCAGGCAAGGGGCGCTTATAAAACGATAATATGCCGCGCGTTTATGACGGATCACCTCTCCGAGCCCGGTCCGCAGCTCATGCAAATCCACTTTCCGTTGTCTCTGCCGGCACTCCCAACCTCGCTTTTTTTTTTGTCATTTCTTCCATCGTAGCTCTTGAAATTTTTTCGTTGATCCGGTTAGAAGGTTCAAAGCCAACCCCAAGAGCATGAAATCAAAAAGCCCGTAGCGGACGAAATAAGCGAACGTAACAGCGAGGCATTTTTCTTTGTTTTATTTTTCTCCTCTAAGCTGCGTGAAATCCTTCCTCTCATTCGCGTTCTTCTCTCTCTCATAACTTCTTTCCCATCACGCTGAAATCATTTAATTCTCTCTGCGCTCGTAAAAAATGCATTTTCAACCCTTCTCCCAAAAATCAATACGTAATCTCCAATCGCCAGCAGTATGACGTCTAAATACATTTCCATCTTTTGTTATGTACACGCGTTTCTTGCGGTGATTTACGAAATAAAGCTAGGTTTATTCGAACTGCTCGCCCTTGCTGCACGCGAACGGAGGGCCATAAGCTTTCAAAAAAAAAAAAAAAAGTGCTTGCAAATGTGAAAACATATATGCGCCTCGCGGTGGAACGTGGCGCAACTGCACACATTAACCAGGTGGCATTATTCACCTGCACTCATCGTCGTACACGCGGACTCGTGGACGAAACAAAGCAGACGGGGTATACAAAAGCGACCGCATCGTCCGACTATTGTCTACTAAAATGATTTGGTTTATGGAGGTTTAACATCCCAAAGCGACTCAGTCTATAAGAGACGCCGTAGTGAAGGGCTCCGGACATTTCGGCCACCTGGGGTTCATACTGAAAACTTCGCAAAAAAAACGAAGACACAGAACGAGAAGGCACGACACGGGCCTTCTCGTTCTGTGTCTTCGTTTTTTTGCGCAGTTTTCAGTATGAATTCCTACCAACTAGCCCAGTTTACCGTTCTTATTTTCACCTGGGGTTCTTTAGAGGTGTACTGAAGAGGAATGTGAACTCGTATTTTTACCGCTGGAACCCTATCTACACGTTCCGAGCGTTCATAGGAACTTCGAACTGACTACCCACTAGCCCGAACCCTGACGCTTCTAAGGAACTTCGAATTATTGCCGTGTGCGGCCGATTTCCCTAATTTAAATCCGATTAAACGTCCAGGCTCCCGCCTTTCTTTTTTTTCCTTAATTCCCCGCAGACGGTAGGAGGAGTCGACTAACTTTTCAACCAGTCCCGTGGCGGCTTGCCGCTCTGCCATCGGCGGAGTGATACGTAGTGATCGGCGAAAGCGAAGAGCCCACGCGTATTTTTATTTCCGTGGGCCTAATTTGCAGCTATGTAGTCTCTGACTAGATCTATTTATTCACAGAAACCTAAAAAACAAAAGCGAAAGCAAAGCCGCCACGCGACTGCCTGAAAGGCACTCCATGCGTTGGTCGGCTCCTCCCACCGTCCGCGGGGAATTCAAAAAAAAAAAAAAGGCTGGAGCAGGATGTTAATCTGATTCAAATTAGGGAAACCAGACGCACAGGGCAATAATTCTAAATTTCTAATAATTCTCGGAACGTGTAGGTCGAGTTCCCGCGGCAAAAAGACGAGTTCAGATTCCTCTTCAGTGCACCTTTAACGCACATCGCACAGTACACGGGCCTCCAGCCCGCGTACTGTGCGATCCCGCGGCGGCCGGGATCGAACCTGCGTCTTTCGGGTCAGCAGCCGAGCGCCATAACGAGGCACTGCGGCGGCTTGTCTACTAAAAACGTTCTTTTCACTTGCAGTCAGTGGCTAGAACAACGCCTCCATTCGAAAATGAAAAGAATATGGTACGGCACGGTATGACATTTCATGGCATGGCACGGTACGGTACAGTACGGTACGGTAGACATGATATGGCATGGCATGGCATGGCACGGTACGGCTAAGTATGGCATGATATGCGGAGTTTAATGAGCGACACACGAACTATACGGGATGCCGTAGCGGATGGCTCCGCGACCCTGGGATCAACAGCCGAACGCGAAGCCACTGCGACTTGTAAAGATGAGAAGAATGGTCGCATAGAATGCCGGCCTGTAGTACAGCAGGTGTTTTTTTTTTTAATCTGTAGATATTTAGGCAGTAGGTAGTTAAAAGACAATTGGCCAACTATTATTAACTGATTAACGCTTTCAAATTTTGGCACTGGGGCACAATATCACATTGCTGAAATGGAGGCCTTCAAAATCGCAGAACCCAGTTTTTGAGATGTCTAAATCGACATTGTAGTTCGAGATATCTACCATGGAATTATGCGCACAAAACGAGCCGATACCGAATCAAATGCGCGAGATGCGCCGTAAGTAGTAGAGCCGCATTTCAAGCCGGTAGACGGTGCGGTGACGAGTTTAAATGTAAAAAAAAAAAAAAAAGAGGTAGCGTTCCTTGGACGGCGAGCTGACCAGCGCCTTTTCTCCCTGGGACGGAGGCGACGTCAAAGAAACGAACCAGACTGACGCGGTGTTCAACGGTGCAGCGCGGCCACGCAGCAGGGAAAAATGCATCGGCGCAGCTGACTAGATGAAGAGAGAAGCGAGTCCACGCCGTGTCAAGTGACCGAGGTGGGAACAAGTAACGAGGAGACGCTACGAGTCAGGTGCGCGCTTTATACTTCAGAATGTGGGCATACTTTTTCCCGGCTTCCTCCTACGCCTGCTCGGCATCAGCTCGTTTTGCGCGCTTAATTCAACATTCGATATCACCAACCACGATGCCGATTTATAAATTTCGAATCGTGTAGACAACTCCGCCCGTCGGTCGAGTTTCTTGCAGGAACAGAAGAATGGATCCATTATGGCACGGATTATGCTTGCCGCTGTAACTTCGCATCCGGTATCTCGATGCTGGTTTTCCGAGGCGCTGAACAGTAATAAAATTTGCAGAAATGTGTGAGGTGCGTTTCCAGAGTCAGCGCAAAGGATCACGGGAAAGTCGTCTGCTCCCACCGCTTCCGGTTCCAATTTTCTCCCCCTGGTCGATCGCTTGCTTAACGGCAGTCGCTCTGTTTGTATCGCTCATTTCTACTCATTTATTTGTACTGCAACATTGCTGATTGTACTGCATCGTGGCAAGACCAACGCGTCGTCGACTCTGATTTGCCTCGTGGGGAGTTTTCGCACGAAATGCAACCAAAATAATGAAAATGGTACGAGGCTTTCTGTGAGTATGCAGTGCGAAAGTATGTGTTCACGTTCGTCAACGCAGCACAGCACGCGACGCAGGAACACAGCCGCGCTTTCTGCGCATTTTCGACGAATTCGCGCATGAACTGGTATCGACAATAGGCAACACAAAAGTAGACGCAGGGATTAGTGTAGCGTCTCGAGTTCTCTCGAAATCTCTCAACAGTTAAGTAACTAATTACATTAGCACGAATTAAATACACACCTGCTTCTTGTAACGGCAAGTGAGAGGAGGTCAGACGGAACCCTCGAAGCACAAACTTAAAACGAAGAGAGGAAGAGAAGGCAACAAACTCAAGATTACCTCAAAAGGGTGGAAATTTGGGCTGGTTGGTGCATGATCTCAGGATAAAAAACAGCGCAAACGGGGACAAAGCAGAGAGAGGGACACGACGCCTTCCCTCTCTCTTTTTTTCTTCTTTTTCCTTCCTTTTTTGCACGAACGAGTGGTATTTAACCTGTGAACGTGCAATAAAACTTGGTTGTTAGTCAGCGTCGTGTCCCTCTCTCTGCTTCGTCCCCGTTTGCGCTGTTTTTTATCCTAAGATTACCTTCCTCACTTTATTTTAAGCTCCTGCTTGCTTGTAGAAGCACCACACCCACACACACCAAAATTGTTCAGTATGTTTCGCCTCATGGGTTGTAGCTTTTGCTTTTATTAAGAGACGGAACTGAAAGAAAGTGATGCTAAAATGAAAGTCTGGAATGTTCGTATCAGGAGCACACCCGTTTCCGATGCAATCCTTGCCAGCGGCGACGGATTTCCGCCTCCTTCATACTAATCTGTGGGCGCCATTGTGCAGACATAGACGCCTTCGTGCGTGCTTTTTCATCCACTACACGCGACCAAAAAAAAAAAAGGAAACAGCAGTTACACAGATAGTGTCCTCACGGCAACAACGGCGGAGACAAGTACAGGCCTCTCCAATATGAAAAGGAAACACAAGTTTACACAAAAACCAGAATTTTTTCGTCATTTTTTCCAGAATACTGAAAACAGATTTAGCATAGTGGAGACGTACTAGCGGTGGGGCGGAGCCAAGTGGAGCCAGTGCGCGCGCGCAGGAGGCATCACGTTAATCCAGTACTTTTGGGCAAACAGCGTGGCGAGCGCCACCGCGCGGCAGGAAACGGAAAGGCGACAATCCGCGCGCCGCAGCTTTCAAACTGAAAGGGAACTAAAAACGTTGATCCAGTATACGTCTACGCTAGAACGTCTCCGCTCTGCTCTGCTGTCTCTCTCACTTCTGGATATTTTATGCCACGAGAAGGCTATAGACAGAACAGCATGCTTGTCACAAATAGTAATCAGGTAACCATTAACTGAATGCTCGAACTTTGTTCCCTTTCATATTGGAGGTACACGTACATTGCAAGGACAGCGTAAGCTCCAGCTCCCACAGCAGTAACGACAAGACCTGCCGCTGACCTACGCGGTCGTGCGCACCAGCCCATCACGAATGCATCTCAATCGACACGGTCAGTTCGCGCAAGTAATGAGAAGAGCTTAGGCCAAACGAACCTGGCGTTAAGCTTGCAGGAAGACGCGTGAAAGAGCGCGAGACTATCGACGCGCATTAAGACGACGCGCGAGCCCAGCAGTCTGAACGAGTACGTTGACCAACGCCCATTGCGCGTAAAACCCACGCGCCGGGGAACAAACGCATAATCGAGCAGAACGCACCGGTATCCTCAGCGCGTTACTTTCTTTCGGAGCACCAATCCGACGCCGTGGTCCCCGCAAAGCGCAGCCTGCCGTCGCATATTCGTCACAGCAACGAGCTTGAACATAAAAGAAAAAAGATTTGGTACAGTAAGGTCGCGAATAGTTTCCATTCAAAGAAAAGCTGCTATATACAGGGTGTCCCAGCTAAATGTAACCAAGCTTTTCAAAAAGACGAAGGGCCTTAGCCCCGTGAGACCAACTGAGGGTTGTTGCCAGTCGCGTGTCCTAGTCTGCAGTATTTTTTTATTATGTGAATGTAATTAAGCAGCTGAGAGTAATTAGCTAACTTTTTAATTATTGCCTCCAGGAAGAAAGTGTCAATGCAGGAATTGTAGATCCCTTAGACAAATAACCATTTGCCGTGTTTGCAACCAAATACCACTGCTACAGCTTCTTTTATTTGCCTTAAAAGAAAGCCCGCGAAATACAAAAAGAACCACGTGATAGGGAAGCAGTTTCAGCGCTCCCAAACGACCGGTCAAGCAACGACATCCGCTTATGTTTGCAACGCTGTCCCGAACAGGGTTCGACGTTTTCAGGTGATGGCGAGATATGCGCCAGGAACTGTTTATGCGTCATGGAAAGTAAGCGGGCACTGCTTTTCAAGGAAATGAAGCGCGGCTGGCATGGAGCGCTTCTTCACGCGAAACCTCGCCTCGAGTGATAGGCGTGTGGCCGTGCCGTCGAACTTGCACCGTCACGCGCTGAAGAAGCCGTCGCCCAAGCGAGAGGTGCTGGCGTATATCTCGCAACCATCGCAAAACGCCGAATCGGGACAGCGTTTCAAATGTAAACGAATATCGTTGCTTGACCGGTCGTTTGGGAGCGCTGAAACTGCTTCCCTATCACGTGGTTCTTTT
This sequence comes from Amblyomma mixtum, assembly GCF_055824585.1. Taxonomy (NCBI): domain Eukaryota; kingdom Metazoa; phylum Arthropoda; class Arachnida; order Ixodida; family Ixodidae; genus Amblyomma; species Amblyomma mixtum. Next base: position 167,904,982 of record NC_143014.1, on the reverse strand, counting down.
TGTATTTCGCGCGCTGTATCAGTGGTACTTCGTTGCAAACACAGCAGCCGGTTATTTTTCTATGGGATCTACAATACATGCATTCTCACCTTATTCCTGAAGGCAATAATTAAAAAGTTAGCTAATTAGTCTCTGCTAATTAATTACGCTTGAATAATAAAAAATACTGCAGACTAGGACACGCGGCTGGCAACAACCCTCAGTTGGTCTTACGGGGCTAGGGCACTTCGTCTTTTTGTATATATATATATATATATATATATATATATATATATATATATATATATATATATATATATATATATATATATATATATATATATAAGGGAAGGGGAATGAGGGGCTCTTTTTACATATTAAGAGAAGCCAACAGCCACAGAAAGCAAGGAACACTGGGGATTTCATTCATATTTATTTTCTGGTGAGGATCAATGGAGAATATTACTGAATATGCTATATTCAGTAATATTCTCCAGTGATCAACACCACAAAATAAATGTAAAATTAAAATCCCCAGTGTTCCTTGCTTTCTGTGGCTATATATATATATATATACAGGGTGTCCCAGCTAACTTGGACCAAGATTTGTGAAAAAAATAAGCGTTCTTCAGAACTGAAATCGCATGGATGTTGTTAGGGTTTACCTAAAGTTACACTAATTTTGGAAGTTGTCGAGCTCCACAAATATTGCCCAACCCAGGTGCTTCAAACGAGATAGACTTAGCATGGCCGTTTTTATTCGGGAAAAACGGAAGCCCGCGGAGTTTTAAAAAATACCACGTGACAGCGCGCTCCGTGCGCCCGAATGCGCCACGATTACAGCGCTCTCATCCGTGCTTTGTAACAACCATCACCCGCATCGCGCATTTCGTGCTGCCCAAGACAGGGCTTGACGTTGCGCTCGGTTCCAAGATAAGCGCCAGTTGGTTCGGAAGGCAATTGAAAGAAAGCGCGGCTACTGTTCTTCAGCGTAATTCACACGACGTTATCAGGCTTGTTATATGCGTCTTTGCTTGTTGGGATCTTGCTCCCGAATTCAAACTCATGAGATTGTCATCGTTCCTCCGCATGCATTCTGCTAACGTGACAGCGCAATTATCGCCGCCGAAACGGGAGCCGTGCTTTCTTTCAACTGCCGCCCGTACCCACTGACGCTTATCTTGGAACCAAGCACAACGCGAAGCCCTGTCTTGGGCAGCACGAAATGCGCGATGCGGGTGATGGTTGTTACAAAGCACGGATGAGAGCGCTGTAATCGTGGCGCATTCGGGCGCACGGAGCGCGCTGTCACGTGGTATTTTTTAAACTCCGCGGGCTTTCGTTTTTCCCGAATAAAAACGGCCACGCTAAGTCTATCTCATTGAAAGTGCCTGGGTTGGACAATACTTGTGGAGCTCCACAACTTTCCTATTGACGCCTGAACGCTCCAAGCTATATTTAAAAAGTTATTTTTTATCTCGAAAAATTATTCATATAGGAGGACCGAGAAAATGATAGTGTAACTTTAGGTAAACCCTAATAACATCCATGCGATTTCAGTTCTGAAGAAAGCTTAGTTTTCTTATATATCTTGGTCCAAGTTAGCTGGGACACCCTGTATAGTATATATATATATATATATATATATATATATATATATATATATATATATATATTGGCGTTGCATTTTGTTTACGGGTGGATCTCAGCTCAGAATAAGCAAGAACGGGAGGCTGGAAACAAGGACGAACAACGTCCCTGAGCCCGTGACGTGGTGCAGTGACCCTGACTATACTGGGAGACGTACGCTCTGCGCGCCTGCGCTTGGCGTCGAATGGGGCATGCATATCCATACGTGCCTCGTGCTGGCTCGCTCCCGTGCTCACGCCGTGAAAAGAGGGCTCGGACACTCGTTCCGGAAAGCGCGTAAGCCGCGCCCTCCGATTGGTGTACGTCGGCGCGAGGCTTCCGGCGCGTGCGCAGATATCTCTGACAGGTACAGATCCTGGCGCTCGCGACTGCTCGGGTCTCGTGCCACGCGCATTCGTCCACCGGTACCGACATACGCGTACGCCTGCCAAATGTCTGCGGAGTCACAGCTTTAGGCTTAGCAACCAAGCCCGAGTAAAAAAGATACGGAAATGACTTCCGCCACTTATCCCCCGTGCGAGGTGCCCCCCCCCCCCTTTTTTTTTTGCTTTATCATTTTCCACAATTCAGCTACCTCTTCTTTGACAGATATAGGCACAGCGTTGGCCGCAAGTTCACAGGTCACATGGTCTGCATGTGAGTTGTGTAGTGGGGCATGTGCTGCACCCCCTAAGCTGGGAACCTCTGGACTGCAAGGAGTCTTATCCTCGCCCCTGAGGACCTTGACAGCTCCACAGGCGACGTAAGTGCCCGACCATACACTTCTGACCAACTTAAATACACATAAGTGCCAGCTGGAAGTCCGGCGTCTGTACTCTGCGTGTTTCCTCTCGTCAACTCCATTCGCCAAAAGTTCCGCCAGTAGTGCAGCGCACGATGGACCTGCTCATCAGGACATCAGCTTCGATGCAAATGAAGACGAGAAATCGCGGTAATCGCAGACTGGAACGCTTTCAAGGCAAGACAACACACGAGTGTTACTGCACTCGGAGTAAAAATGAATTCCAGGTTCCTTCCTCTACTATTCAGAACAGGTTTTGGAACCACCCGTTGAAATGTATCGAAACAAGCGAGTATATTCGGCTACCAAAGTAAGACTTCCAAAATGCTTTCACGACAGTCTGTGCGTGCTGACGAGTGCTGGCATTAGAGAAAGCTGAACGTGGATTCAAAATTCCATCCCGAGGAGTGATAATGCCACGTTTGTTGGGGAAATGTCTCGGTGTAGGCGGGCGTATAACAATATTTTCTTTGGAAAGGAAAGCAGCCATTCTCATCTCATTCAATAATGTCTGCTGCCCCTGGAAATGCTTAACACGACGCAGAAACCAAGCTGTGCGCGCGGCACCCTCTGCGAAGGAAGATTACAGGAGAACCACACGAAGCACAAGAGCCGAGCTTTGTTACAAGGCATCGGCTTTAAGCGCACAACATTCGGAGCATGAAACCTTCTTTTGCGTTTTTTCTTCGGATTCCTTACACAACGAGAGTGCAGTAGTCTGTCTGTTATCCTTCGTACATTCCAAATTCATTCGAAGAAAGCGTTTCCAGACCCTCGGGGTCACTGACGATCCCCGAAAACGCATTCCGCCTCAAAGGAGAAGATAAAAGAAAAGCCACCATAGTCCCCAGCCTCGGTCAATACCCCGTTTGCTACACACGGCGTCGAATGCGCATGACTGAGCTCTAATTTCAGAGATTAGATGAATGAATGACTGCATGAATTATTTATTTTGGGGGGTGTATAGCACCAGGCTGACTAAAGGCGAAAAGACATCAAAACTATGAAGGCTAAGGTTTGAAAACTGCGCTGGTGAACTGTTAAGCAAGAAATATCGCAGTTCGGATATGCGCAGAGTGAATCGAAGATGAGATTGACAATGGGCACACTTTTCCCGCGAGTGCGGTTTGGTTTCGAAGCATAGGCGAATTTTATGCTTCGGCAATACAGCACTCAGCACAGCCCCTCCCACCATCCTTTCCCCTTTGCTCGTCCCTAGGAAACTGCTACTCTGATTTCATGTCAATGTTCAAGCTTAAATGAAGTCAAAATGAAGCTTAGCACCCAAGCTCTCATGCCAAACTAAATTTGGTTTTCGAGACACAAAATCAAAGAGCGTTCAGATCCATGGTTTGCAAACCACGAGACAACAACAACAACAACAAAAAAAAAAACACCACAGCTCGCAAAGTGACGTCGCTCACAGCAGAAGTATGAGAATTTAGGATCTGAGAAAGAGAACAACCGCTGGCACAAGACCAATGGAAATGACAACAAAACCGAAGAGGGAGCCAATGGCACTACTGCCCTTTAGTGCGAAGTACAGTTATTGTTCCTTAACTCGCGAAAAAATGAAGAAATAATCTGCACTATTGCTAGGACGCTGAAGAACGCGTGACCGCAGTAACCCGCACGTCTCCGCATGGCAACATGGCGGCGAAATTCCCCCCCCCCCCCCAAAAAAAAAAAAAAAAGAAATCGCGTTTACCTTATTCGCACCGCCAACTCGCACATGACGGGCGCCATGGCGCCAACTAGGTCGGCGCAATCCGCAGAGTAGCGATGCATGGCGCCTGACGAGAGGGGCTCACGTCACCACCGGCACACTCCATGCGCGCCGACCGGACAGAGACAGCGGCTCAGGGCCCGGAGCAGCTCTGGCTACCGCGCGCTTTGCCCGGCATAGTTTCACGGCTTCTTCAGAAGCGTGCAGCGATGCGGGACCGGATAACTGGCGGATCACAGCTGAACGAATCCGACTGCCCGGCCATCAGGTCGGAGGGCACAGATGCAGCTGAAGGCTGATCCCAGGCACTACATGCGCAAGCGTCGCCAGGCACGTGGGCCTGAATGCGTGGCCAAGTGACGGAGCTCGACCGAATAGAGGGAGGCGTGCTTCCGCGGGACAGCGCGAGGGCCCGAGCGGACTGGTTACGCACCGGCGTCGGCTCCGCGGGGGTCCCTAGGAGTGTGCCCTCTGCGAGCTATTCTTGCGCGCCGCGTGGCCTTTCACTATTGAGTAGACGAAACGGCTGAGAATGGCATTTTTCACGGGTGTAGAGCCTACGACGGACGCGGCTAACCCGCCAATTCCCTGTGACGCGAGGCGAAAGGCTAATCGGCCATTTTCTTCCCCGCAAGGTTTGTTTTCGAACCAAAGACGACACCGTCGCACGCACTAATAAAAACAAAAATAGGCAGATGCCTACTCAACCTGCGCAAACTCCGGATGACCGCCAGTGCCTCGAAAGAGCGCGCAAGTGAGGAGGCGGTCAGCCCTCCGTACTAGCCTCTTTCATCTCCCGCTTCGCAAACTGATCCACAGAGCGGCAAAGTGATACGAAGGAGCATATCAATTATAAATGCCTTTACAATAGCCTACTCGGCTAGGCTATCTTTTTTTAGAGCAATGATTAGGAGCAGTGCTGGCTTAGTCTATCCAGAGCAAATGTGCGTGAGGTCAGCCCACGACTGATAACAGCAGGGAAAAAACACGATGGACCAATAAAATCGAGAAGACAAAGGTCAAGAAACCATAAAGGGAACTGAAAACTACAAGAAAAACTGGCTAAACATAATGCACATACGGAGCTCTGCGAGAAAGAAAAAATCAGGCAGTGGCTTAGCTCTGGTTAAGCCTGGATATACAAGCGAAAAGCTGCAGTTGTGCTTGGTTTGACGTCATGGCTGTCGCAGTTGGCGCACAATGCACTGAGAGCACCACCAACTACAAATACCTAGGAGTAACAATAAGTAGCAATCTATCGTGGAACTTGCACGTAAACAATATCTGCTCTGCGGCATTTAGGAAATTGTGCTGCTTAAGACATAAACTAAAAAATGCTCCTTCTAAAATTAAGCTACTTTGTTATTCTTCAATAATTAGACCTAAACTCGAATATGCATGCATAGTGTGGGACCCGTATACTAAATCTAACGTAAAAAATCTGGAGAGAATACAGAGAAGAGCTGTCAGGTTTATCTTTAATAAATATGCAAGGTTTGACTCCCCCACCACTTTAATGGAGATTAATAAAATTGAACTCCTTGAACATCGGCGAAGAAAGCTTAGGTTAGAATTTATTTCTCTTTTATTACATAACAAACTTGGTTTGGATCCCTCATCATACTTAACGCCGGCACCAACCAGACAAACTCGTCAACACCATCCCAGTTCTCTAACCCCTATATTCGCTAGAACAGACACAAGTTTTCGTTTTTTCCACGCACAATAACAGATTGGAATGAGCTAGTTAAACCATTATCCCAAGAGTTTTAACCAATTATTTTTTCTATATTGTGTTGTTCTTTTTTGAAATGTTGCGTTTTTTTTGTCTCTTGATTGACTTTGTTCGCCCCCCCCCTGCTTGGACTCAGTGTAAGCAGTATTTTGTAAATAAATAAATAAATAACGGTGGAGGCGTACGGTCGTTCACACACTGCCTGTACGGAGGCGGAAGAGGAGACGCGCGTGTAGTGAATACGGTGCGCACCGTCGCGGACCGTTTTAGCCACTTTACGTAATAGTTGCTTGGTGATGGAAGGGCGGGACGTTGTACTTGGGCGCTGTTTTTTTTTTTTTTTGAAGCGAAAAGCTTCACTACCCGCACCACAACTGCGCTTCGCGTGAGCCGTCGGAGCCAAGATTTACCACAGCTGCGCATGCGCGAAACCGAGTGACGTCACACGCAGCACAAATAAAAATAAATAAAAGACAAACAGTGCGCCAGGAAACTCTCCTATCTCGGTGGACACCCGAACCGCGCCCTAAGGGAAGGAAAATGAAAAACTTGGTTTTAAGGAAAGGAAACGACGCCTGTCTCTCTCATATCTCGGTGGATACCCGAACCGCGCCGTAAGGGCTTAAGGAAAATGAAATGAAATTAAAATTGGTTTTAAGGAAAGGAAATGCCTGTCTCTCATATCTTGGTGTACACCCGAAAGGAATGGACACCACAGTACATGTCTAGTACTGTGGTGTCCATTCCTTTCGGGTGTACACCAAGATATGAGAGACAGGCATTTCCTTTCCTTAAAACCAATTTTAATTTCATTTCATTTTCCTTAAGCCCTTACGGCGCGGTTCGGGTATCCACCGAGATATGAGAGAGACAGGCGTCGTTTCCTTTCCTTAAAACCAAATTTTTCATTTTCCTTCCCTTAGGGCGCGGTTCGGGTGTCCACCGAGATAGGAGAGTTTCCTGGCGCACTGTTTGTCTTTTATTTATTTTTATTTGTGCTGCGTGTGACGTCACTCGGTTTCGCGCATGCGCAGCTGTGGTAAATCTTGGCTCCGACGGCTCACGCGAAGCGCAGTTGTGGTGCGGGTAGTGAAGCTTTTCGCTTCAAAAAAAAAAAAAAACAGCACCCAAGTACAACATCCCGCCCTTCCATCACCAAGCAACTATTACGTAAAGTGGCTAAAATGGTCCGCGACGGTGCGCGGAGATGAATTAAGCTGGCCCACGACTGGAAGCCCCAGCAATGGGAGAAGAAAGACGGGTCAAGGTTTTTCCCACACAGCGGTTCAGGCGCCTGCATCGGACGGCACGGGCGCGCTCCAAAAGCCTTAATTAGCAGCCCTTTAACTAATACCCAGGACATGTCAGCCAGCCTTACTGCTAGTACTTCCGCAATGTCATCGCTGCGGGTTAGAGCCAGGCAAAAGCGAGCGCTTTAGGCTGGTTTTCGAGGCGTGCTACGGGCTCCGCAACGCGCGGATTGTGGCGGCAACGCGGTGTAGATACGGCTATATGACGGTAACAGTCAGATTTCCGCATGTCTTCGAAACTTCTCTTGTTGCTTTGACATCAGAGACCTAGCCACAAGCGCTTGAGGGAGCATGTCCGCGGTATTTTCTGCAATTCACCCACCAAACCGTGCCGGACTGTTTCTTCCAGATGCATGCCAGATTATACCCCCGCAAGTGACTTAAAAAATTGGAATATGAAGCCCTGTTAAACTTTTACACCCATTTCCGATTTAAAACAGGATCCCCCTTTTGTAAACAATGTGCACTTTGCACACCGAACACTTGCAGCTTATTCAAAGTTGGTCTGGGCATTGATACCTGCTGCCCTCTAGCCAAAAAGTTTATTCAGATGTCTCACTCGATAAACGACAATGAAGCTTTGACTTGTGCTCCCCCTGCCCCCCCCCCTCTCCCCCCCCAAAAAATTCAAATGCAGACACCAATTCTGTTGCGGCACATCATAAATAACCAGGGTAGGGAGGTTTGAACCCCTCCAAAATCCATGCAGTAGGGTCCTGGCACCTTTAAAGCTAATAAAAAATGTTCCCTATACTTGCTGCACAGTAACTGTACAATTGTCAAAAAATTTCTCATAAAGGCGCCCAGTACTCGCTTTTCAAACTCAACGTTCCAGGTGTCGAGTTTCTGTATGAAACACATACATTTTCACACTCAATTGTAAATGGTACCTAGCACAAATCAGTGTCCATGTATCTAGCACTTCTAAGTGACACCGTAACAGCAAATGAAAATTGGTTTGGTTAACTAGAATAATCCTGTACAGTACAATAAAACGACCACGTAGTTTTGCATTCCTCGTGAGAAGAGCACTATCACAGGTATCTGTGCAATTTCTAGCACTAATTCACTTGTTTGGAACCAAGTGAAACCTGGGTACTACATATAGCCCCCAGACTTCACAATTTCAGCATTACCATGCTGTTGCCTCCATTTGTGCTTTAAATTACTTCCATACCATCAGTTTTAGCAAACTACTGAGCAGACAACCTTTGATCAGCCAGCTTGGTTACATGCATACAAAACTTTAAAGCAGGCCAGGATATTAGCAAAAATGTCAAAAACAACAGGCAATCTCAATTATTGTTGTATGGAACATAAGTTGATTTTAGTGAGGTCATCAAGTTCAATGACGATACCAGTCAACAAACTTTGAGGGTGCCTGTATAAAAGCAATATTAGTCACTGCTGAAATAATAATGATGTCCAAACGTGCATATAAGCTAATTGTTTTTCAAGTATATTCCACATAACAAAGACACATGTACCATATTATGACAACTAAAAGGTGGTTTTATAGCTACACTGTATCTACAGCCGATGGCTCAAGGCATTGTTATAATAGAGTCTACTCAACAGTATTAAGTTTTTGTTGAGTTGTTACTGTTTTCTAGAAAGACTATTAAAGCATATACAATTATGAAAACATGACAGTGGTTGTTTCAGTGCATCATTATCGCTGAATAAAAAGGAGTTTTCTCCCACATGCCGAGTGTATTATTACTGCTCCATTTTTTTTATGGGCTAACACTGGCATTTTGAGCTAAGACATTGTTTCCTTTTTATGTCTTTGCTGTCTGTGCATGCACTGCTTGGCTTACTGAGGTTAATACATTCAAGTAAAGAGCAGATGTTTTCTAGCAGTGATCCAGTATACCTTCTTTAACTTGTGCTTGCATCTATTCCTGCTGCTTTATTTGAATCATGATGCACATTTGGTGCTGCCACCTGATGGAAAGTATGTTCACCCATAGTGAAGACTCACCTGACACCAGATTCTTCTGCCTTCGGAGATCTCGACAGCACCGCCAATGTGTGTAGTACCTGTGCCGAGAGCCAAAAACAATCAGTCGTACCAATGCTAAACTAATGCCAGACACTCAATGAAGCAGGCGGATACTGAAAAATGAATACCATAACAAAATGGCCTTGCTTCTTTGTCCTGAAGCTCCTGAAGCGTTGCCAACTTAATGCTATCAATAGGTAATTTAGCTGCACCTGGTGTTTTTCAGGAGGAAGACACCACTTAACTTAAAACTGCATGCCCAGAATGGCTCGAAGGTAAGCAAATACAGCCCAGGTACGATTCTGCCTTGTTATCGATTGTCTAAAATATACAGCAGTAACGAAAAATAATTTTACCCTTTGCATGAGAGAATGTTCTGGCCATTTCCAACCAATAATTTTTCGTTAATAAGTTTTGAAAATTAGCAGCATTGAACATGTTCAGGCACTCCACAGGTGCATGATTTACTTTAGCTACCCCTTCTAAGAGGTCTCTGTGAGCAGTAGCAGGTAATCATGAACAGCTAGAAGCAGATGCCCATTTATTCAAGCCAGCTTGAAGCAAGCATTAAACACTTAGCAGAAGAGCTATAGATAAGTTTCATTTATTAAAAGCTCGATCCCAAGCCCATACAAAGAATTCAAAGGGCTGAAAAAAAATCAAGAATAGCTTGCAAACACAAGCTCACTTCGACACACTCCACAGACTTTTTTTTTTTTTCATTCTCTTGCACTGCCTTTTGCTTGCAGCAAACCATGCTGCAGGTGGATGCTGGAGGTGGAGCCAGAACTTCCAATTTACAACCAAGAAGCATGAAACTGATCTCTACCTTATCCTTTGTCATATTTCATTAGTAATTTCCTTTGACCAATATTTTTCACAAGAGTTAAAGTAGCCATGTAACCACGAGAGTTGTAATTCTGCCGTATTTTTGTCTATGTAGCAGCAATAACTAAGGCCAAATATGCATATTGCATCAGCTCTTGCAAAGTGTCGAATGCAGAAAGTACTACAAAAACAGCCCCAAACAGCCCCACAGCCCCAAACAGCCCCACAGCCCCAAAAATGCCCCACAACCGGGGCCTTTGAGGTAATAAATAAATAAATAAGTAATATGCCTGTAAGAGCTTTCAACCGTTCAGACAAAAGCAAAAAGCAAAAACCCACAGGCAAATCAACTGTAACAGTGAAGCTTACTCAAGACAGCAACCACACAATTCACCCCAACCACCAGGAATGACACATTCTACTAACCTTTCTGAAGTCCCCATACTCAAAGAGCATGTTTGGCTCGAAAAGGTCACTGTTGTTGAGGTTGAAGACATTCTTGCAGGTCTGCAGAAACGTCCTGATGTTCTTCAGGCAAAGAAACTGCATGAGAGAAAAAAGTGCATGGTTACGATAATGCTGCGAAACTCATGTAAAGAGTGGCTCAGTCTACCAGCTAAGAAGCAGTATGTGCATTTGGGTCAATCCTTTTCAGAAATCATTTACCCCATCTGTTCGATGCAGTATAGGGCATTGCGGAGCTTCTTTCCTTGAAGCAAGAGGGGCTTTTACACCTGTGCTGCACCAAGTGGTAAGGGTACGCACAGGATAGGTAGGCCAAGTGGTTATCTACGTCCAGATCTCCACCTCTGACATCCACAGCATTGTCTTTCATTGTAACACCTTGGAGACCACTCATATAAAAGGAGTAGAAAGGGAGAGTTTAAGGGCACTTAATACACCACTTATCATCATCCCCTTTAAAACGTGCGCATGCGTCAGCAGGAGCCCCCTCTCCCTTCACCTTTTCCTTTTAAAAGGGGCAGGTACAGGAGGGTTCACTTTCAAGCCCAAGAACTATACCAGGCAACACTCGCATGCGTGCGCCAGAGCATTATAAAGGAGGAGCTCAGCAAAAACGATGGACGCCGCTCCAAGGTGAACTAAAAGCTGCTCTTCAATACGAAAAACAGGAGACAACAGACCAGAGAAAAGGGGGGGGGGGGGGGGTAGCACTCCAGCTGCTGGCGCTGAGATCAGATCTCTGACAAATGTTTCAATCCTAGGCCATCATTTCAATGTAAAGCACGGTGGGGTTGAGCTTAGATCGCGTTGTAGCCTGTCGTAAAGCATTTCATTAGAGTAACCTAAACCAATCACGTCCAAGCAGATGTCGTTGACTGACTGAACCGTGTTCATGAGCATGACTAACAGAATTCAAAATAGACTCTCACAACCTTTTTGTAAAGGAGTTGATCGCTCCTCATGTAAACATCTTTATAAAGCTGCCCACCAAAATATAAGTTTTATAAATACACTTATGAACAGGGCAAAATAGGAAAGAATCTAAACGAAAATAAAATTTAATGAATATATAAACAAAACATGGAATAACTAAATGTATAACAAAAACTAAGTCAAAAAGTTCTGGAGTCCCTGGTAGACAAGAGAGCGCACTTCAACCCACGGATCCGCATACTCGAGAGAGTGCGCAGTAATTTGCTGAGCAGTTTGGACAGGACACTGGCGAGAAAAGCAGAACAGCGAGAAGCAAAGCAGGCTCCGTTCAGCGACAATAACGAGGGCCGCGAAGAGGACAGGGCCTCCCCTCCGGCCCGCTCTTCTTCGAGGGAAGCGAGCGCTGAAAGGTGTCAAGCTGGCCCGGCGCAACGGTGCGTGGTGCGGCTGCGTGCAGCGCATTTTCAGCGCCGCTCGGCTGCACCCGCGCGAAACAAGCGAGCGAACAAAGGAAAACCGTGCTTCACGTTTCGACGCCGCGCTAAACGATCACAGTCGCACAGGCCGCCCCACTCGGCCACGTGTGTGCGTGCAGCGCAGGCTCCCGCGGATGATGCCGCGGCTCGTCCGCGATAGCGGGCCCTCTCGTGTGCGGCTGGGAAACGCGGCGGCGAAAAACGCAGCCACGGACGAGCAACACACCTCACGCCCGAACCACCGCGAACCCCGGCACGATTCGCGCTTGTTGCCCGGTGTCGCTCGCAATCACGTCGCATAATTTCCCGAGTCATGACAGCCTTCTCCGACGGCGGTTCGCGTCAAAAATCTGGTTCCCGATTGTTCGCGCTAGGGGGACTCGCATGCTTCTCAAGCCATATATTAAACGCGAAGGAACGAGGAAAACCCCGGAATCCGGCACCGCAGCGATCAGCGACAAAACGCCGTAGTGATAATTTCGAGAGCAAGCACTACTTTCCGTATGCCTATAGGGAAAGACATGGTCTACGCGTAGAGTGCTGAAAGAAACTGAGGGACATTCTTAACCACATTCTTAAAAGAAGTAAATGCGATTGCATCTAGATTGCCTGCTGTGGTGTCTACAACGAGTAACGTCGTTCGTGCGATATTCCCTTACAAAACTATAGGATTGCAACCGGTTCCATTGCGCTTATATGGCAGTGATCACATGGTGTTGATGTCGCGACCACCTCAATCGCATCCATAGATCGCGGTGAGCCACACCACTACTGGAGTAGCGGTTAAGCGATGCGCCACCAGCAGCCACCACCGGTGGCTGTGTTTGAGGCCCAGGTTGCTCTTCCCGAACTCCCACAAGGTTCATGCGTAGCGCCGCGGTGGGCAGGTAGGAACTGCGTTGAATTTAATTAAATTAATTTCATTACCACGGGCCACGGGCGGCAGCTGGCTCACAAACCTGTGGGCATGGTGGCAAGGTTGTGATAACGTCGCAAGGTCACGTGACATCACTCTACTGATAATTAATTTAGCTGCCACACGCCACGGTGGGCAGGTTGTGATGACGTCACAAAATCACGTGACGTCTCGACAAATCGGGGAATTTCCTGACAGGGAAGGTGGAAATTTTTTTTGCTAGACGACAACCTAAGTGCTACAGTATTGAAAAAATTAGTCTTGAAAACAGGCAAAAAAAAAGGGGTGAAACCTGGGACTGAAAGCCCACTTGAAAGGTCTCCGCTAGTCTGTGCATACAGACAATACGGGGCTACACATTTAAATACGAGAGAGTAATTTTGCGTTCTCTGCGACTGTTGTAGAGACATTCCCGGGCGATTGTACTACAGCACACATGCAGTGTTTATTCCTCCGCACGACCGCAACTAGCATATCGACAACTAGCTAACGACAACTGGCCGCAACTAGCAGGGAGATCGACAACACGCCCTTTATTCCCACGATAGCAGAGATTAAACAGAAATGCCCGTAACATAATCAGCCACGACATGAAGCCTTTATGTATTGCGAGAAAGCATCAGCAGCAGCCAGGGTGTGGGAGAGGGATATGTAAATTTGCTAGAAAATATCTACACGGTCTGCACAGCGACGATACTCCTCCACAGGAAAAGTGATAAAATGCCAATCGGGAAGTGTGTCAGGCAGGAAGACAATCTCTCTACTGCTATTCACTGCGCGTTTACAACAGGTGTTCACAGGCTGGAATGGGAGGAGCTGGGGATAAGGAGAACATCTCAGCAATCTCCGACACGCTGACAACACTGACCCACTACTTTAATTCAGGGGAGGAACTGCAGCGTATGGCTGGTGTCAAACGCTCAGAAGAAAACACCGGAAAAAAGAATTTATGCGAGTGAGATAGTCTAGGAAGGAACCAACAGTTTACGATAATCAGCGAGTTGTTGGAAGTGGTAAGGGAATACAGGTAAAAAACGCAACGGCAAATGCCTTTCAAAGGAGACCCCCTCCAGCCAACGGCGTCTACCGATTTTCATGACATCAGGGTTAATCCCCTTGCACCTGCTAGTGTGACAACGCAGACGGTTTGTAGGAGGGATTAACCGCAACGTCATGACAGTCAGTCGATGCCACTGGCTGGAGGGTCTCCTTTGAGGGGCATTTGACGCTGCGTTTTCAAGTTGAGTCCGACTGCAGGAAAATACGAATGGGTAAAAGAATCGCTACCCTAATATGATGCCGGCAACAGACTAAAAGGTGCTAGATAAAAGCGAAATGAAAGGATATAACATTATATTTGATGTAATAGGCCATGATATTAAAGTTAAAAAAAGAAACTAACTTTGATTCGTGTTTTGTCGCAGCCGAGGAAACACTCGAACGCAAGAAAACATGCTGAGGAGGAACGAAACTGGGTTTTATTGAAGGACGCCTCTGCTAACATAGCACCCATCAAGACGGTCCTGAAATGAGCGAGTCCATCGATCCGAAGTTCCTCGTGCAAATGTTTCGCGGCGTAACTAACACATGCGCCAAACAAATTAGAGTTCTCAACTACCAGTTGCCGGTGCCTTTTAAAAAGCGTGCGCGACAGAGATAAAAGGTATTCGAGCGAACACGGCGGGCACTCCGCAGTGGAGACAGCATTTTATAATTATGGAGAAAAATTGAAAAAAAAAATGGGAAGAAAAGCATAGCCTCTGGCCATATGCGATTAGGGCGCGTCTGCCATGTACCCGACAGACTTGCAAATGCGGAACTGGCAGAGGAGGCGCTGCGAGCGCACACGCGACCCAGCGCCCCCGGAAAGAAAGCGGAGCTCGATAAGCAGTGAAAACAGTCGCCGTCGAGTCGACGGAATCGAGCCGAGACGTAAGCCGGATTTCCGGCCTCCGCTCACGATACGTTGGCGCAGGGGGCACTGCCTAGCGGCAGCCCAAGCCAGGACAGTGGGCGCCCCCGCCGCAGTGCGACAGGCCTGAAGATGCAGCACGCGAGATCCACAAACGCAGCGTCTGCACTAGGCGCCGATTATGCACAATCTGCAACTTCAAGAAAAAAGCGCAATCTGCCCATTTTAGCCCGATTTTTAGGGCAACTCATGGAGGAGGGGAAGGGAGGGGTACATCTTCGCAGCTTGTTTCGTCGAAAAAAATGAGTCGAATGCGGCTTCAGAAGTTACATTTTTCGCCTTACAGCCACCCCTGCCCAAAATTAAGACACTGAATGGCTCGGCGTCGTAGCTGCATGCGCTCTGTACAAAGAGAGGAAGGGGCTGAAAGAAAAGCGTAGTGTTGTGCAAAATCAATAAGATCGAACAATCACTTAAGCAGAGGGAGAGGTAAATTTTAATGAATAGAGGAGAAGTATGCCTGGTTGTTAACCTGACACGCTACTGAAGATGAGGGTGAAGGAAGAGGGGAAAAAAGGAATAAAAGAAAAGGTGAAAAGTGAAATCAAGCATACACAACACTCGCGGACTCACAAAGACGCAGGATCATCAAAGGGCACCTATCAAACCCATGTCCCTAAGATAAACTAGCAAGGCTTTTGTCCCACGCACAGCCGAAACCGCATCGCTCCAGTGTCCACGGACATGCCCCAGGCACAGGGCGCCGTCCTGGCGGAGTCGTGAAGTACTTAGCAATGCCCTGTGATGAGTAATTAAAATCTGGCAGCAGCAGACCGAGTGTTCAAGATCTTCGCGAACACCGCATGTCAGCCACAGAGGGCTGCTCGATGCACCAGTTTCTATGAAAGAAGTCTTTGTGCAAGAAACGTCGAAGCGAATTCGGTGAAGGCGATTACGCTAACGCCTGTCTAAATTTAGTGGCATGCGAAGGTCACGAGTGGGGTCGATACGAAGTAGGGGTCTGTACTGACGCTCCGGATCACACCACAGAGAGTGCTGTGTCTGCCAAGATTCAGCGGCCACAAGTCTGGCCCCGTCACTACGTAAAAAGGGGCGCAGGAGCACGGAGGTGTCTCCATTCGCCGCTTTCTATGCGCCGTCAGAGTGATCGCTGCCTGCGAGGCCGCAGTGAGCACTTAACCACTGCAGCCCAGCACGGTGACGTAGCTCGCAGGCCTCGGTGTACACGTATAGCCTGTTCCCAAGTCAACGACGAGCTGCTCCTGAATGCGCGACGACTTTCACGATTGTAGTGCGGCGCGACAGTCAAGGAAGATAATCCACACTGCTGGGGGTTGTTTCAAAGTAAAAGCTGCTCGCAGTGCAGCCAGCTAGCCGCGGAAATTGTGGTTCGCGTTAATGGAATCCAGACGCCAACTGCTGATGGGACGGGCGTGACAGAGCCGTCAGTGTAGATGAGGCAGTGCGCACTGTAGCATCCACAAATGTGCTCAAGTATTTAAGTGCTGGTCCGGGGTGTTGGTTTTGCTCTTAATGCCAGGTGTTGTCCTGATTTGCCATATGCAGCAAACTTCCAAGGTGGTCAGGAGGTCGTGACAGCGCGCTGGAACTGCGACGGGAGAAGATCGGAAACTTTTATGCAGTACGCTGCGAGCGGATGGCTAGTTTCATGAGCCACACACCGCACATGGCCACGAAGCTGCTCCTGGGTTAGCAATACTGATACAGAGAGACGTCTGCTCTCTGCTACAGCACCGATTGTGGAGGCGTTCTTGGGAAGGCTGAGGCAGATTCTCAAGGCTTTAGCTTGCATGGCTTCGAAGAGTTTGATGTTCGTTTGCGAGACACCCTGACGAGCTGACGAGACACCCTGACAACACCCTGACGATGCGCACCGGGCGAAAACCAAGTGACGAAAAAGGAAAAGAACAAAGAGTAGGAAAAGCGTGTCGAATCTTCAGTTTGGCTGGGGCGACCTTCTGCTACAGACACGTCGACGAAAAAAAGAAATAGAAGGAAAGGAACGCCGATGTTTGTAAAGCGGATAGGCTAATAGCAGTCGCCCGAATAGTAGCGACTGCTGCCGCAATGCGAATGACTCTCGTTCTTCCGACGCGCGAACATATCCGCGTTTTGGAACGACACAGCCATAGCTTGCCGCTCGAAGTGCGAAGTAATGCAGATGTATAGAAATGCTCAGGCCGAAGAGAATGCGGCTTAGCCGGAGCGGACGGCTTTGGAGACGAGCAATGAAAAAAAAAAAAAAGAGGCCCGCAGCAAGCGACCCTCTACTTGCTCAAAGTAACGACAAAAGACTAAAGCTGGCGCCCTATTTCCGTTCTGCGAAGAGGTCGTCAAAGCCGCGGTATTATATGCGACGGGAAAAGGCTTGTTTGCATGCGGACGAATTCGTACGACGGCTCGACGGCGGGATTAGGCTGACTGCAAGCAGGGATACATTTATGCGAACAGCGTCCCATAACGTTTACCACATGGATTGCTGGCTGTTAGCTTGTTCGACTTTAGAAACAAAACAAACATCTTTGGTTCTCCACGCAAAGCAAGGTCGGGCAGAAGCCATGTAACACCAAGCACTACAGCATAAGGTATTGAGCATAAAAATGTCATCGCATTAAGTGATATAAATGCGGTTCCCAATGCATCCAAATACAAGTAACTGTAACTACGTCTCCAACTCATGCATGCACCTTTCTCACATTGCTGAAGGGTCTCGAGTGCGCGTGCCGCGCACCCATGGCGGCGCAGTAAGCCATCCCTCGTCATTTATGCTCGCAACAGTCTCTGCGAATACGAGGCAAAAGGACCAGATGGCACACGGTACCTCTGAAACTATCGAAGCCGACCACTAATTGGCGGTAATTATCACTAGGGGCAAAGGCCACCGTACTGCCCCTACTGGCCGCAGTAAGAACAGTACTACAGAAAGGGATCAGTAGCCTTCGCTTCGTCAAAAAAGACGGCTCCCTTAAAACAACAACTCTGCTCCTTTGTGAAAAGGCGACCACAGGGCAGGGAAGCCTGCAACGAAACGACTACGACTCCAGGAACACGCGCGCGGTCCATCGAACGGCCGCGCTCCGCTGCAAACTCATGGCAGCGGGAAGAGCCTCGGCGGCCAGTGGAAGCCAGCAGCTCAGGTCCAATTACGCGCCGACGATGGGACCACTGGTCCCCCTGACCGAGACAGGGGCAGATGCGGGCACTACCGACCTTGCCGTACATAGGTCGGGGTCGCAACAAGCAACCGCGGCGACATCGCCTAAGCTATAGAGCCACAAAGAAATCGTCGGAGAAGCGGAAGGGAGGGACACGGGCGTCCGGCGATGAGGAAGGCAAGCTCGGAGCCAGGCCAACGTGCCCTCGGTAACGAAGGCTCGGCGAGGACCACACCGATAAGGACGGAGCGAGAGGACGTGGCCAGAGGGAGGAGTGCGGGCCGCAGCTCGGCGCTCGCCCGCCTCGATCGATCCGCGCACTAGCGCCTCCAGTCACGTAGCAGCTAGCCAGCGAAAGGGGCTTTGAAGTCGATGTTCCCATTATTATGTTCCTTTGTTTTGGCACAACTCGGAAAGGGCCGCATAGGGAAAAGAGAAAAAAGTATTGGAAGGGGGAGCTGAATGGAAAGACCGGGGCATCGAAAAGATTCCGCCATTTGTGAGAAATGCCGCACACAGAGTCGGATTTTGTAATATATGGCAATCGCCTTGTGTAGGCGCTTCAATAATTCGCTCACATAAGAAAGCGGCACGACGAATGATTACTACCAGCGTATACAAAGGAAAAACAGAAATTGCTGGGCCATCAGCAATTCTTAGAACTCCTTACCACGTATGCAAATTCTATGCAGCAATTAATATAGGATGAGGCTGAAGGAGAAGAGAAATGCAATGGTGGAGAAGAACAACATTTTCTAGCGTTCAGAATGCATGTGCAAGCACGCTTTGTTTTCATCGTCAAAACACAGGTATGTTCTCATGCCACCCTTTCCAACGACAATGCGACCAGCACCGAGCAACAAGTATCCTTAAATTCTGCTGTTACAACAGAGAAAAACAAAACAAGCGCAACATGTGCCGCTAAAGAAATGAAACTAAGAACGCGCAGTACAAGAGTTACAGAAAGTAAAGACAGCCACATCGGCAAAAACCGCTCCAGCAGTCCCACACGAGCACTTCAGCGGCGAGCTTCAAACGATCGATGCCGGCAGTTACTGCCTCCCGCCGCGGGAATTATGAGAAGCACGTGGGATCCAATCAGGCGCCGACGGCTGGTGACCTTACAGATTGGATTCTGCATTTTATGCAAGCTCTCTGCGTTGGTATTCGTCCCTGCGTGTTGCCGGGGCGCAGAGGGTCGTGCGCAGCTGCGCTCTCAATCTCCGCACAGCCTCCCTTCACTCGACATGGCGCAACTGGAAATAAATATTGACAGGAATGATTAGGCGGCCGGGGGATAGCGATCGTGCGCGAGTATGTACATCCCGGCGATGAGACACGAAGCTCGGCTTCCCAGGCAGCGCCGACGGACACTGGAATCTGAGATAATATTGACCCGACACGTAGCACGGGCGGCGCACGTAATGCACTTACGAGGAGAGGTATTCCGGTCGGGGTTGAAAAGTCGTACGGCAGACGGGCCGCAAAATTGCACCTCCCTCTCCCCTTTAGCCAGAAGAAAAATAAATAAGAACAAGCAAGAGCAGCTCCTCTGCTACCCCAAGAAGCCCAAGCCGATAAAATGCCGCCTCCCGAAGACAGGCGTAACCCCGGTGACGGTCCCAGTTACGAACTGCCAGTCACCTCGTTATAAAACAAAAATAAACTAAACGAACCGACGAATAAATGAACGGCTAACCATCTGAATCGGAGCCAGATTATTTCGAGCTGTCACAAGGAGGCGGTCGCCATGCGTTTCTCGTAGAGCTAAACACAAAATATACATTTCGAGACAGATCTCCCGACAAAAGTACCCGCCACAAGAGGAGGATCGTCTTCAGCTAAATTGAGAAATCTACCGAGATTGCGTGCGCCACCTGGCGGTGAGAAACAATCTCGAGGAGTGCTTCACCTCGGTCACAGCACTTTGGACATCAGCATGCTTGCGCCAGGAGACGAGGGCACGGTACCCGCGGAGACGAGACCCGGGAACTACCCGGGTTCCAACGCTTGCACGGCCACTGGACATTTTTAAAATCGTTTGCGCGGTTGTCACTGCGGCCCTCCCGCATCAGAGAGAAAAAACATGTAGCAACTCGTTTCACGGTATGCGCTGTTAATGGCAATCACTGTTGACACGAGCGGAGTGTGCAAAAAACGGAGTGCACAAAACAATACTTTTTGATGCCTGCCTGCGTGACGTTTTCTGGAAAAACTGCGCCACCAAAACGAGGGCTGCTTTTGCAGCGCTTAAATAAGATGTTAATAATCTCGGTAAATAGGAAGCGAATTTTAGCTCCAGTGGACAGCCATTCAGAACCGGCGCTTTGAAAAAGACCAAAATGACAAAAAAAAAAATAACGCGCATTAGAGGCTCGGTATAGCTTCAGGTCTAACTGACAAAACGTAAACATATTTCGCGCATTTGTGAACCCTGCATATTTCGTTAAATGAGCAAAATATCTATGAGCTGCACTTGGTAGCTTGGTCGTACTTCAGTTTTCGTTTGTAAAGCTTATCCGCCACCACGAAAACAAGACCCACGGAGGCCTGGGTCCGGCAGCACCATCTTAGTTTCCCCAATGACATTTCGCGTACCTGAAGCACAAACCTCGCCTCATTTTCTTTTTCAGGGACTGAGCACCGGACCGTGGGAACCTATTCCCAACCGTGGCTACGTGCCATTCCGAGTGCGGTCAACAACAGCAGAGAACTTTCTGTGCTCTTTACTGGCTGATGCCACGCCAGTTACTGGCCGGAACTGCAATCCCTCTTGCCTAGCGCCACCCTGCGCGTCGAGATCCGCTGACGAAGCCAATGACAAATCTTCGGGGCCCGCGTTTCCGCGCCCGTCGCCGCCAGCAACAATAACGAGACATGCGGCTGGTCGAGGCGACCCAAGGGAAAGCGTTCAGACGCGGAGGGAAGAGCGCAACAAACGGCGTCGCGCGTCGCCTCTGCAGGGCAGCAAGCGGACGAGAGCGGGGGAAACCGAAAACAAGAACCGAGGAGATGCCGCGGACGACGGGCAGGCATGCGGCGCCGGGTGGACGGCGGCGGAGGGCCCACCGACGACGCCGTGGCCGTCAGGAGAGGCACGGCATCCCCGAATGGGCCAGAGCCTGGCAGAAGCTCCCGACTGCGTGACGACGACAGAACGGCCAGGCAGCGTCCGGCAGCCAGCCAACGCTTCTACTCATGATGATGGATGCCATGGAGGGCATCTCCGGCCAAAAAATGCCAAACACACGGTTACTGGTCACTGCTGCTACTACTGCCGCGGTGGACGCAGTCCGACTACTGTCGACAATTCCATTTTTTTTTTTTTTTAAGAAAGGAAAGTTGTAGCAATGCTGCAATCTCGGCAGACACCTGATCCACGCCACGGGCAAAGGTGTGAAGCAGCAAATGAAATCAGGCAGGAGAGAAAGAGGAACCGTAGCGGGGGGCTTCACATTAATTTAGACCACCCGGGATTCCTCAACGTGCACCGACGCGACCCAGAGCGCGTGCGTTTGTACATTTTTGTGCACCAGTTCTCCGCTTGCGCCTCCGGTCGGACGCTGCTACTGCGACAGAAAGAGCCCTTGCAGACCCCCTCGAGACGTCTCAGTCCGGACTCAGCTGAACAAGTGCGAACCAGTCAGTACTTGTGTCGACATGCAATCGTAAGCACTGGTTGAGTCAGCGTTGCACGTTGTTGAATACGATGCACCCTGGATAAAATACTCAGTGAATGTGAACGCTGATTTTTCTATACCCTCGCACTACCTAAAGACGCCGGGGACATGGCATGGATTCAACCTATTCGTTTTTCCCGAGGCGAAAATCTACGAGGACTCTCACAGAATTTATTGCTAACGTCGAAAATCGGGGCAGCAAAATTAGTTCTAGCCCACGGGGCTCCAATGAAGGTTTGTGACACCATCCAGTGCCTGCATGGCCAGATATGCACAACACCATCAGAAGACAAGGAGCATGTCAGAATCATGCCACCCAGTTCCTCAGCGAAGAGAGGGAGTTGCTCTCTGCAAAGAAAGGGCAATGACGCTACTATTCTGTAGACTTCACTGTGCGCTGTTGCCTATTTTTCACGATATTCCCACACTCCTGCAAGTACATGCGAAGCTATGGAGCCACCGCCACGCCACATCCTGCCGCATTTTGCAGAAAAACTTTCTAGCAGGCAGAACAGGTTGCGGATGAGAATCGAGTACAAAACCAGTGACTTTTCCAAATACAGAACGAGTACAGAACTTTTCCGATGCATCGTTTCCGAAACCGATAGAAATGCACAAGCTGCTTCAGAAATTGGAGGAAACACTTAAGCTCACCCGATAGCATTAACGGGTCAGTGTACAGTCGGGGACAAAAGTATCCGGACCACGTGTTCCTCTAACTAAGCGGATAGCTCTGCTATTAGTCGGCGGCTGGAGACCACACTTGTGGAGGTAAAAGTTTTTGTTCTTTCATCTCCACAAGTGCGGTCTCCAGCCGCTATCTGATAGTAGAGCTATAAGCTTCGTTTGAGGAACACGTGGTCCGGAGACTTTTGTCCCCGACTGTACATATATGCGGAATCGACTCCGCAGCGTTTTGAGAGAGAGATGGCAGTCCCTCCCGGCGACGCCGTCGGGGGCGAGAGGGCCTCCGTTTGCGCACAAGGAGTGCGGAACAAAGCGCTCACGAGCGAAGGTGCACCAACACGCACCTGCGCGTCCCGAGAGGGAACAAAGCGAACGGCCGCGCGTAGGCCTCAAAAGCTCTCGACGGTAAAGGGTCGATGCTAAGATAATAGCTTTCACACCCCATTTCTATCGCGCATACTCGCTAAGCGTCCACTCAGCCCGTTTCTGACGGTCGTATTCAATTTACGGAGCGAATTGGGAAAGCAGGTGGAACAAGGGCCATAAAAAGACCAGGGAGCGATACAAGGCAGGCAACGTGCCTCTGAGTTTGGCGACGCGAGTTTCTGCGCGTTCTGAAAGCGGAAGAAAGGCCTTCGGCATCGGGGCTCATCCGCGCCCCACTCGAGCGCCGACGTGGCCTCGTTTCGTCACCGTGGGCGCGGCAGGCGGGACGGAGCGCGCTGGAGGAAGGCTCGCCTGACGAGCGGAAGGCGCCCCTCGGAAGGTCCTCGCTCAATCAGCCGCGGCCGATGGGGGCTTCCCCCGCCACTCCGGCTGCGGGCGGCAAGAAGGGACGACGGTGGTGGGTGATGAGAGCGACCAGGGGCCATCGCGGCTCGAGATGAACCGGGGCATGTTGTGCAAGACGAGTCGTCCTCGTATCCTAGGCGTTATGAGAAACGGCCATTGGGCAAATACACCTATGTAATGTGAATTTAAACCATCGAGCTTCCTTGATTCGGGGAGTGCGCACACAGATGGCACAAGGAGACTATGGCGAAGAGAGAGAGGGAGAGATAGTTTTCACTCGTACCACACGCAAGCAGCGCTGTAGCTGCAGCCGCCGGTGAAGAAGTATAACGCTTGGTAGAAGGAGGCATAATTTCGAAGGCGGAGAAGATCCAGGTTCATATCAAGGCCAAGCACGCTTGAGATACCGATGACACTTACTAGCTGTGATCGAACGTATCCGACGTGTGGAATGCATCTACTGTAACCCTCTCGACGTCCAGCTCCGTCCAGAATAGCTGCCGAATCATTAATATGCGGTTCGGCGATGCCCGACCGAAAAACGAGGTTTACATTTTCCCTGCACCGCACGTGCCTTTACAACCGCTGCACGATGAGAGCACATGTGCATCGGATCTGTTGGCGTGCCGCGTCCCTGGCTTTGCGCGCAGCAATGCGAGAAGTGCAAACGCAGCTAAACTGGCTAATGAGGCGCACTTCCTTGCAAACGGGATTACAGAACAGGTTTATCGCGCTTTTGTAAACATGTGCTGTTTCACTTTTTCTTTAGAGTTGCATTTAATTTGCAACACGTCAAATTGCAACTACCCGAAGTTTAAATTTTTACGGTGCGGCACATATTTTTAAAACAAATATATTTCGTTTCTTCTGCGAACAGCTTCCTAGTCTGGTAACCACTGGTTGCTGACGTCACAGCAGCATACTGGCCCCACATCGCCTGCTGCGTGCTGTTCGCTGCGTTCAGGTCTAGTGAACTGGAATATTGCAGTTGAGCTGCTTGCGGGCGCATCATGGACGACGGTTGAACGAAAAGATTTTTTTTTTATTCTTACCGAAATAAAACTAATTTTCCGTATTTTCTTTTCGAAAGCCTTCAGCACAGTACGCGATCCTTGGGAAAGCGGACTTGTTCGTGGAGCACGTCTTCCGATTGTTGAAACAAATCGATGGGTGTGAAGTTCGCTGAACTTTCTGATGCGTCATTCAGTCCCCAGCACAGAGTGGACGGCGCGAGGTAGCTACTTCGAGATGTGCACCTGTCCCCGGTCGAAGGGTTACCAAATTCGCGGAACCGCGGACGCACGCCCGAGGCTGGGTGGCTGCTCTATTGCTGCCGGCGGCACCGCCGCCAGAGCGCTCGTTCCGTCTCCGTCTTGCCTTCCTACCACAGATAGCTTTCCAGCACGCAGCTTTGTGCCGTGCTCAGTGTCTGAATGCCTGCAGGCGTCATTTTGTGGCCAGTGGACTTTTTTATTTTTTAGCCTTCTCGTTTCCCGAAGTGTGAGTCATTCGCTCCGCTTATATACATAGATTATTGTGAGGACGCAGGTGTACGGTGGCCAATCAATACGCGATGCGGCGCCAATGGGTCGTTTGAGCTTTGGGTACTCAGAAGAGGCCCCTGGTTAAGCTAGAGTTGCCACTGAGCGCTTGACCCCTCAACGACAGCTTTCTTTTTTTTTTTTTTATAAAGAACCTAAAGTGATTGTTCCCGAGGCATGCGTGTCTCCCGTATGCACGTGTACGGATAAGGAAACGTAGAGCAAGGCAGAGGTTCGAAATGCAGTGAATTCAGTGCTGTTTGTATGCGTGCTCGGAACCCCTCCTTTTCAAAGTATTCGGTTAGCCGATATCCTTTCCCCAGTCTGATTAGCTGACGGAAGCTTTATTTTCCTTTCCGTAACCATCGTTTGGTGAGAAGTGTCGCCTGATTTATTATTGGTTGCTGTCCCCGCCAAGGGCGGAGACAGAGGGCTTAAATCTAAACGTTCTGTGTTAAGCCGGGGCTGATTTCGTCCAATCAACGGCTCAGTCATGCTGTAAATAGCTTTCTCCTTGCTCGTTTCTTCTTGTTTACTTATGTGTGAATAAATAGTTAACCTTCTTTTCCTGCCATCGAGTAATGTGAATGTTTGCCAGTCCGAACCATCAATCCATCAAAAAACACGATTTCATCATCAAGTGTTCCCTCACGTCACCACCTGAAGGGGAAACTCTACTATGGGCCTCTGCTGTATTATTTACACTTCGAAGCATGTTATTTGTTTGTTATGGGCGTGCTATCTCTTGCAGCCAAGTGCTCCCGTATGTGAAAAGTGGCACGCGCCCTGCATGCCCCCGCCGATGTGCGCAGCGAAGGGCGCGACGATGGCGTTCCATCGCTGAATACCAAGTTCTTGCCCGCTATTCGTCGGCTGGATAATTAAACTCAAATTATCACAAGGTGGCACCAGAGTAAAGCTTGCGGCACGAAAGGAGCAGAGAAAAGTGCCGAATGGACCGCTTCCCAGCTGCATGCATGCTTGAGTAGCTATGTGTGGGTGTGTTAGTCGAATATACATTATTTTCGGCTGGTAGAACACTCGTGCAAAACCAAGCCGCTGGCAAAACCCAACACGACTCGTGCATTCGCTAAATGAGTGCTTCAAGATAACCACACCATTTAGCATTTACTGTGTGACCGCGAAGTTCCCTTAGGAACGCCGCGACCGCGACATATGCCATATAAGATGCTAAATGTTTGATCTTTGAACATTCCCTACGTACTGCGGTCCCTGTGCACTGCCTTCATTACAGCTTTCTTGCTATGGCATCTTATATACACTGTACATGTTAAAAAAAAATATTTAAATATGAGAATTTTTAAGTAACAGAATTTCGCGAGCCAAACCTACAGCGCGACTTACAAGGAAATCCGCGTAGTGTAGAAGTGCACACTGAGCTAGCGACATCAGCTGGGTAATTCTTCGTAATGTGAGACTAAATACGGGACGTTTTAGAAAATTCACCTCCACCAAGTGCGGTCGGCGCGGCCGAGACATAACTCGGGAACACGCGCCCAGCAGCAGAACTCGTATTCCAAGGAGCCAGCCGCGCTGCGGGCGTGGACAACGCAGTTTCAGTTACACTAGAATATTCCAACGCCAAGGGTTTCGTTTTCCAGTTAGGCTACTCCTCACGGGGAGTTCAACTCCGTAGTGGTTTAGACCACACTGAGGCTTTACTAACACACCGGAAACGTGTGTGTGTGTGTGTGTGGGGGGGGGGGGCTCTACCCCCTCCGATCGCGGGCCGAGCTGCAGCGCAAGACGCGGCAGCTGCGTACCACCGCGAGCGGCTTCGCCGAAGAAACCCCCCGGGGCGCAGCGCCGCCGCCACAAGGCTTCCCGCACAGGGGCGCCGCCAATCCTTCGCCCCCGCACGTGCGACGGAGGCACAATGGCCCCACCAGTATGCGGCCGCGCGTCGGCGTGCGCGGTGGGCGCTGCGGCACCGCGCATGCCCGACACATCGCCAGGAGCCCCAGCCACGCAGGGGAGAAGCAACACGAGAGGGGGCCACGACACGGGCGGACGGAGGGCAGTCAGGCGATTCCCACAACTCTACGACGCCGTGTCATGCGACTCGTGTCATAGATGACAATACCCGACCCGATGAGAGCGCCCGCAACAGGACTAGCCGCGCACGACGAGCAGCTGAGATTAGTTTGCTGCAGGTGACACCGCGGCGACAACTCTTCATAGCTGAATGAGCGAAACGCGCGCACAGCTTAAAATACAGCCCGCGGCGCGTGACTGGAGTCCGAACATATACAGTATAGAGTATGTATAAAGTTGTATACAGTATGTATGCACATGCATTCAGTAGAAACAGACGGAAAACGTCGCCGGATGGCGCGTTTGCAGAAAACGGCACTCCACAGCGAAGCAAGAGATATGCACGTTATTTATATCAATGGGGATAAGAATAAAGGTGTTGACTACACAACTGAACAACGGCCCTTCCATTTGAAAACTACGAAAATGTAGACGAATGTAGAGCGCCGAATGCTTTAACTGTTTTCCTAGAGATTCCCGCTTGAGAGCAGAGAGAAGGTGCACGCCCCGTTATACACACTTTCGCTTAATATGGAGCTTTAGAATCGGCCACAGGGGAATAACGGGGCGCGAGTGCGCAGGCGTAGAAGAATAACGCCCCTCGGGCTACTGTCCTAAGCATGCGCACCGGTGCCCTGCTATTCCCCTTACCGCCGTAGCCGATAAGCTCCTCAGACTATTCTAAATGCCCCTAATCACTACCACCGCGTTAGCGCAATCAATTTTCGCACGCGAGAGCGCTGCGTGCGCAAGGTGCCTCACCATTCTAACCGAGCACTTCTAATCCGGACGTTCAGAGCCTAACGCAATAGTCTCTTGCGTGCACGTGCGCGAGCGCTCCTCATCGTCATATTCTATGCAGCACTTATCCTGTGGTTCTGACCCAAGAAAAATCGTCTTGTGCGTGCCCGGTAAAAAAAAAAAAAAAAGACAATAAATTGAGTCAGCCATCATGTGTGCCCCTATGCTCAGCGATTCATGCATGTAGAATCAGTAAAAACAGACTTTGCCAAAAAAAAAAGCCCGTGCTTTCGCTCTGAATCGAATGTCGTAAAAATTCGGTGACTTTTTATTTTCGGCGACACAGAGAGGCGATACCTTCCCGCGAAAAACAACAATCATGGCCTACGCCGCTTCGCCTCCGTAAACATGTCCCACCTGCAGCCCCTGAATGCGACAGTCGGTAAGCTCGTGTCCCCCCCCCCCCCCCCCCCCCCCCCTCTTCACCCCACGAGGCACAGCGGTTTCAGTCGATACATTTATAATCCCAATGAACACATTTCCGCTTTTAATGCGGACAGAAAGTAAATCGTGCCTGCTGCCTCATTCGCGCAAAACGCCACTAAATTTAAGCGTTCACTGGTCTACATAAGAGCCGGTCGCCCATATGGCTCGCTCGCTTCACCGACACCAAAAAAAAAAAAGCTCAAAAATTAGCACCGCCGACATGATCTCGCTGTGCGGGCTACAGACTAGAAAAGACTACACCGACCGACGCGAATCGCGCACAGGACGTTTGGCGGGACGTCAGGGCTCGTTAAGTGCCACCGCGCTCTCCTGCTCGGTCTTTTTCCTGGTTTAACAATAACCCCCACAGTTCGAGCCCCTGGACATGCTGCGCTGGTATTTCCACAGCGGTTAACTAGGCGGAAGATCAAAGTGCGACACGGTCACCGCACAGTGGAACGTTGGTCGACAGAATGCCGCACCATAAGCGGCGAGGCGAACTGCCCACCGAGGCGGAGCAGCACTCGAGGCATCCGCGTCCTCTCCCTGCGCGAGTGCGCGTTCGCGAGCACGCTCCGGCCGCAGGCTGGTCACGCCGATGGTCGGGGCGACGGCAGGAGCGAGCAGCAGCAGCAGCTGCGAGTGACGACAGAGGTCAGGCGCTGGCCGGACCAGCGGCGGCGGCATGTCCATTAGGCGAGACGGACGCTGGCTTTCACGCCAGCTATCTCCATCGTCCCTGACGGCAGCGCGCCGGCCTCGTTTTTCACCTCGCCGCTCTTTCGGCGCAACGCCACCGACCAGGTGGACGAGGTCTCTCCGGCGGGGGGCAACCCGCGGGCAGCGTGCCGATCCCGCCTCGCCCCGAGCGGATTCCACGCGAGCCCTTCCTGCCAGCAGGATGACGACCAAGGCGGAGGGAACGCCACCCGGCCGGGGCGTTTTTTAGCCCTCCTTTTCGCCTCGCTCCCGGGGCGAAAGGAGCGTTCCGGCCGGCGCGGCTCGGCTGGCCGAGTCAAACGCGATCCGCGGACAGATATGCTGTATCGGAGAAAGCCATCGCCACTCGCGGTCGCATTCCTGGCGAGCACGCGACGCCTGCCCAGTTGGCGCGCTGCCTTCCATCGTGCGCGCACACGCGTTACACGGCGCGGCTATTGCGCGCTCGCATGCACTGACCAAGGGAGTGCCGCCACGCGGAGACGTCCAGCAACCGTCGCTTGTGAAACTCGTTACGCCAGAAGGCGTCCAGAGCCCGGGAAACAAAGTAACGGCCCGATGAAGACACTCTGCGTGGGAGATGAGCGGCGCCCGACATTACAGGCCGGAGCGAGCCACGGGCCTTGACCTCACAGAGGACATTTTTTTTTTTCAATACGTTTTTATTTTCTGCATTGAATAGGCCAAAACCTTGCGGCAGAAATAAGGTGCTTCATGGGCGTGGGAGCGTGTTGTCTCTTGTTTTTGTTAATTACTTTGGCTGCATTACACCAAACCACAACCTTATCTGTCCCTGCTCGCGAATACCTGCCGCAATAATAGCTTGTAGGGTGGCAGCGACTCGTCACGCAGTTGTTGCCGAGCCGATCGGTTTTATCGAACGATAGCCGGCTGATGAAATTCCGCGTAAGAAGTGGCTAGGAGACAATTGCCCACTTACGTCCTGAGAGACACGAGTTGGCCCGGGGGTTTTTCGCGACGGGCCTCGCGCCATGCGCCGATCGATAAGGAGGCGAAAAAGCCATTAGCAGCCCCGACTAAACCAACGCGTTTGGCGGCCATTCCAAGAACCACTCCAGCACGCAAAGCGTCAACCTCCCGCCGAGCGCGAGGAGTGGATGCAGTCTGTGTGACACCATTCCATTCCGTTCTCAGAACTAACGGAGGGACGGCGAGATGCACTCCTATACCTTTCAAAGGGCCTGTGTGACCAAGTCAACTATGTATACGTTGCGCGCGCACGCACACAAAAAAACAAAAATCGAAGAGCTTAGTGTTCCCGGCTAAGTGATTGTACACACACGGGTAAAAAGTACACGATGCACGATTTGCTGTTGTAACTACGCAGAGAGCAAGCACTGCTCAAGTGAAACAGCGTAAGCGACGCCGCCGAGCATGTACTGTATGTACTGTCAGCAGCAAAAGTTTGCCTGATCTCCAGCCCGTGTCGGAGCAACGCAAAACTGCATCCCAGCGTCATCTGCCGTGATTACGCCCGATGTCGATGCTCGCAGCACTTCCGCGTTAACCATTATTTGTTCATGCCTGTCCTTTCTTTATCAGGCATATCTCATCACGTCCTTCGCCGGGATCCGCTTTTGCCACTCCCTGCTGGCAATGAATCGCTGTGTCACCATCGTTGCGCGTCTGTTTCGGCTGCTGCGACGGTGAACAGTGCCCCGATCCCTCGCGCGAGCCTAAGTGGCTGCGAACGTCACACAGCGCCTCAGTAGCTTCCGTGAGTCTGATAAGCGCGTCACGGGAAGCAAGCGTCGAGGCATACCCAAAGCGTGCTTCAAACACAATTTCCTTGAGCCTCGACAACATGCTCGGAGGCGGCAGATGGCACTGGAATGCAGTTTGCGTCGTTCCGCCACGCGCTGGAGATCCCGCAAAGTTTTGCTGTTGACATACACAACCCGCCTTTGTTTTCGATTTTCGGTGCAGTAAGAACGACAAAGCATGCTCCGCTAACGTTTGGCTACGAGTGCGCTAACGATACCGCACTCCAAACAGTACGACGACCCGTCCCAACTTCGCGGCCTGTTCTGCCACATTCGTTCGCGCTAATACGTTTTGCCAACTGGTCCTGAATGTTACACTTGTAATGAGCTCGCAAATCTGGACATTTAAAGCCAACAGACGTGACACTGGCACTAACGGGGCTTAGACGAAACCGAAAACTGCTTCCAGAACGTTTTGTGGAGTACTCAGTATTAACGATGATCCAAGTCCCCGTACGAAAACGGCTGCCCAGCACTCGCGACCATTTTTGAGTCAACTCAGTTAACGAGCCAGTGAACTCTGGCTGACCCATGTTGCCATCCAGAAGAGAAAAAAACCTTTACGCTTGTCACCTGCCAAGCCTCAACTTTTTCACTCGAGGAAGAGGCGATGCTTCAACATCTTTCTGCGCTTACGCGCGAGCCCGCATCTCCCGCATAGTCCACCTAGTGAACCTCTCCTATTAAGGCTGACATACTAGGAAATAGAACCACCTCACTTATCCCACGGTCACTTCCCACATTCCGATTTCCGTTAAGCCCTGCAAGCGGTGACGGGAGCGCGACGTGGTTGCGCTCCCTCCAAGCGACCAGGTGCCCGGAAGGCAGTCGGGCCGAGCTGAGGGATCCTGATGGTGACGTCCAGGCAGCAAAGCCGCCAAGCGCAGGCCCACACAGCCACGACTACAGTGCAGTTATTTTGCCTCCTGCTGCAAACGCGCCACCGTCTTGAACGTCGTCCTCTCCTTCTGCGAACAAAGCCAATGACAGCACGCATTCCCGCAGGTCAGGGCCGCTTCCCGAATCGAAGTCTCGAAAGGGGGCGGGAGAAGAGTCGAAAAGACATCTGTGGAAGAAGCAGCAGCGCTGTGGCCTAAAGCAGGGACGTCACCGACTTTGCGCAAGCTGAGTGGCTGCCGAAGCCTCGGAGGGGGAGCTTCGACGGTCGACCCGGCGCTCTCTCAAGGCTCCTCCGCCAATTCCCCGAGAGAAAAAGTGGGTTTCAAGGCTGCTGCGCATTTCGCGCAAATAAGGTTGGAATAAAACGTAGAAAGACCGCCAAACAAGTGCGAGGTCGATTCACACGAACGGCTGACGAAATTTCTGTACAAAGATCACGCTCTTTTGCGCTGGAAGAACAGCGACAGGCGGCTTTCTCGGCTAGGGCGGCCTAAAAATGAACAGAATAATCACATTCTTCCTTCATTTCGATGCACTTGTCGCTTTGGAAAAGGTATTTCCGAAGCAAGTACCGTTGAAGCAGACCTCGCGACCGTCATTTCTGCGCAAGAAAGCCGCCAAAACATCCCGAGGCCGAAAACGGCCACCATAGGTGTCGCGACGCTCAGCAACAGCGCTCGTCGTCGTGCAAGACGCCCAAGAGCTGCCCCCGTAATAGGCGCAGAGGAGAGGGCGAACAAGGCATCACATTCTTCGGCCGGCTGGCCGTCAGGCGGGCGCAAATGAGCGCCGAGCCGACGGTGCCTGCCACGCAAATATCGGCCAATTCAAAGGAGCTCCCTCTCTGAAGCGCGCGCGGTGGCGAGGGAGAAAATTGAATGCAGGACGCGCCCCTAATGAGGACAGCGCGCCGAACACGCGAGAGAGCCCCGCGAGGGACTCATTACGCGCATCACACGTGCCGAGGGCAGCCACGGAGAGGGTAGGGAACACAGCCGTGGCGGTGCTGCTTGCTGCTGGTGGTGCTGGCGGAACGGAGGAGAAGGGAAGCGTGCCTACTTCTCCCTCTCACCCGTCATCCTCTCCCCGCGGTCGCCAGCTTAAATCCGATCCACAATCACAGAGTGCCAGGCGAACATGCCGCCGTCCCTGGAGAGCGTGCCGCATACCAGGACCGCCACCGGGGCGGCGGCGACACGGCACAGGGCATGATCGCGCAGCGGGGGCCCAAGTCGCAGTGCATCGTCAGGAAGAAACGGGGACATGGAGGAGGACCGCGTGCACACTGCACACGAGCCGGGCACGCGCGGCTGCACCGCCGTCACGCTGCTTCTCGGAGGCGCCGCCGTCCCCGCCTAACGACCACTGAGTGGCCCGCTGCGCGTTGGACAAGACGGACGCGCGCGCTACGCACTTAACGCCGACGGCCGAGACAGCGAGGGCCGTTGAAACGAAGAAAACAAGGAAGCGTCGTCCAGCGTAGGAAGCGACGCTCGGCGAGGCCTGCTGACGACGACCTCCACAAGATTCAAGTCCAGTTGGCAGACTGAAGACGGCGCGTTACTGAAGCTGCGCTTGTGCACGGCAAATACAACCTCGGATAAAACCACCGTGGATAAAAGAAAAAGCTTGCGTATGTGGTGGTGGTGGTGGTGGCGGAGGATAGAAAAGAGGGCGATCAAGACCCCCAGCAAACTTGTCTCTCATGCCAGCCTTACTCAACGCCAATCCAAAAGATTAGCCATGCACAGAGCCAAACAAGAACTCCTTCCGGCCC
The DNA here is from genome assembly GCF_055824585.1 of Amblyomma mixtum. NCBI lineage: Eukaryota > Metazoa > Arthropoda > Arachnida > Ixodida > Ixodidae > Amblyomma > Amblyomma mixtum. Next base: position 167,871,906 of record NC_143014.1, on the reverse strand, counting down.
AGCGGCAGTGTAGCGAAGCTTTTTGCCAAACGGCAACTTAAAGCACCAGGAATGGGCGGGGGTACTTGACGCGCGCTACCCGGTGCCGCCAAAGTGAGCTCAGCGACGTCGATCGTTCCGGCTGCGGCAGGAATTCGAGCTGAAGGAAAACGGACGCTCGAGAGGAAGAGCTCGGGCCTCGCGACAAACCTGCAGGGCAGCCCGCGTATGTGCTCCCGGTAGCACCGACAAGCAGCCGGACGCGCTCGAGCGCGCGCCTGTCCTTTTACGAGAGCCATTATGCGGGATGACTCTGCAAGAGCCAAGGCCCGCCGCCGGGGCACGGCTTCCTTCCACAAGCAAAACGGCTCGTGCGTGCAGCGTCTCGCGGCGCCACACAGTGCTCGCTCGCGGGGCCCGGCAGGCTATCGATCGTTTGCCCAGACACGCCAAAAAACAGAACGCCAAGCCGGCGCCCGTCCTCGCCAAACCGACTGAAAAACCAGAGTTCCGCTCGGCCGGTGGGAGAGAAAAAAAGAACAGAAAAAAAAAACAGGCACCTTTGAAAGATTGCAGAGTGGTAAATCACAGCTGAGTAGCAAAGAAGGTTATTCCGAACAACTGGTCGCTAAACGGGGTATAAGCAAAGCGAGAAAACCGATCGTCATTTCATGCTCACGGCGCCGCACGAAGGCGCTCCAGAGCGTTCAAAAAGGCAGACCAGAGTCACCGAAGACAGGAAAATTAGCGAGCGAGGTGATGAAAAGGACGGGAGGCGCCAGCTCGTACAAGAAGACACAAAGCAGCCTTTCAGCTAGGGATAGCTTGCCGAGTCTCAAATAGCCAAGAAAGAAAACAGAATTAAGCACCACGTGCAGAGAGGAAATGAAATGATGGAACATGCCCGCAGATGCATTTTTCTGCACGCGAGGAAGGAGCCCTTCGGTGCCGGTGACAACCAGTTCGCACCTCATGACCGGGCGCGCAGCGGCGAGGACCAGGTAAAAATAAACTGAAGGCTTGCACACTTCCGGATACCATCTGGGACTGAGCATGTCTTTCCCTTCCCGCACTAAATAAGAGCAGATAGCTTCGTGCGTCTTATATGCGGGCCTCGGCGCAAGCCGGCGAATGAAAAGCAGACACCGGCGGATAGAGAGAAATTCTGCGAAACCATTCCTTTGATCTTGATTTCTTTTTCTGACTCGTAACGTGGAGTGTGGCATTTCATCATTTCCGGTTACTACATACTACACCACTTCAATAAGAAAATTGGCTTTTGAGGAACGGAAAGCGCGCGAACGGAAAGCCCTGGATTCGTCAAGTGCGACGCCACAGCAGACAGGACCATGCGCGTTTGATGATGATGATGATCGTGCATGTTTACCGCAACCTCCAGCGGCAGAATGGGGAGTTACAAAACATGGCTTGCCCATGACGTCCAGCGAACAGTGCCTAAAAATATGCGTCAGCGCGGCCGTTCTGGCAGCGGGTTGCCGAGATAAACCTTCGGCCTACCGGAAGGAATATTTACGAACGCCGCAAAACGTTCATCCGCAGCCCGCTTCTTCCGTGACAGACTACCCTTATCTGCTTAAATTTAGCATGCAGGCGCGGCTCCGTCAGCCAAAATACACGAAGTGTCGGATAACAAGACTGGAATAAATTTTAGAAGGCTGAATGAATACTTCACACTAAGATGGTCAAAGTACACTTTATAAGTAGGGCGGCGCACTAAGGCGGAATCCGCCATTACAGAGGCGATTAATACAGTTCGGGTCAAGTCAGGCCAGAACACAACCCACACGCGGCACACACGCCTGCTCAAAGTTACAAGCGAGCGCGTATCTGGAGGTATAGTCGTGAGCAATGTCCGGGGAAACAGGCTTTTTGCACAAAACATACGCCAAGAGAACTACTCAGAAAGCAGAACAAACTGTGCTTGTCTCGCATAATTACGGGTTAATTAATCAATGAATCAGATTAAAAACTTATTCCCTTTCACACTGCTCAAGACTGCACTCGCAGACCATGTCTACTGGGAACAGCACAGAAAAACAACACGGAGGAAGGAAACCACATACATTTCGTCGCATTCCTTCATCACATTGCGTTGCGCTGCCTTGCACTCCAAGTGGATCCCAAACCCAACATTCCATTCTATCCTGCTTATGCCACCTACAGCCACAGCTGCCGAGGTAGCGCGCACACCACCGACGAGCCCAAACTGCAGAGCGCTTAGTACAGTTCTCGACTGTCACGCCGGAGAGATACCGTCTGAACCGAGCGAACAATCTCAGCACCACTTGAGAAACATGCCACTTTTACGACATCACCCGCTGCGCTGAACAGGCCGATTTCATTACGGCCACTGCCCACCCGCGCGACCTGTGAGGGGGAGGGGGGACCAAAGATGCTGACATAGCAGAGCTGACCGCCTCGCCAACGCCACGGCGTTACCGGAACGTTGGAAGTTTTACCCGCACGTTTTCTGCCGTCATTCTTCAAAGCAAATCCGCTGTGGCACATTTCGACAGGCTGATTTCTTACCACTGCGACGCATCACAAAGAGATGGGAAATACATCGCTGCAGCAATAACCCCGGCTCTCGTTCTCCGTCAGAAAAATAAATAAAACCAACGACAGCCTCTGGGACAGCAGCGTCATGGCGATGAAACCCGCGGCGAAATCGGGCTGCCGGCAACCCAAGATCGTCTCCAGACATTGCCAAAAAAAAAAAAAAAGAAACTGCTCCCTTCCTCACAGGCGCAATTTACGACGTGCAATCACAGCAGAGCACTTCCGAAGCAACGAGAAGAGGCGTAGCGCTTGTCTCGCTCTTCGAACGTACGAGGCTGTCAACGGAAGGGGGTCCCCGTCGCGGCGTTAACGGCCGCCAGCCTCGACGACGCCGAGGACCGCGCCAGCCCGCTGCCCACTATACGTCACCCTCCCGCCGTCGCATGGGAGACATTACTCGGGGCCACACCTACTACGCCCCCCCCCCCCCCCTCGAAAGAGCAATTGCGGAAGAGGCTGGCAAACGGAGACCGCAAAGCCCTCCTCAACCCCTTAAAGAGCTGTACGCGTTTCATTAGCACACAAGCCGACGAATACGGGCAAAACGCATCCATTACCGCGTTCGGGCCCGAATGAATGTGGCAATGGCGTGTAATCGACTAAACGGTAACTCTTCGGCGAGAATTCGGCTGATCGCCTAAATGGCTGCTCTTCGGGAAAAATCGAGCGGAAGGACTGCGCTCGGCTTCGGCGCCCTCGCAAGATTTACATCGAGCCTCGGGAGAACAATCCGGGGGGAATGGGCAAAGCAAAACACTAGCGGAGAAACGAACCGAGGAGCGACGAACACCTCTATCGCAACCCCGTCTTAATGTCCGCGCACATTAAGGCTCTCGCTGCGACGGCACTCGGTTTCAGCTGTTTAAACACATTCCGCCAGGCGGCGACCGGTAATTGGAAGGCACATAAAGTCGTCGCCGTCGCCAGCACACTCCCCCATGTGTGCGCGGTGGAAACAGCTGCAATCAGTATAGCGCGAAGCGGAAATGGAAATGGACAGCCTTCGAGTCTATCGCAGCTCGTTCGAGAAAAATTCAGCAGCCAGAGTAATGCCGGAGCCTCGGTGTACACACGCACATGCATAGCGAGAGAATATACGGAGGGGGCGTATATAAATGCGCGTTCGTAAACAGAGCGCGCAGTGTTCCGGAAGCGGGGTATTTTTGCAGGCACGCGCCGCAGCCACCCACGCACGCGCCCTTGATCTTGAACAGGCGGCCGGCTTGCGTGCGAGGTTGGTGAACGGCGGCGAAAAGAGGCACCGACGAAAAACAACCAAGGAAGCTGATCAGTCTCGGATCGTCGCGCTCGAAGCAGAAAAAGATAAAAGAGCGCACTAGCTGTCGCTTGACAAGCTGGCCTTTGTCTTTTTTTTTTTCGTTCACAGATACACCACGATGCACGCTGACTGACATCCTTCATCGAACACGAAAGCGGCGCAGAACTAAGCAAAAAAAATAAATAAAGAGGGACATATACTGCCGGATTCCCTCACGAGGTGGACGCCAGCCTCCCGAAGTGCTGAGCCCCTTCGCGCCCTCAAGACGTTACATAAGCTCGCGAACGAGCGTAAATTCGCCCCAGCTCTTCAAGTTAGCAGAAAATATATAGTATGCATTGGGTACTCGCAAACGGAAACTGTAACGGTGAATAAATGATTCAAACGAGGAGGTAATCGCTGATGGTAAATTCTCAGTGCGTTCAGCCTAAGCGCACGAACGGAAAGAAAAGCAGCCGTGTAATAGACGTCTGCAGCCGCTGCACCTCGATAACCAACTTCGCTGAGAAACTCGCTGCTCAATAAAATGGGGTATGTTTATTTTTTTTTATACTAAGCATTCTGACACAGTGTGATTATATGGGCCGTCGAACGATCCGACATATTTTTTGGTTGTGTGTTATCTCCTATGGAATGGCACGTAATACAGTGTACATTGATCACCATGTGGAATTCGCCCACGCCCAGTAAATAGCTTAGAACTGAAGTTCTTCACCATTGCTGTTTCCGTATCGACAGCCGAACGGCACTTAGACTTCCATTCACGTGAGCCATTATATAAACTGCGATATAATGGCAAACTGGTATGATGTCATAAGCACCATCCCAAAGAAGATAACATAACATGCAACCAAAACCTTGGCGTAATTTTTGGATAGCCTCGGCAAGAGGACGTTCGTCTTTGACTCGGCTGTTCCATTTTATTTTTGCTGCTCAGTAAGCACAGCAAGCGAGGTAACGGACTGCCCACAGCGTCGACTAACAACCCGTTCACGGCCACCGCTCCCGCAGCCATTAACAATGCGGCTGTCCACAGGACAGACCTAAATAACGCAGTTCCCGTCCATCCCAAGGCCAGCAGCAGACAATAGCCACGATCAGGAGAGGGGGGGACGGCTACACTCCCTCAGGCCGTGCACAGCTTCTGCAGAGTGGCCTCGAAGAGTGCGCGCCTCTTTCAGGAGGGCAGCCCGGTCGATCGTCGCCGGACAAGACGGGGGCCCGCCAGGGCCCTGCGAGGGTTCAGAGCTGCCCGCAGATGGAAATCAATGCGGCGGCGGCGGCGCGGCACAGGGACCGTGAAAACTGCCACAAGGACGCGCATGGGAAGGAAGTGAAGGTCGCTGTAAGCTCGTGCCATCGAGGATCGACCGGCAACCTCAACGTGCGGTGTCGTCGCGCGGCTTCTTGCTCCAGGCCCTTCATCGATTCCTTACATTCAAGCAAACCAGATCCCTGCTACCAAAATCATGTGCTGCGTCTGCCGGAATGTCTCCAGTAGAGGGCGCCTCTTGTGGAACAGCACTCGAGTCTCGTGGTCGCGTTGCAGGTGCTCCCACCTACCACTGCGTACTTTAGCGCAACGCCGGGTTTCCCGTCACTCCGTTTCTTCATTTCTCCTTTAAAGGAGGACGTCATTCAAAGCTGTACAAATCTGCGTCCAGATCTGACTTTTTTTAAACACACACACGCGCGCGCTCCACACACACACACGCGCGCGCTCCACACACACACACGCGCGCGCTCCACACACACACACGCGCGCGCTCCACACACACACACGCGCGCGCTCCACACACACACACGCGCGCGCTCCACACACACACACACACACACACACACACACACACACACACACACACACACACACACACACACACACACACACACACACACACACACACACACACACACACACACACACACACACACACACACGCACACACACACACACCGACCATCGATTTGTTTTTCCGCCACTCTTGAACGCCGGCACCTTTCTGAACAGTTTTGAACGACTCAAATTCTTTTCCGAATCTTAGCATAGCCAGAAAGCACGGTTTTCGAAAGCAACATCCGAGGCGGAGCGCCCAATTTTTTGGTACCTTGCTCTCGCACCCATTTTCGCAATAGGAAATAATGCCGAAACCAAAACTAGGAACCTTATTAAACTCAGCTGATTCTTTAACAGCAGTAAGGCAAAGCAATTTTTGCACATGGTATGTTTTGCTGAACGCTGTCACGTTTTACTCTGTGCTCTTCTCACCTCGTGTTAGGCAAGCGATTCTTCATTCCCGTGCGGTTATTGTAAAAGTTATCTTTTGCGTTTGGTTGATGGCCGTTTCAGTCGCGCACTTCCACGTGCCTACCGATAACGACCCCCGTCACGGGCTGCGTTCGAAAAACCATTACGAACGAGCCTTTGGTGCATACATGCTCGCCCAGATCAGTTTTTAACGCCACTGCGGCCCAGCAACTAGCTCAGCCAGAGCTCCTGAAGAAGAGTCCGCACCCAAAATGCCAGTCATTCGAAGGGACCCTGAAATAATTTCGATGGACATATTCTATTGCAACATATCTGTACAGGTGGCATTTGCGGGTATACTCGAGTCAAATCTGGAAGCTCTGCATGCGTGGACCCTACAATTTAGAAATAATTTTTAAAAAATCGCTGCGCGCAACCGATTGGGGCGACACCTTACCGGCGAGTCCCTCACCCCGAATACGTCAGTGGGCAGACTGGGCGAGCCTTGATGCGCGATTTTTTTAAAAATATTTCTAAATTACGACAAACGCGACTGTTCTTTTAAGGTTTATTTTGCCAATAGCTTCGGGAATTGTATTCCCTTCGTCAGGGCAGGCTTACAATGGATCAGTTTCGTCAATATAAGGACACAGAACGAGCGAGGAGGTATAATCTCCGCCCTTGAAACAAACTTGAGAATGCGGGCAAAGGACCGTATAATAGACAGCCCGACAGCTCTCACACGGGCCGCGGATGAACAAAACAACCGCGGAGTGTAGCTGAAATAATCAAGGAGGCTATTCGCAACGTACACCCTCCGAACTTTTCAATAATATCCCGCGAGCGTCGAATGCCCGGCGCTGCGGCGCCGAGGTAAAGCACAGCGGAAATCGGGAGACGGAACGAGCATGCGCACCGATAATGCCGCTGAAGCTGGCGTCGTCTGCTTGGCTGACCGTAATTCTGGCCAATAATAGTAAGCCACTAATGTCGCCAACGCCCCTCGACTCGAACGCACCAAATTGTCCCAACAAATGAACAGGGTTTCTTGTACACGTGTATTCGTAAATAGAACCTGGTAATAAAGCGAGATAAAGAGACAGAGAGATGTAATTAAGCGCTTCTGGTAAGTCTGGGAGTAATGCGATCGCCAGCAACCAGAAAGAATCGCATTACACGCGACCGCAGATGACTTTCCTGCGAAGGGGATGCGCAGCTGGTCAATAACTTCATTAATCGCAAAGCACTGCAAATATATTCCCCTGCGGGGCATCGAACGCTGCGGGCATCGGCCGCGCAAGAAGCGCCATGTCAGTCAGTGTCGCTCAAGAGAAACCAAACAAATTCCGCAGTGCGACAGAAAAGGCCAGCGCGGCGTCAATGGCTTTGCGAAAGCGAGTGATGCACTGGCGCCGCGCCGACGTGGAGCGCACTCCGCCCGCAGGCTTTAGCGAAAGGAGGCTTCGCGAGAACGACTGTGTGTGCGTGTGTGTGTGCAGAGTACCAAAACACAGCAGAAGAAGTCTGCGGTTCACGATAACCAAGTTCCACGAAGAAGCGCTGCTTGGTACGAAATATGAATCCTTACAGACGCAGGCAGCCGCGCACACAACTCTGGCAAACTTCAGAAGACTGAACACAACAAGAACGCCCAGCATGTCGCAAAGTACAGTTCGGGCACTAGCATGTGATGCTGTAGCAGGTTTTCCTTCCATCGCATAAAGCACACATCTGAAGAGCACTTTCCTGGCTCTTTTCCCTACTCTTCAATTTTCGGTACAGCGAAAATAAAGGGGGAAGCGGGGAGCGCCAGCTCGACAGCTTTTTTTGAAGGGGACAGCCGTCACACCGAAATGCAATTCACAACAGAGAAAAAAGAAACGAAAGGAAAGAAAGGGAGGGGGGGGGGGGGTAGCGAGCAGCGGAAAATAGCGCAAGCTTTACCAACCTCTCGATCTTGTTTTTGTTTCCACAGGGGACCAAAAATGCAGGGCCGCAAAAAAAAAAAAAAAGGAAAGGCTCGCGAATCAACGTTGGTTCCGCGTTTTCAGAGCAGCCGCTTCACGCTGAAAGCCTCTCTGCCGCTAATGCCTTGTCGCCGTCGCCTGGCCCACCTTCCCGGTGCGTCGCTCCAGCCCGGCAACTTCTACACTGCAGAAAGAGTGACGGGTACCGCGAAAGGAAATCCGGCGGTTCTTGGTCGGGTAGGTAGGTCACTTCTCACCTGGGCCATTTATACCACCGAAACGAGAGAGGGAACGTGCGTCTCACCCTGCTCCACGGGGGGTTATTATATCAGAGACGTTCCGCTGCTTTCGGAGACGGCCGTAGCCAGGTAGAGTAAGGACACTTCAGCTACAGCAGTCGCGTGTACAGTGATGGAAGTGACATCAGACTTTCCGGAGGAGGTTTAGCAAAGAAAGCAAACAGATTTTTTTTTGGACCAACCGTCGGCACGTGGCGCATTATACACGTTGCGGGTGAAGAACAGATTCCCTCATTCTGAACAATGGCCCTTGCGTGCCGATAACGCCCTATTTTAGTATGTTTCAACCAACAATCTCGAGACTTCTTGCATCGCCCAAACTTAAATCCGATGCGAAGTACAGAAAACTATGTGCTTAGCGACGTCAGTTACTCATGCGCGTGCCTTGTTCAAGAACTATGGTCCCGAGAGGAGCCGAACCTTCTCATTAAGTTCTCACCTCACCAATTCTGCGCCGAAAGCGACGATGTTCGAGCAGCTATTCTCCCGAAAATGGGCCGCAAAGCAAGCGCGCACTGCAGTCTCAGCGGTCGGTATGGCGCTCGGGGTTGCTCGAGCTGTGGTCCGCCACAGCTCTACACAGTCCCAAAGTTTCTCGCACACTAACTTATTTCCTCCGCCAGCATTCATTCCCCAAACTTGGATCCACGCCATCGACGGTGGCGAGGCGCTTCCTGGAGCAATGGAACGCGTGCTCGAAACACACCGCGCGCTTGGCGGAACGACCCGTCTCGGGGACGGACTCCGGAACCTCCTACTCTCACAGTCCACCGGGCCGGAAGCAATCTCCGGAATTTTCCGCGCCTTCGAAGGCCGTTTCTTTTTAGTGCACGCGGTATTCCACGCTGCCGCATAAAAGCCAGGCGGGATGCGCATCATCCAGCCTCGCCGCCTGCTTTCGGTGCAAAACCGCGCCACCAGCAGCAGCTCAAAGCCGACGAGGAAGCGAGCGCTCTTCCGAACGCGCACGACGCAGCGCGAAATCGGAAGGGAGCGAGACGGAGGACGGCGGCGATGCAAAGCGCTCGGCCACAACTCCCACGCGCGCAGACGGAGTGGGCGCCAATGCTTTCCGCGTCACGAACCCCGCTTTCGCCGGCGCGCTCCAGAAAGAAGGCTGTCGCGCCCTTACTTCACGGTACGAGCACGGGCGACTTTAAGAACCATATCATCCGCAACAGAATACACTCAACTCATTCTGGTGGGCGCTCGGTTGGCGTCGCCTGAAGCTATAAGGTTGTCAGAGAGGGCTTCAGACGCTTCAGGTACGTCGTAGTACACATTCGTTCATTAGAAATGTACGCTGCATGAAAAAAGATTTCCGCTTTAAAGTTAGTTTAATAGAGTTGCGCAATGAGAGCAATACGACTTCCTTTTTTTCATTAAACTAGCATCTCACAAAAAAGGGGGCCCGTGTCGACATAAATGCGCCGCACAGCAGTGCATTGGCTATCTCTCCATTATATATATATATATATACATATATAGTTTGGTTTACGAGGTTTAACGTCCCAAAGCGACTCAGGCTATGAGAGACGCCATAGTGACGGGCTCTGGAAATTTCGACCCCCTGGGTTCTTTAACGTGGGCTCACACAGCGCAGTACAGGGGCCTCTGAAATTTCGCCTCCATCGAAATTCGACCGCCGCGGCCGGGATCGAACCGGCGTCTTTCGGGTCAGCAGCCGAGCATCATAACCACTGAGCCACCGTGGCGGCTGTACATACAGTCATGGACAAAAGTTTGCGGGATGCGGGTTCGTGAAAAAAAAAAAAAAAGGTCTTGTGCGGCCCGGCAAAGCAGGTGAATGAAAAGTACTGAATCACAAGGGGACATGCGTGCGCCATTCGCAGGAAAAATATCAGCTGACTGATTATATTACATATTTTTTCTTTTTTTATCGCCAATCCGCATCCCGCAAACTTTTGTCCATGACTACCTTGCGGTACCGCTGGGGTATGTCGTCCCAGCCGCCATACGGTGGGGGTCATAAAGCGCTAGGTCAGCCGCAGATACCTTAAGGATGCTCTTAAGAGGAATTTCGCCGCGGGAACTCGATCTACACGTTCCGAACATTCCGACAAGCTTCGAATTATTGCCCAGTGCGGCCGATGTCGCTAATTTAAATCGTATTAACGTCCGGCTCCCACCTTTCTTTTTTTTAATTCCCCGCAGACGGTGGGAGGAGTCAACCAATGCATGGAGTGCCTTTCAGGCAGTCGCGTGGCAGCTTTGCTTTCGCTTTTATTTTGTTTTTTTAGGTTTCCGTGAATAAATAGATCTAGTCAGAGACTACACAGCTGCAAATTAGACCCACGGTAATAAAATTATGCACGGACTTTTTGCTTTCGCCCATCACTACGTATCACTCCGCCGATAGCAGAGCGGCAAGCCGTGACGGGATTGGTTGAAAGGTTGGTTGACTGCTCTGACCGTATGCGGGGAATTAAAAAAAAAGGGCAGAAGCCGGGACATTTAATCAAATTTAAATTAGGGAAATCACTCGCACAGGGCAACAATTCGACGTTTCTAAGAACGCTCGGAATGTGTAGATAAGAGTTCCAGTGGTAAAAATACGTCTGTTATTCGTCTGTCCCGTGGCAGGGAGTGAACAAAAAAAAAAGGGGGGGAGTCTTAGTTTTGTCTCTTTTCACGCTCACATCACGAGAAACGAAGACAGAGTATACGAGGGTAGGCCAAGCTCGTTTCTTGCTCTCCAACAAGACTGTGGAAGAACAAGTGTGGAAGAACAAAGACGTTCGATAGGACTGGAATTGCACCCTCTCGCCTCGCTAGTCAGAGGCGGTGCAATCTACTTAACAGCCGTGACGCACGCGACTAAGGAGTAAGCCCACACCCACGCCATTCACAGAAGGCCATTTATAGACTGCTATGGGAGAGCACGCAACGACGATCGAAAGCGACCGACTTCGTGCGCGGTATGCGTGAAGTGTCACTCCAGAGCTTTCCATGTGGGGCGATAAGAGCTAGGCGTTGGGAAAGGGTTGACGGAGCAAAGTGACAACGAGCAATGGCTAAAAAATAACGCGTGATACAATATCTGCAGCGCCCAACCTTTTTCGCAGCTGCAGATTGGTGACAGCATGGCGCCAGATTTCATAGTTTTTGCCAAAGCAGCGTCGCCAATGAAGTTGAACGCGAAGCGGCCATTCAGTGCAGAATGACACCCGCGGACGCGGCATCCCACTCGGTCTCTCCGGAAGCTTAGTTCGCGCGGTCACGACAGCCGTCGCTCCCATCGAAACAGTGCAAAGGGAACCGGGAGGCACACGACGAGAAGCTAGCGCGTCGTATGAGCAGAAATAACAGCGACCTCGGAAGCCGCGAACAACGCCTCTCAGATTCAAAACAGGGGCCGCTGTAAACCGCGCCGAACTACGAAGCTGAAAGGGCGACGTACGGGAAGAGAGAAAGGGTTAGAGGCGAACGCCCTGGCCACCAAGCGTCCACAAGGAAGTCTCCAAGCCAGCGTGGCACGTCTCATCCACAGCGCCATGCGGAAAAAAAAAACAAACAAAAAGGCTCACTTATGGTTTCCGCAAAGTTACGCTGCTATATGGCATGCTGCTGTCGTCTGTGGCTCTCTACTTGGTTCCTCTTGAATGCTTGCCGACTCTTCAGCCAGTTTGTAGAGATATCTCTAACTCGCTACCGCTCTAACCGCTCTGTCCAGTTTTTCTGCCGCACGGAAGGGTCAGCCGAGCACTCACTCCTCCTCTTTGTTGCGGTCGCTGTCCTTGGAAGGACCTTCGACTCCAATCAATGGCGAGCTTTGGCGGAGCGCACGCGCTGTTCAACCTCCAGAGCCCCGTGGCGTACACGTGGTCGGCCGAAGCGCGCGACCAGATGCGGGGAAAAAAAGGTGCGAGGCAGACGACTTGGCCGAAGCGGCGGAAACAGCCCCCTCCTCATAGCGGCCAGATGGCGTCGCTACGCGACAAATGGCCGGCGGCGGCCGCACCAGCAACAACGTGGTGTCACGACGACGGCCGGCGCGCGGCGAGCCGGATTATAATTGGCGAACGTTGACACCGCGCGCGTCGAGTGCGGCGCCCTGTCTGGCACGCTCGCCCGCCCCGGCGCCGGCTTCGTTGGGGCGCGCTCCTCGGCAGCAGCTGACGCCCGGCGCCGCTGGGCGGTCGTACTACCAGTACTACTGCTCGGCGGAGGCTCGCGGGCCGCCCGGAAACGCGTGCGCCTCTCCTCTGGAGAGAAGGAAAGTGAGAGAGAGTACTCCGAGCACCCGCGAAGTTTTGCACCTCGACACGCGGAAGCAAATTCTCAGCGGCTGAGCCTTTACGCCGGTCAGTAAACTCTTCGGGTGTAGACCCGCATCCAGACGATCGACGCGAGTCCCAACTCCGCCACACACAGGGAAGAAGGAAAAGCGGAGGTTCGAGACAGCACATTATTCGAATCATTAAAAGCAGCGCCCATCACTTCTAAGAATTCCGGCGATGCTGAACTAGCAACAAACGAGGAGAGCGGAGCATGAGAAGTGCGGAATTCACTACTGGCGCTTCGTTGCGAAGGCGACGTAAGGGCTGTGCAAACAAAAAACAAACAAAAATAGATATAGGAAGCAATGAAAAAAACAACGAGCAGATCCTACATTTAATTTCAGGAGGGATCCCTTAATCCGTCTTAAGTACACGAGCTGCGGCAAAAATAGTTATTTTTCCGGCTTTCCATTAAAATCGTTGACAGCGTACAGTAAACATGGCGAGAATCGCATTTCACTCGGCAAGTCATCTCAAGAAAAAAAAAAATTCAAAACATTTACGGTTGCCGCTTAAACCGCGAAATTCTGCTAGACCTATCGTGAACGTTGTCACTTCCTTCGCGTAATTGTCCAGGTGCCCACCCGGAGTAAAACTGCTACCCACGCCTTGTCTTACCTCGTAACTATACACTTACGAAACCACTATGTGTACGCGCACACTGCGCAGCTTCGGTAGCACGAGGGCGCTCATGCTACCTCCGAGTTTTCCGCAGTACACAGCATGGCGTAAACGATTTCAATTTTTGCCTGTGAAATCTGTGGTCGCAGACTTTCCGATGTTTTCGGGATACCCGTTTAGAACCACAGGATGTTTGTTGAGGCCAATGTGGAAGCGTCGCAGTACACATTACGGAAAAACCTTTGCAACGACACATTACCTACCGATGCTGCAACGTCTTCGTGCGTGAATGTAGCGCGTTTGTGCAGTTTACGAGCACGGAAATAGGGAAAGAAGGCCGCTCACGCCGAAAACATTCAAGCATCGGCAGACTGAGTCACGAATTCGCAAGAGCAGAATTACGGCGTTGAGATAGCTGATGCATAGTTTATTTTAATACGCAGTTTGCCTCGTGCGCGCTTTGTGTTGTTTTTAACGCTTACGAGAGCAGCCGAATAAAGATGCAGCCGAGAAGGCAGCAACGATAGCACAGTATGGCGATGGGCGAAAGATTTACCCCTTTTCTTGACATTCGGCTAGTAACCTGAACGCTATGCGAGGCGGGAAATTGCCGAATAGACAGGAAACTATACAAAGCTGTGTGTGTCACCGTCGTCAGTAACCGAAGCTGCGGCTCAGGGTCCGGCTTCTGGTGCGTCGTCGCGGCTCGCGCGCCATGTTGGGGGTCGTTGCTCGCTAGCTCGCGCAGTGTCAAGTACGCCGTGAGTCACCCGGCTTATATTGTTAGTGATCCGTAACATCCTTGCACGTTTTTAAATGCGTCAATGTCCCCTTTTCTTTGTGGAACGCGTTTGTGTGCATGACGTTCTCCAGCGAAATTCTTGCCTATTCAGTGTCTAATAGGCGGCCCCACCATGCCGCAACTCGGCAGCAAAACTGGCCGGTTGCGCTGCACTCAAGAATGCACACGACTTGCAGCTTTTAATATCAGTTGATAACTGTCGGCTACTCATGCAGGACACATTGTGGGTAAACAGCACATGATTGACCTAAATTCCAAAACTGTTGCCGCAGGAACTGCAGCGGGTGTAGTCCGCGAACTGCTGAAGCTTCACAGACTGCGTTTCAGCACAGAGACAAAGTGTCATAGCCGCCTGATTTACACGACAGAACTGTCGAGCAAGTACTTTCACGCGCTCGCAGCACAAACGGCAGACCCATTGACAATGCTTTGCAGTTTTGATTGTACCAACGCAGCACTGCTTCGAACGCACGTGACGTGGAACCTAGGCCGGTTCGCATCAACGCGATGTGCAGCGATTCCGCTATACTCAGTAGTAACGCGCCACTTTCAACAGATAGAGATGACAATTCAGCTACAGCTAAGCGAACAGACACTCCGAATCACTCACCTCTCTAAAAACAGCACTTCGGCCGTCGGCACCCTCAGCACTGCTCTTGGGCTCGCTCGCTTGTCAAACAGTTGCACCCTCTCGTAGACTTGTACGCTTTAATTTCTTGGCCTGTCGGCAAACTTGAGCCATGCACAAGACGGGCCTCGATATCAGTGAATTCAACACGCGGCAACGGTCCTGAACGTCGCACACCACGCCGGCGCCTCAGCGTTCCTACGGGTCTACGTTTTCACAAAGTGGAACCTTTTCATGGGCGCAATTTATCTTCGTTTTTTTTTTTACCTCTTCCACTCTGCTCTCCTTCTGTCTTTATCTCCCAAATTCCCCTCCCTACGCAGAGTAGCATGCCAGCGATTTTTAAACGCCGGCTAAATTCTCTGCTCTTCATTAAAGAGTCTCTCTCTATCTCTCTTTTCTGTTTCGCGCAGTTCACGGCGCATCCACTCAGCCACACGGTTTTGCGGGTCGGACATAAATTATCTGTGACGAGACGCAAGATACACATTTCACAGACCACCAGCGAGTATTTGCTGCGGCTGGCTGTGGCGGCCGCGTGCGCGAACACCAACATGGCGAATGCCGCCCCGGCCGCTGGCTGCGCCCCTTGCGGATGACAACAGGCGAGTTCCTCCGGCACGCTCAACAACACACCTCAGCTGAAAGCCGGTTTGGCCAACAGTTGAGTGGTGTGCTTCAACCCAACACTCAAAGCGAGCAAGTCGCGGATGCTGTTTTTTTCTTCTTCCAAGAAGCACAAGTGACCCGTACGAGCGCACAAAGGAATTAATTTTTGAGACGTGCTCTCTTCCTTCGTGAGGCGGCGCTCTGCATTTCTCATGACCATCAGGCTGCCTGTCATGCATCGACGCGTCATAGAGCGCGCCGTTCGTGGCGCTGCTCATGGCGCGAGCCGTTGCAGGCGCTGGTTTTAAAAGGAGCCACAGAGGGTGCGGCGCAGCGGCGTTGGCATTGCGACGGAAGGCTGCGGCGGCTTGTTCGAATCATGTTTGTCGTCTAGCTACAACACTTAATCATTCCGGGAGAGGTACTGAAACTGCTTGGCGGAAATATGACGTCAGAGTAAAGGTAGTTAGTAATATGTTTTGCTTTATTGCTATGCGATTCAGTCATGTTCAGTAAGGAAAATGGGAGAATGAAATAAAGCAGGCGTGATAAATCTTCCCGAGAAGGCATTTTTCGAAACTACCTTTTTCCAGGGTGACCTGTCATCGTTACGACAACTAGATAAAGGTTTTTTTTTCTGTTCATGGCAGCCTGCAGCTACTATTGTTTTAAGAAGCGAAATGTGAACTCCGTTCGCAAATGCACGGCGCAGCAGCTGATGCCAAAGCATTTCGGACGTTCTGCCTGGTCCTGATTACGACCATGCGCTAATTAAACGATGCAAAACTAAAAAAAAAAGCGCCATAAGGAAAGGAGGCAGATAAAACCGAAATCAAGCCCGCTTCAGCCCGTGTTCAGGCGCAGTAACCGTAAAGGCCGAACCACAAGGCTATATTTAAAAAGTAAATTTATTTATCTCGACTAATCACTCAAGCAGGACGAGCAATAAAATGGTAACGTAACTTCAGATAAACCCTAATAACATACACACGATTTCAGTTTCGAAGAACGCTTAGTTTTTTTTTATTAAATCTTGGTCCAAGTTAGCTAGGACACCCTGTATAGCAGCAGATACATGCAAACCATTACATACACTATTACTGTAAATAGTTGCAAATATATGTAAATGAATGCACGCAAACGTCAGCTTTCTTTTCTGCAGTCTGTGCAGCGAAGTTCTTCAGCTCCACATAAACGAGCATAAAATCTCCCACTCTCCCCACAAAAGTGAAAGGAGTAGCCGTACTGAACATAATTAACCGGTTCCATTCTACTGCTGCTGCGAAGACACCTCGTCAGCGTCGCGGACAGCACCATTTACCCGCACAAAACAATTTTCCTCAACCATGGTGCCACGAAACGAACGAACGTAATAACTATTCGTCTGGCAAGGAACAGCAATAAGCGGCGCAAACACCTCAAGCAGCGCCTCAGGTATGCCAGCCGCCATACTTAAATGATACGCGGAGCGAACGCCGCAGCCCAACTCTGAAAACGGCGAGCGAAGCTGACGCTAAAGCAGATTGTCGTTGGAAAAAGCGCCGCGCCGCGGATGAAGCAAGAGCTACACAAGAAGGGGTAGGAAGCGCGAATCTGACAGACGCGTGGTGTAGGAGTAGTACAAAGCCATCACCAGAACGCCAGTGCCGCGCGCCTATGCGCAAGCATGACGCAAGCAGTTCTACTATCTGGGTAGCGCCGCAGCGCGGCAACTAACTGAAATGAGGCGTACCGACGGCTCCCATTAAGAAGCCGGCGATGCGGCTGGCATTGTAAAATTAGAGGAGGCGCTGGTGGTACACAATTCATGCGTAGCAGCTTTTTTTTTAATCTTTCACACAACTCTTCTCATCGTCTATTGTGAGGTGACTTTTATGTGCTGTTCGTCTAGGCACAGGAGTGGCCAGGCATCCATAAGATTATTTCTGAATATAAATCTCTGGCAGCCCGCACCCAAGGTGCCCGACTAGCGCTGTAGGGCCACGGGAAAGACGATCTGCGTTCTGTTGGGCTTCCGTTTACCGCAGCATCTCTGCAATACGCCGAAAAGTGGCCACTGCGGAACGAAAGGGCGCGCAGGCGCCGCAAAACGCGGAGGAGCCGAGGTGTGTGTGTGTGTGCGCGTGGGGGGGGGGGTCTGTTCCCGTGGGCTCCGCTCGGAGGGCGACCCAGTTTCGGCGGAGAAACCGGTGACCCAGATTCGGCGCGCACCGCCTCCGGAAGAGAAATATATCCGCGGTACACAGAGGCGGCCCCAGGAGAAAGTTGAGCTACAGAGCCCAGAAGACATACACGCGAGGAGGAGAGCCGCGATAAAGACCGCCGCGATGGACGCAGGTAGAAACGCCGAACGCGCGAACCCTCTCTACTGACGCCCGCACAGGACACGGTTTGCGCATTATCTGTGCACAGCGTCACGCGAGGCGAGTCGGAGAGCAAGCAATGTGCCAAGATAGGCGACGTCCGAGGCGACAGGACGGAGTACACGTTCGAAGCGGCACCGCTGCATTCCCACGGGACGGAGTGGGCGCCACAGCGGAAAGCTCAAGGAGACGCCGCTTCTCTAAATAATATCGATGAAGACGCGCACATGGCTAACGTAAAGCTTGCAGCCTCGGCCTCCCCATGCGCGGGGACGGACACGTGCGTTGTTTACGTTGGCGCCAGCGCCGATCCGGGAGTGGGATGGAAATAATACGCACAGTCGCAGAAACGACCACCGCGCCGGAAAACTCAACCCAGCGCCTCAAAACACCACTGCCCGCTCATTTCACGAGACCAGGACGCAGTTCTCTACGGCGCAGACGCTGGCGCAGCAAACTCGACAACAATTCGGCGTGACAGAGTGCTCAACTGAGCTTAAAAAGCAGCGCGAGCAAGTCAGACCTAATGCGAACCCACTGCGTTCACAGGCCCTGGGGACACCGAGATACGGTGCGAGCGTGGGAGCGACGCGAGGCAGGTCGCGGCGAACTCCACAACCGCTTTCGCGTAAAACGCGAAACAGTTTATTCGCCTCGCCGAATATGCTGTCGGAGGGCACGGTCGGTAGCCAGGTACAGTCCGCTTTCTGCAGCACGCAAATCCTCCGGGCGACGACGGGGAAGGCGATTCGCCTCAAGCGCACAACCGGCCGTCCCCCCGTTCTGGCGTGTGCACTGCTCTTTGTTGCACCGAGGGCACGCAACCCGCGCCGCGTGTTCCGGGTGTGTTACCGCCGACGCGCCCACACTTCCGCCCAGCGCCCTTCCGCAGACTCACTCATAGAGTCCCGATGGGCACCCACTGCCGTGCCACAAGTGGAGGGAAGACGGCACGACAGAAAGACACGCTGCCGAAGCGCGAAATACGCTGTACAAAAAAGTCAGCGGCGTAGACGCTCGCACGTCCCTGCATAAGCCTTCTGCGCCGCACCACGTGCCGACCTGGAAGCTTCCACTGCGCTCAAAAGTTCCATCAGTCACAAACGTTCGTTTGGTTTGGATTCAGGCTATGAGGGACGCCGTAGTGAAGGGCTCCGGAAATTTCGACCCCCTGGGGTTCTTTTAACGTGCACTGACATCGCAGAGTACACGGGCCTCTACAATTTCGCCTCCATCGAAATTGGGCCGCCGCGGCCGGGATCGAACCCGCGTCTTTCGGGCCAGCAGCCGAGCGCCGTAACCACTGAGCCACCGCGGCGGGCGTAGTCACGAACGTTCATTCACCTGGCTGGCACACGTACCATACAATACAAGTCGGCAGCTAGTTTTGGGCTTGTACTCCTCCCTCATCGTCGGGCGAGTCAGAGCCCGAAATCTGCAAATCGCTGCGGATGACCATGGCAGCAGGTGACATGTAAAGGGGAAGAAACCTCGCCAGGGAAACATGCGGTAAACATGCGCCAAGGAATCACCGGTAAATTTAAGATGTTTTGGCAGGCTAGTTGGTAATGAAGCATTATGAAGCGAACAGAGCGACACGAGACACACAGTAGGACGCAAATTGCGCTACTCGCTTCAAAACCTGTAAAGGACGCCGAGGGCGCCCTACAGTCCGTGAGCGTTGCACTGCGGTCGCCGGTGAGAGTGTACAGCCGCAGTGTCCTGGGGAACATCTGCCCATGCGTTGCTGGCGGCTGACGGAAACGGTAGCCAGATGCGCTCGCATGGGTATTCAAGGCAACCTGCGCGGTTCACGGGTGGCGGTACACGAAGGCGATATGATACAGCTTTCTAACTGCCCTTCCGACGCCGTCTACCCATTTAGACTCAGATCTGGCGAGCTGCATCACGCCATGATCTGCCTACAAAACGCCCTGTTTTTCCCTAAATAAAGCATCTTTCGGAACAGAAAAATCGACCGACGTTTATGCAGTGCGGTAATGCCAATTTCAACGACGGAGTGTTTAGTAACTGATTGGGGGGTGAGTATATAGGTCGTCGGTGCGTGTGGGGATGCGGCGTTGAAAGTGTTGGAGGGGTGCAGTAAGCATTCGTGGGGTGTCGGGGTGCGGCGCGGGTAGACGCACGCAAAGTTTGAGGGGCTTGGGTAGACGACGTCGCCCGCACATATGTCGCTGTTGGATAAAAGGGATTTGAGAAACCTCGAATGCTTCCACCCCTTACATCCCAACAGGGAGCACGAAGGTAGTTTTCTGTCTTCTCAGAGCCTTTGCCTCGCGGAGATTTACTGCGCTCATGGGTGACAAGTTGGTCACTCAAATGTTACGAAAAGGAAAAAAAAAAGAACGCGCTTTACAGCTGTCGCCATTTAACTCATTTAAAGCTGAGCGGTACGTCGGTAACACGGCAAGCTTATGAGAAAGCGATAGCGCGAGCGGTGACACTGGTTGATAACGAGAATGTCCTAATACTGGAAATGCATTTTCCCGAAACGGTGGCCAGTGATTAATGTCTGATGCGCACCAATCAGGACTCACCATTGCTGACAGGTGACACAAGAACGCGGCAATGGGAACACAAAAGCAGGAAGAGTACGGCTCACGTTTACACGCGTCGTACGTGGTTTGCAAGTGGGGTTTGCCATAACCGCCCACCGTTATCTCAGCTGAGAGCCACGGCGTAAATGAGCTATTATGCGTCGAAAAGCCGAAATTTATACTTCCGCGTTGTATAAATTGCATTCGCACTTCATTTATCCACGGTCGTACCTCTGACCGCATGACCATATCGCTGTGGCAACATTCCTATCGACAAGCCTTTGAAAGCGTCCGAGCACCTGCCATCAAATCCACGTGGGATGTACAAATACTAAATGGCCGGTTGTACACGAAAGCGCGCATCGACTTAATCATTTCATGGAATAAACACACGACATACTCGTTTGGATCAAACATATACGTGATACGCTCATTAGATACGCTAAAAATAAATGCGTAACAAAATAACCGAGTCACGCATAACATGTTTTCTTCTTTTCACCTATCATTTCGGCATCGAAAGTATGCCGTTGAATGGAGGTGGCCTCGACTATTCACTTGTTCAATGGAAACGATTACGAATGCAGGCGACAATTATTAAAGGCACACTGGGGCCAAATTTAAGTTGGCCTGTATCGATTCTGAGCAAGACGACGCTGCTTTCACCGAAAACGGAGCTTTACTAAGTTAAAAAAGGCCACGAAATTAAATAACAGCTGTCGCCACCAGCGGACGTTTTCGCAAGCATACTGCAGCGACGTGCAGATATATACTTTGTGCCGATCACAGAGGCTATGCTGACCGCCATGAACTTTCAGACTGTGATCACATGATTCTTCTACGGTCTTCACGCCGCGAGTTTGATTCCAGTGGCAGATGAAAAGAAACTCATTTTTAGATCCAGAGTTCGCAGCAATAAACGCGTCTTTTTCAGCTGAAAGACACCATGGCATCAAAGCGCTGCAGACAATAATAAAAAAAAAAACTGGGTGGCGATGTCATCAGTGTCTTTAATACCTTTACACGCATCTGCTATTCCAAGTTCCCAAACTAGCCGGTGGACACAGCGCACTGTATTGCAGGAGCGGCGCGAGTCCAGTTATTTTCAAGATACCGGCAGTCAATTTGTGGCACGAACCGCTCAGGAAAGTTTCGTAACCGAGGCCACAGCGTACGCGTTCGGCTCCCGAAGGCCGCCTTTAACCTGGAACTCCTTACGTGCCCCCGCCATTGGTTCGCTCAGCCTCTTCAGCAGACCGACCTCAACGCGCCCGCTGCGCCCAATCGGTTCCTGCGCCGGCCGTGGCGAGCTTCAGTCCTAATCAGCATGGGCACCGCCACAGCGCTCTGCTTTGGCTTTTGGCAACACATGAGACCAATGTCCAGTCCTGCCACAGTTTAGCTTAAGTTCTACCCAGCGCTGTTAAACGGCGCGTTTAAGGACGCCGCCTAACGAAACTTATATACGCTTAACTTTGATGCTATATCTGACAGAAAAAAAAAAGGTATGCACAATTTCTCCAGCTAATTGCAGTAGAAAATTTCACTAGTAATGCCAGTAATTCGAATGAATAACAGCTTCGGTCGTCAAACGATCTGCACCTTTGGATCCTGCGCTTCCAGCCACGTTTCATTCAGCCAGCCGGTGACCACGGAATTTTTCTGCTACGACATACTACTGCGATGCCATATAGCGAAAAAACCTGCTAGACCTTTAAACATATAAAAGTTAGTAAAGAAAAAAGCTACACAAAAACGTCCTCGTTCACGACGAACGACATCGAAATGGAAGCAGCACACTACAGATGCGTAACGATGGCATCAGCATGCGCCAGAACTTCTCCACAACTCATATTCCGTCAGGGAAAAGCTGATACATGAACACTAGCGCGGCGCACACCCCGCCGCGGTGGCTCAGTGGTTACGGCGCTCGGCTGCTGACCCAAAAGACGCGGATTCGATCGTGGCCGCGGCGTTTGTATTTCGATGGAGGCGAAATTCTAGAGGCCCGTGTGCTGTGCGATGTCAGTGCACGTTAAAGAACCCCAGGTGGTCGAAATTTCCGGAGCCCTTCACAGGCTTCACTACGGCGTCCCTCATAGCCTGAATCGCTTTGGGACGTTAAACCGAATGAACCATTAAACCAACTAGGGCATGCGTGCGTGTTTTGGGGGGCGTTCAGACTACAAAACATCGTTCACGTGGTTACACTGCGGTTGCATCATGAACGACGCAGAAGCCAACCTGGAAGCCAGCACACTGCCATCACAAAATGTGCTCCCGAACGCTAAAAGCTGTTGCGACTTCACAAACCGTAAATGAAGGCAATTTTCAGAAAAAAAAAAATTGAAGTTGTTCTCTCCTAGGAGGTGATCCCAGCGCGACGATATCGAGCACGATGTTTACGCCAGACTGTTCCAGCAGCACGCAGGAGCGAAGCACTTTCGCTAAATCGGCGTGCTTCATCGGCCTGGCCATTACAGCGCATCGGACGTAATTGGATGGCCCAGCCGGTAAACCATGTTTGGGACAACTCGCTCGAGGTGTGCAAGTGTCATGATGGTGCGCGTATAACGCTACGGTCATTTGGCCACGCGCTCCACGTAATGAGGTCTCTCGAATGCGAGTTGCATGCCGATCACGAAGATGAACATCGCAATCCGACCGGCTCGAGCCGGCCAGGCACACCTCTTTGGGCCACGAAGGTAGTGTCAGCGCTCTTTGAGCACTGCTGTCAGCATGGGTGACACACACACAATGAGGGCTAAGCCATACAGCCCTACAGATTAAATGGTGGCGGGCGGTGTAGACCGGGCTTCTCACAGCGCCCCCCCCCCCCCCCCCCCCCCCCCCCCCCCCCCCCCAAAGAATCGATGCCCATAAAAGGGCGGCATCGAATTCATCGGCTTGCGCAGTAGAGTCAAGCATCGATCGAAGCAAAGAAAGAAAGGGCAAAAAAAAAAAAAGCCGGAAAAGAGGGACTGTCGAGGAAGGAACACGATGCCAGCGCTGGAGACACGCCCGTGGAACGTGACTGACGCACACCTCGTGCAAACAAATAATGAACTCGCTAAATGCTGGTGCTTTGAATCCTCTTCACCTTGAGGACCAAAGGGCACACAGCACAGCGCAACGGTTGCCACTGCGGCACAGTCGGCAGCGCGCAGTGGCGCAGGGCAAATGACCTCGGCTGCTCTCGCAATTACGCGGGACGCCACGGACGAAGCAGCGCCAGGCGTCATTTCCAATAACCGGGCCGGCCAAGGCAGGCCAGCAGCCGTCCCTCGGCAGCGGCGGGTAATCAAATTAGGCCGCGCGTCACCAAATACGCGCGCCGGCAGCTGCCGATGGCGCGTCCGGTGTCGGGGCAGCAAACTGAGCCCCGCCGCACAGCGAGAGCGGCAAACTGCAAGTAAACACGCGGGCGTTGTCGGGAGGAGTCCCGCGGGGCTGACCCGCGCTGTCCGCCCGGCGAAGCGGTCGCTGCGGCGGGGAAATCCATACTACAATCTGCGATTGTGTGGCCACAGCATGGCAGCCATTCCGCGGAGTCTCCGCGAATTGTTTCCTTCTCGCTTTTTTTTTTTTTTTTTTCGCGCTCAAAACGCAGCTCGCTCTCGCGAACTGTCAGCACTGCAGCCGCGCGTTCCGCCTTCACAATACGGCACTCTCGGTTGACGCCCCACTAATGAACGCTGCGGTGCAACACACACACCTACACACACTGTAAGTAGTAGATGGGGAAAAAAATAGAGCCTCTCTAGCTTTACGATAGTGAATCCATATGAAGTTAAGCACAACGACAAAACTGAACACCACAGTTACTGACACGCGGACATTAACTCCTGACAAACGGCCTTGCCATCAGTGCAAAGGTTTTTGCAGTTGGGATAGGCGTGGGTGCAGGCTGCACAACAAATAAAGCCATCTTGAATAAACAGCGCGAACGAAGACGAGCACAAAAGACAAGAAAAGAAAACGGACGACACAGCGCTGTCGTCCACAGCCAGCCGTTGAAGAGTATGTCATCTTTTCTATTCTCCTTGCCCCCTTCCTCTCTCCTATGCTGTCCCCTTCCGCTGTGTAACCTCGCTGCGGTGGTCCCTTTTTCTAGGAGATCAATTATAGGGTTGCACAACTCCCACACTTCATTCATCCCCTCCCCTAGCGTTCGCTTCCAACCAAGTGTCTCTAGTTCTACGCTTTCGAGCCGTATGTTGCCGCAAGCAGATACAGCGAGAGAAGTGGAGAAGGAAAGGCTAGGAGGTTAACCACAAAAAAGTGTAGGTTTGCTTGCTTGCCTGCACTGGTGCAAAGGGCATGCGGCATACAAAGGGAAAGAAGGGAAGAGCTGGGTACCGGGGACCGCGAGAATAGACGCAGCGCGATGAATCTGCGCTGCTTTTTCGGTGGCCTATACATTACACCAGACCTACAACTGGACCCATGGCGTAGTAGACAGGACTCGCTGGGGAAGGAAGCAAACAATAATGCGTCTGATCGAACGAAAGTGACACCAGATGACAAGAAGGTTTGGTTTGGTTTATTGGGGTTTAACGTCCCAAAGCAACTCAGGCTATGAGAGACGCCGTAGTGGAGGGCTCCGGAAATTTCCACCACCTGGGGTTCTTTAACGTGCACCGACATCGCAACAGCACACGGGCCTCTGGAATTTCGCCTTCATCGAAATTCGGCCGCCGCGGCCGGGATCGAACCCGCGTCTTTCGGGTCAGCAGCCGAGCGCCATAACCACTGAGCCACCGCGGCGGGGAGATGACAAGAAGGAATTATGTATCACGCACACGATATAGCACGCACGATGTAGCACGCACACCAATCTAAAGTTTAGGAGCCGCCGCGGTGGCTCAATGGTTATTATGGTGCTCGGCTGCTGACCCGAAAGACGCGGGTTCGATTCCGGCCGTGGCGGTCGAATTTTGATCGAGGCAAAATTCTAGACGCACGTGTACTGTACGATGTCAGTGCACGTTAAGGAACCCCAGGTGGTCGAAATTATCCGGAGTCCTCCACTACGGCGTCCCTCATAATCTGAGTCCCTTTGGGACGTGAAACTCCCATATACTGAATCAAACCAATCTAAAGTCTAGTGTCACACCAGCAGCCCCGAACGGCGTAACCAGATGAGATTCGTCCAACTGCGCCGAGCCCAACACTGCAAGATAACGCACAACAACAAGTAGGCATGTGGATCGTGGTTAGCCCGAAAACACTAGAAATAGCATGGAAGCCTCGCTCTCAGCGCACAACTGCCCCTAGTGGGAAAGGGAATGGAAAGAGGTGCTCGTTATGGCATACATGACGCAAGTCAACAGTCACTGAAACCAAGGGGCATAGCGGATGTCTTTTTTAATGTGTAGTCTTTAATCAATGGGAGATTGGTTTGGTTTATTGGTTTGGTTTGTTGGGGTTTAATGTCCCTAAGCAACTCAGGCTATGAGGGACGCCGTAGCGAAGGGCTCCGGAAATTTCGACCATCTGGGGTTCTTTAACGTGCACTGACATCGCACAGTACACGGGCCTCTATCGAAAATTGGCCACCGCGGCCGGGATCGAACCCGCGTCTTTCGGGTCACCAGCCGAGCACCATAACCACGTAGCCACCGCGGCGGGCAATGGGAGATTAATAAAAGCAGAAAAACCCCATGCCGCCAGTGGGATTCGAACCCACGACGCGCGAAATTAGGAAGTCGTGGGTTCGGATCCCACCGGCGGCATGGGGTTGTTTTTTTCTTTTGCTTTTATTACTCTCACAGTGATGAGAAATTGTAAATAAGAAAAGACATCCCCTAAGCTCCTTGGTTTCAGTGACTGTTGGGTCCTGTATGCCCCTAGTGAAGATGCAGCGAGTGAAAGTACCCACCAGCCATTTTTTTCTTTTGTTCAGCTAGAAATTTCACGTCCAAGTGCTTCCTCGGCGCTGAGTGGCTACGCCAAGAACACCGCTGTCCTGACCGCCTGTCAGTCATAATGACGAGGCCTCGGGCTTCTCTATATTAAAGCCAAGGAAATCGCGAGGCTTCAGGCATGCAGGAGCAAAACGAGGAGAGCCCGTTCGATGCGCGAGCCATAAAGTCGCAAGGCCAGCTACAGCGATCGACCGGCCATTTCTCAGAGCGCCTGAAAAAGAGAACGGCAGCCGGCTCCGATGACTGCGAGGATTAGAAGGAGAATCCGTGCGCGCCACGGGTATTACCCGGGGCAGTAGGAGAACCCTGGGGCCCCGGCATGCGAGCGCAGGAGGACGCGGCGCAGCAGCTATTATTCGGCGCGGTGGGCGGGCGGGCGGGCAGAACGGAGACGGGCGCCCCTTAGCATGCAGATGAGACGGCCAGATCGATCGGGCGGCCGGTGGGGAGGAGCCTTTCGTAAATTTTTCAGGCCCAGCTAGAGCTCCGGGGCGCAGCGGCTTCAAATTGTGCAGACGTCCGGAGCCGCGCAGCTCGCGTCTCGTCTTAGAACTCCGGATAAATTATTCGCCGGCGCGGAGACACCCGGGCGGCGTGATGGAGAGCCGGAGCGTCCTCAGACACCCATAGGCCTCTGCTTCGGCGCGCCGCCGTTTCTCACACGCCCACGGGAGAGCCTCCTCCGCCGGGACAGCCGCGCACGAGCCTGTGCAGCGGATGATCGAGCGACAGGGTCGCAAGGACGGCTCGATTCAGGGCCGAACCCGAGCGCGGTGGGACGAGGCACTGCACGCCCGCCGCAGCTAAGAAAGGACCGATGCGAAGAGATCGGGGACAGAAACGCCGAGTATGAGCCTCGGCGAGATAGTGCGCGCGACGATGGTCAACCGCTTGCTGGACGGGCCCTGCTCTCCGATACCGCGCGAAGGAAACTTGCGAGAGGAAAGCCTATAGCGGGGAAGAAGGCACTGGCACGAAGGCCAAACTGAGGGAAAGGGGGAATGCGGAAAGGGTCTGCAGATACGCAGAGGCCCCCCTCGGCGACTGCTACTGCTCACAGCGCCACACCCATTACCTCGGGCCGTCGTAACTGAGCAAAGCAACAAACAGCAAAGCTGGCCGCGTGCCACAATTTGGCAACGTGACAGGCTCCGCTGGCTCCGCCACCGATATTTGCGCACTGCTCCGAGCCACGTCAAAGTGCGAGCAATTAGAGCGCAGGAATGCAAAACCTGCCACCGGTGGAATCGAGAGCAAGCTTGCCGGGAATCTCGGCAGGGAGCCGGTGCCATGGCAGCGTTAATACGCGACCTAAGACAGCACGTGCGCGCGTGGTTCAGTCTCCTAAACCACCTCAACTCTGGCCGGGAAAAGGGCATTTCAGGTGAGGGCTCGAAAATGAATTCCGCCTCGCACACCGGTGTGTGGCTTGCACGGGCACACTCGCGCAACCACAGACGGTTTCTTCGAAATGATGCAGCCTCCTCTCAACGATCTGCCTACGGATACAAAAGGCGCAACTGATGCGAACCACTAATCCGTCATCAACGATGCGCAACCACAACCGATCCACCACCGAAACGAAGTTCACCTATAGAACGGTATACAAAGCACGAAAGCACCGAGGGAAAGACGGAAAGAAAGCGACAGAACGCAAAAACAGACAGGGCGGCAAGCTGACCAAAGGCGCACGCAGTATCGGCCCGAAACGAAACGAAACGCGAACGGCGGAGCACGCAGCGTTCAGAGGTACTGCAGGGCTCCGCCTTTCGCATTTCACATCGACACGATACTACATGCGGGCTGCGTAAACACAGGTTGAAATGGGTGCATCACTGCGCCCATGCAAGCAGTTTCAAGAAGAAAACGAAATGGCTGTCGGTTTAGCATTGCTAAGCACGAAATATTGTGCGAAAGTACGGCTTTTTGCAAGTAGACACCACAGCCACGTAGCTGAAGGCTCGACTGATGTGTCCACTGACCCAGGGAGACAGTTTTGGGCTTTTTCTTTCCTCAAAATCAACTGATACAAGGTTGTCCACGCCAACGCCAGCGGCATATTGCTCCAGTGCCGCGTTTCTGCCAAAACGTTGTCAATGCTTGCAGCACACATCTCTGCCACTGCAATCGCGTAGCTCAAAGCGCGATTGCGATGTCCACTGACCCAGGGTGCCATTTATATGCACCTTTCCTTTCGTGACTATCTCAGAGGCTTCACGTCCACACGCGAATTTTGCGGGGTATGGGCCTAATAGTACACTCGCACTAAAAAAATTGGCGAAAAGTCTGCGGCAGTGAACGACGGGAAAACTACCTGCCTCAAGACGGCAGCGTCGGTACGCGCAGCATGTGCGCAGCTCTCGTGCGGCACCACAGACGCGCCCGGGATGGCTCGAGAGCGCACAACATGCCGTGTCCGGGCGGAGGCGTCTTTGTGCAGGGTGATCAGAGGGGTCTTCGCGGCCAACTTGAGCCCGGAAAGAGGACGCATGCGGCACGAAGGTCACTCGCGCGCAGGGCTGACTGCGCATGGAGGAAAGGCGGCGGCTTCCTCAGGAAGGTTGTCGCAGCCAAAGAAATCAAGACGATAAGTTTTTTTTTTCTTACATTTTCGGTGCTTCGCTGTCAACGAACAAATAGCATTCCACGTTTCGGTCGCAACTTGTTGCCGGCTCGGCACAGCCAGCCCCGGCCCAGAAAAGGCTGGCACCGGTGCCGACTTCAAGTCAAATCGAGTCGGCTTCGAGTCAAATTGGCCCATTGGGCCTGCAATCGAAAACAAAAGGCCTCACACACCTCCGGCCACCCACCTATGGGGACATCGCACATGAGATACGAAAGAGAGCGACACGACACCGCCAAGACCGCGGTCATCCGCTGGCGCAGCCGATGAACGGGTGGGGCAGGGAATCCCCGAACCCTTTAAAAATAGACGGGCCGTCGACCGGAGGCGCGCCCCGGGGCAGGCCAGTCTGTTTAGCCGAGGGGCGCGCCCAGCCCAGGGCCCTCGCGGCCGGAAACACCGTCCGCTGCCGACGAAACGCAGGAGGGCTGGACGCAGGCAAGCAGCGGAACCGTCAAGCACCCTCACGCCTGTCCCGCTGCGTAGCACACGGACAACCGTCGGACACAGCGGCTAACTGAGGGCAGGATCCGACTGCATAGCTGCCAACTTGCCAATCTCAATTAAGGAGCTTTATAGAATCAAGCGACGAAGATCGGGGCACATAGTGACGTCAGTTGCCAGCACATTTGAGGTTGGAGTCGTGCTTAATGGATGGGCGAACATGCAGAACTTCGCAGAATTGTTCATTAGACCAAAAAGTGTCCAAGACAAGAATGCTTGGGAACAAACTAAGCGGGCGTCATGTCGGTTCAGTCAGACCGGGGGCCTAGTTTCGAAAGTACTCAAGGCCAATGTGGGGGAAAATGCGCGCGGGCAAGCTGGGTAAACTCCTGTGAAAGCTATACAGCTTTCCTATGTAGCCGTTCGTGTGCATGCGTTCATGTGGACGCTAATGAGTGATTATAGTCATTAACTGAGAACTACTTCCCCTTAGGGGTTTCCCCTAAATATAATACATTTTCTTTTCACATCCCCTGTTAAATGGATTAAAAAAAAAAAGCTGCCCTCAGCGGTTCGTGCAACGAGTTTTCAATATTTGGCACATGCACTTCAACACTGCAGGCTTCTGTGCGTTTCGAATTCATATTATGTTACAAATAACATTCAATGTCTAGGTTTAGGTTTAGGTTTATGGGGTTTAACGTCCCAAAGCGACTAAGGCTATGAGAGACGCCGTAGTGGAGGGCTCCGGAAATTTCGACCACCTGGGGGGTTCTTTAACGTGCACTGACATCGCACAGTACACGAGCCTCTAGAATTTCTCCTCCAAAAAAATTCAACCGCCGCGGCCGGGATCGAACCCGCGACTTTCGGGTCAGCAGCCGAGCACCATAACCACTGAGCCACCGCGGCGGCTAACATTCAATGTCGTATTTCCCAGTGTACTGATGCACTTCCAGCATTTGTATTACTTTCACAAGTGTCCATTAAATGTGGTCGTATATAGGTTACGCTTAGCACACGAACGAGTACAGATCGACCAAACAAACCCACGTTTTGACAAAAAAGTTTGTGAACGCTGCAGCGGGTGCGAAACAGCTCAGGCGGACACCTGACAGATTACTGTGGGGCATGCAGGCGCCCATTTGAAGAAACCACGTTTTTAGGGAACGACAAGGATAATCTTCAACGCGAAATTATCGGGGATTTTTATATCAGAAAAGCGGGTGCGAGCTGCGCTGGCATTCAGTGACTATCGCTGCACGGTAATGGCGAATTTATTTTTCTCGTCTAGTTATATTCTACGTCACTAATTCTAGGTTCACAAACAGTGAATTTTCTAATAAAATTGGGGCGGATGGGTAGCGCCAACCCTGCCACGACCGTCCCTCTTGTTTTCGTCTGCTCTCGCGCTGCGAATGCTTGACACAAAGGGCTATATAAACCCTTCCGTTGACGTCGTGAAATTGGAGGTGGAGCACGTCGAACAGCAAAAAAAAAAAAGAGGGCGCACGACAAAAAGAAAGCATGGTACCAAGCAAAAATGAACGTGTCGAG
Organism: Amblyomma mixtum; assembly: GCF_055824585.1. Lineage (NCBI taxonomy): Eukaryota > Metazoa > Arthropoda > Arachnida > Ixodida > Ixodidae > Amblyomma > Amblyomma mixtum. Next base: position 167,841,124 of record NC_143014.1, on the reverse strand, counting down.
AGGAACGTGACAGAGTAGACCCGCAGAGGGCCGGCCCAGTGGAGCGATCCGCCGGCTCAGCCGAGAGAGGCGCGCTTCGGCACGAGCGCATATATTTATGTTCCAGAAAGGGCGCGTGCCGCGGCTGCTGCAGCTGCTGCTTATCAGGCCGGAGCGCTAAGAACGAGAAGAAAAATAAAAATCCCTCCTCGGCCCTGACAGGAACGAATGCGCGCACGAAGATCCGCCTTCACTCTTGCTTCGCAGCGAGCAGGGCAGAAGAAAAACGCCACCAGAACAGCGCTGCCCACAGCGAACAAACACAAGAGCAGGGACGCGTGGAGATCGGAATGACAGCAGGAGGCGACGGAGAGCGACGCGCAGTAGGCTACAGCCTCTCCAGCGACCGGCGACGGGGACGTCCGCGGCGGCTGGGGAAAGAAATGCGTAAAGCACACGCGCCCGAGCCGGAGGAAAGGTTATGCTCGGCGCTTCCGAACCCAGCTGTAGGCTCCTTCAGTGCCTGTTCGTCCCGCAGCTACTCCAGATGCAGCTACTGCAGAGCTCGCAGATGCACGCGAAGCGCTTATTCCGAGGCCCGGCCTCCGCCGAGCAGGCAGAGAGGAGCCGCACACAGGACGGTCATTTCGGCGACAAAAGGGCACAGACTGAGAAGCGTCTGTGGCTGATGGTTTGCTTCGGTCTTCCCTGGGAAAACATGGCTGGCTCAAGCACGCAACTGCCACTGCGCGGGATAAAAGGAGGAACCGCTCAAGCTCAAGAACGAAGCGGCCAATTATCTTCAAAGGAGGCCCCTCCAACCAATATGGCGTCCGGCTATTTTATGTCAGCAGGATGCGAGCGGTTGACAGGGATCCTCTGAAGGACACCTGCAGCTTCATTCTTAAAAAAAAAAAAAAACATCAATAAGAGCAACTCAGTCGTCTTGGACAGCCAAGGAACCGGATTGTTGAGTTGCGAGCAAAACTTCAACCGCACAACGAACCCTTATACATGCAAATAAGTACGGTGCGTCGTGTTGACAAGCAAGCGCTGAAGCAAGTTCGTGATACACAGGTTCAGCACCGCGGTACGACAAATATACGTTAACTGTAGTAACTGCGACCGTAGGGAAATGCGGCTAGGCAAACGCGGCAACGGTATAGCAACGGCAACAGGTTGCCGCGTTGACCGTACGGCTCTGATTAACTATTAAACGGCCGCCAGGGCGAAAACACCGCGCGCTACCTCTTTTCTGCACCACGGTCACACGGGCTGCGGACACAATGTATGGAGCTATAGACAGTTAAAGGCGCATCCCCATGGGCCCATCCGAGGCGCACGAGCGCAGCGCCTACGCGTACCAGCGTACGCCGGAGCCAGTCTGCGCATGCGCGAGGCGCAGACGCGAGCTGGCGCTTGGCAAATATCTGTCCATGTCAGATATTCGCGCCTCGCTCGCGCCGGCGCCGGAAGTGGCTCGCTGGTTTGCGGTCGGTGTAACCAACATCCGGTACGGCCCTTCTCGCAGTTTTCTTCGCTGAGCTGAGCGCGAGTACCAGCGACAGGCCATCGAGTTGAGTATGTTTTCTGACGCTTGTCGCGGCGTGGCGCTGGGCGCGAAGGTGTTGTGCTCCTGCGCCTCGGATGTGTCCATGGAGATGAGCCTTAACAGTTTGCCCCGCTCAGACCGGAGCGTTCAGAGCTTGGTTTGAAAGTGCAGAGAACCATCGTGCACAATGGTAGCGTCGCACACCACACAGGCACGGAGCACTGTATTTAACCATTTCTAACTATGTATAACTTAACTCCGGCATCGCAGGATGGCCCTCGTACCTTCTGGAACCCATCTAAGGCCCCGGTATACAGCATGTGCAACTCTAAAATACGCAACACTTGTTCCCCCTTCAATGGTGCAGGTTTATATCTGACGTCAATGAACTGACAGCCAAATGCGGAATGCCCAACTATTCCGCCCACTAATGCTACACCATGAAGCAGCGCATTCTGGCAACTCGCTGGGCTTCGTCGAGTCACTAACGGCGTACCCACTTAATGCACGACAGTAGGAACCGCAAAACCGCGCAATCGCCAAGGGAGAGCTGTGACAGACCGCAGCATAGGAACAGGGGAGGGGGAGACACTGCTTATGTCAGTGGTTGGCGGTCAAGTGGGCTCGTTTCGGTGCACAACGCAGCAGCGCAGACCGTTGAGCTCATTAGTGAGCGCTTACCGAAATCGTAAACAGAGCTAAACAGGCGCACGACCGAGCGGGCGCATGTGTTTACAAAACGTTCCACCGGGAAGGCCACGCCGGTGCAGCACCGGAAAGACCGGGCACCCGCCCTGGGACGCCCTGATCGCGACGCCTGCGCGGTGTACGTGCAGGCACCGAGCCTGCCCGCGAGCAAAGCGCGGAACAAACAGGGCCTGCGAATGCAAACAATCCGTTCGCGGGGAGATTAACACGCGCGCCGGCCGGCAGATCCGAAACGACGGATGCGTAAGAGAGAAGCCGAAAGGGCAGCCGGCCAAGCCGGTTCAGGCGGCGGGTATGATCACGATTCAGTCACCTCCACAAATGCGAGGTCCAATACACGAGTTTTATGAACCTGTCGGTTTCACGGTGACAGCCGAGTTAATTTCTCCGGGCTGAACGACAACGCACATGCACTAACCAAAGTTTCGCGCGCATGCCTTCCGTCCAATTATGTGTGCACCGTCAATGAAATGTGGCAGTAGCCCCTTTCCATGGTGCGCCAACTGTGATCACGTAGCAGAAGAGGGCATGGTAGCGGGTGCACGCAAGAGGGCGAGGACGCGTAGCCCAACTATCACCAAGTGATCGCGGACGCGCGCACGAGTGCGACTAGGACAAAAGGTGCACCGTCGCCCCTCGCTGAGGTTCCCTACCACGAACCGAATCTGAAGGTGTAGCCGCCTATAGCTTGAACAGGCAGTCGCGCGCCATTCCTCCAGCCAATCAAGTTCAGCGAAATGGAAAAGCCAGGAGCTCCGAGCGACCGCCACGTGGGGCCCGACAGTGGAGGGAAGCTGGCACTCTAAAGGCTCTGCAAAGCGGCCGCTCTGCTTTGCAGCGAAATCTAATAACGCGCTGGCGGCGAAACGCATTCTCGCAGGGGCTCGGGCGCAACGACATCATCGCTCTGCGGAAGGGGTTACGCGAGACGGCAAGGGAAGAGAGAAAGGAGAAAAAAAGAACCGGTGAAAGCAGACGCGCGGAGAGAACGCGGCGGCAAACTTTTCCCCTCAAGTTCACGCTGATGGAGCGCTGGCGGCAGAAAAGGAGCCACGCGCACACTTGTTGATAGTTAACTTTTCTCCCCAGCTGCCCAGAGAGCCTTCGCGATGGCTTGATTTCCTCGAGAGGCAGCCATGCGAGCGACGGCGCGCGGAAATGACGCTTCCGCCAGACGGAAGCGTCGATGGAGTTTCCCTCCGGGCAGGCTGCTCGGCGCGGCGACGGCCAGGGGCTGCCCCTCTCCCCACGTCCCAAACCCGCGGGGCGACGAGACTCGAGCGCTACTACAGGGCTATAGGAGTGGAGAATCTGAGTGCTTCGTAGATGAGGCAATGCTACGGGGCCTTGCGCTTGCGTTGGCCCCCATACACCATGCATATAGGCCGTATAACGCACGCAACGATGAAGGCGCTCGCGGCGCGCTCATAGCTTCCATATTCAGAGCGAGCGACGGAAAAAGTGCAACTGCACTCACCGAAACGAGACTGGCCCGCTGCAGACCAATGCAGTTATCGCGCAATACATGGCGGCCTTCGCTCATGCTCGTTTTACATGGACGACACAGGGAGCAATATTCACTGTGTGGCAGCGACTCCTACGCGACTGTGAGGGCCAGTTGCGCTCGTGAGGTCCGATTTCTGAGCGGAGGCAGGCCTGGGTATATACTCGGCTTGGACCGACGGAATCCGGCACGGAAGGCACGAACAGAGATGATAAGGTTTTTAAATACATCATTCCTCCCTCCGCACGCGGGGGCGTGCACGTCTGGCTGCCGACGCGCCGGTTTCTGGTTCCGAATAAACCAGGTCCGCGCGAGGGTTTATAGTAGTCGGGCTTTAACCGACGCATCAGGGAAGTGGTCATAGGCCGACTGCAGGGCCGTAAAGGTCGTTGCGGGACGCCAAGGTGGGGTGTACGACAGAACGCAAAAACCGTCGATGTTGTGGAGTACCGGCGGGGTAGGCCTGAGTGGCCCGAGTCATCTCACCCTAAGCTCAGTTCTTGGTCTGTGGCCCGGTCAGCCCTGCCTTGAACACTTCCTCCTTTGTAAGTGCGGAGCAAGCAAGGGAGGAAATAAGTGCGCGGTTGGTTGGTTGGAAGCACGGGTGGGTCCCCTCGGAGGCGTTAGGTCATGGCGCTGAGGGGCCGGAGGGCCGATAGTCTGACGATCTAAGCCTCTCCTGGCAGGATCCCACCACGCATAGTACTTCCGGTGTCTGCAAAACCGCGAAAAGCTCTCGACGGCTAGTAGCCGTGTTAGGTTTTCTTGTCTCCGACGGTAGGATCCCGTTGCGTTCGGTGGGTGGTCGGGCATCCTTTCAGTGGGGGCCGCACCAATGGGCAGTCTTGGCGCCCTCCCTGTCTTGGCCAGGCAGGCCAGTAATGGAGTTAAGACAGATTGCATTATCAGAGCAAAAAACTCGCTGCCCCCATTCCCGTCCAAATTACCATAACCCGTTTCCTGACAATCCCATCCCTAGAGCCCATCCTTACCGCTACTTCCCAAGGGAAGATCAGGGGAGACTCCCCGGGCCCGCTCCCCCGGCTGTGGGTCGCTATAGAAGCTCAGCTCCACCCCCCCCCCCCCCCCCTTTATTTTATCTCTCCACCTTCGGATGGAAAAACTTCAGATTGCCCTAGGGCTCCCTCAAGTATTTCAGAATTGGTTTAAGCCTGTTGTATGTACTATGTGGTGCAGGCAGGGGCTGTTATCTTTTTTTCTTTTCGGTTGCCACAACCTTTTGAATGCCCCTGTTGAATGTGCTCGGGTGGGTTTCTAAATTGTCGGCACTTCGAAACCACACCAAAGATGCGGACTGTGTTGTGAGGTAAGAGGAAACAGCCTAACAGTACAAGAGGCATATTAAATACTCTGCTCTGCAGCGTGCTTTTATGTACTTACATCATTGCCGCATTTTTTTTTCTTTATATGCCGTTTCTTTTTACAGGTCGTATATACCCTTTTCCGCATGGGCAGCGACGACTAACCTGCTAGTCCAACCAACCCACAACTTTGCACATCCTTTTACCAGGCGCGCGCCACTGTTGTGAGTTTACCGGCGAACAGCGCTCTAGAACTTTCGGCGAGAAGATTCACGCAGCGCAGCGCAAGGCGAATCCGTTCGCCCAATATGTATAAGCACGCAAGAGAGGCTGGAACCTCTAATGTTCCAATGCCCTCGATGTCCCAAAGAGTACTTTCCGGGCCGGTGCCGAGTACATACTGCAAGCGAGTGCACGGGCATCGTAGAACTAATAAACCAGTCTTTTTTAATAAAGTAGGAATCATTCATTAGCATCCACCATATCGCAGCCTTACGACTACAAAGAAAAACTACACAGCCTTCACAAAAACTTGGCAGTTGAAGAAAAATTAGTCCGCCTTGGAGGCTTGTTTGCCCAAAACACAATACACTCGTTTATAAGTCTTTCTCACGACAGAAACTTGAGCCGCAAAGCGGCTTCACAGAACGGTGTGCGACCAGCTGCAGACGCCCACACATGAAGAAGAGCAATACAGCCCGAAGACAAATGGGCCTGGCACAACCAGCTCGCCAGGTCGACGGCTTCAGCCAAAACATTCACCGCCGCCTCGGCGTCGATCGCCCCTCACGTACAAGCGCTCGCGTTGCGAAAAACCAGCATTGCGAGACGCGACCCGAGGTCAGCTATCGCGGTACCGTTACTGCGGGATTAGAAGCGCTGCCCGCAGCACTGCAAACTGCGAAGCGAAGGTCATCGGCGGGCGCGATTGTTTCACTCCGATTGCTGCGGAATAATCAGGCTTACACGGAACCGTGTGCGCCTATTGTGCGCCGACCGGGCCAGCGGGCGAGGAACTGCGCTCGACAATAGAAAGGATGGGCTCGATCGGGGGGGTATTACACAGCTAACCCGCAAGAACCGAGCCAAGACTCGTTTCGCTCTTGACGGCGATACTTCAGGCTGTCCGCGCAGAGAGCGCTGAAGCCGTTCAATCTACGTCGTTGGCTGCCAGAGCCGGGAAAGACGGAGCGCGCTTAAACGTTTCGACGAAGAGCAGCGGGAAGAATTGCTTGGGTTTTCGCCGTTATTTCCGACGCCCGACTTCGGGCCAACATCCTCCTCGTCGGCCAGCGTTGAAAGCTTGGTTTATGGGGTTTAACGCCCCAAAGCGACTCAGTCTATGAGGGACGCCGTAGTGGAGGGCTCCGGAAATTTCGACCGGCCCACGGCCAACAATGCCGACGCCGGCCTTTAAATGCCCTGCGAGAACGCGATAATTTCAGTTGATTCGGTGACTTG